>NC_073303.1:340654739-341259155 GCF_027595985.1 Sorex araneus | reverse complement strand
TATATAAATTATTTTGTATTAATATATTATTCTAAGTCATCAATGAATTATTATGCATCACACAAACAAAATCCTAAATGAAAGGGTTCACATAACCTAGGGGTGGCCCTGCTTCTCTCACTTAAATGAAAACTAAGATAAAAGATAAGTTGTAAAGAGGATTATTTTGAAATGCATTCTCTAACTATCTGCCATTAAACATTTTAACAATGGAAGAAAGATGACTAGAACATTCTTCTAAACTTCCATAAATATAAACCTTTTGCATATTTACGTGCATATAGGCTATCAGGTCTATGTTAAAGACATTGAATGCAAGAGGTAATTTTAATTGGCTTGAGGCAACAAGAAAGAGAATGAGATTGACAGAGATAGAGAGAAAGAGAGACAGACAGACAGACAAAAACTGGAAATAACTGAACTAACATTGAAGTTAGGAAAAAGATTACGTCCTTCACTATGTTTACCCGTACCCAGTTCAAGAAAAGTGAGAAAAAAACAGTGGAATTGAAATGCTTATATATTCAAACCATATGAATAAATACCTCATGAGAGGGAATAAAATTTAAATTTTCATCAGACCAAGAGATCACAAGTAAGATGTGAAAACAGCAAATTTCTCTTCATACACATCAAACCATATCTTGGTGAGTGAAAAAAAAAATACTGTCATGCTCAGAATGTTAATTATTGGCTGAGACTGCAACTTATAATAAGAATTTAAAATATTTTAGACTGAAAGATTTGAGCAATATGGGGTGCTGGCTGTCACCATTTGGTAAAAGAGAAAATGCAATGGGTCTGTGGAAGCATAAATTCCTCTTAGTTATATTTCATTAGTTTTGTTCACTCGATACTATGCTGCTGTTAGAAAAGTTGATCTCATGACCTTTTCATATAAGTGGATCAACATGGAAAGTATCATGCTAAGTGAAATGAATCAGAAAGAGAGAGACAGACATAGAAATATTGCACTCATCTGTGGAATATAAAATAACAGGAGACTAACACCCAAGAATAGTAGAGATAAGTACCAGGAGGTTGGCTCCAAGGCTTGGAAACTAGCCCCACACGCTGGAGGAAGGGGCAGCTTGCATAGAGAAGGGAGCACCAGGTAAAGTGTGGTTTGAGGTCCCGCATGGGATAGGAGATGCACGCTGAAAATAGAATATAGACCAAACACGATGGCCATGCAGTGCCGCTATTGAAAACCACAACATCTAAAAGGAGAGAGAGAACAAAAAGGAATGCCCTGACACAGAGGTGGGGTGGGGTGGGGAGGAAGGGGTGGGAAGGTGGGAGGGATACTGGGAACACTGGTGGAGGGGACTGGGCACTGGTAGAGGGATATAAACAAAATGCAAACATGAAGGTTCATAAGTTTGTAACTGTACCTCACAGTGATTAACTAATTAAAAAAAAGACACGGGGTACAGTGCATTTAATATAAAATAGGCTGTGATATGATGGGATGTAGCATGATAATCCTATATGTTATGTTATGTTGTACTAAATGGAATAGGTGAATTACAACTTTTAAATTTTTATAATGCATGTTTTTCTAATTTAGATTCCATAATCCAATACTTCAAGCTCTCCCTGAGGAATTTCTAAATGATCTTGATCTGATTACTCTCACCCTACCTGGGAAGTAGATATCCAGCCATAGGAAAATCCTATGACCAGTGTTCTCTGTCATAAACAGACCCATGAAACTGCAGGAGGAATTCAGACACCTAATGCAGTTGTTAACATCATACTGTCATGGTCTACTTAAACAGGGTTCTAAGAGTGAAACCACTTGAATTATGTTTCACAAGGTGATTCTATTTCTCATTCATAAGAGAGAGTTTCTCTCTTGCACTAATTTCTCTTGTTCTCAGTAGACAAGCTATTTTATTCAGAAAATAGAACACACTAAGAAGTAAAGTTCAATTCTGGCTTCTGTCAAATCAACAATCTTCTCTGCCTTTGTATAAATATGTTTCTTTCATTCAAATACAAGTTTCTTCACCTATGCTAAGCCTACATTTTCTCCTGTGCTTCTGAATGATATTTGATTCTTTAGCATCTCACTTTAATAGCCAAGTCAAACTCTTCCAAAATATAAAAATGTTTCTTTTCTTTAAGATCCATTTCTATCTTCAGAGTTGTTCAAATATCAATAACTATAGACAACAGAAATGAGAAAGAGTAAGCTCTTTTGTATTAAAATGATAATGCTACAATGGGATGGATTTACATACTAGAAAAGTAATAGAAATTAAAAAAAATGTAGGGCCAAATAAATAGTAAAATGGGGAGGGCACTTTCCTAGCCAGTGGCCAAACTGATTTAATCCCAAGAACCCCATATGGTCTCCTAGCCCTGCCAGGAGCGATCCTTATGCTCAGAGCTAGGAGTAAGCCCTGAGCAGCACTGGGTGCGGTCTCCAAACAAATAAAATGTAAATAAACATTCATATATTTATTGATGGGAGTATAAAATGGTTCAGCCTTTCTGCTGAAAAGCTTTTTTTTTTTTTACAACATGTGTCAAATTTACAACTTGTATATTCTTTCTCCATAATTTTAAATTTAGGAATTATTCTACAGAGTTATTTGGACGTGCATTAAAAAAAATATATGACCAAGCAATAGTCAGTGGGTTGGGTGTTTGCCTTGCACACCGTTGATCTATGTTCGATTTACAGTATCTCATACAGTACCCAGAGCATCACCAGGAGTAATTCCTGAGTGCAGTCAGGAGTAACCCCTAAGCATTGTGGTATTTGTTCCTCCCCCTCAAAAGATACACAGGGTGGTTACAGAGTTATAGTATTTTTTATAACATTTTAGAAAATAAAATAATAATACATATTTTACAATCAGTGGGTAGGGCGTTTGCCTTGCATGTGGCTGACCTGGGTTTGATTTCTCCATCCCTCTTGGGGAGCCCGGCAAGCTACCGAGAGTATCCTGCCTGCACAGCAGAGCCTGGCAAGCTACTTGCCAAGCTAAAATAAATTTTATAGATAGATAAAGGCTTTTATATTCTTTAAGAAAATACGGTATTACCTACATACAATTATACTGATTTCTGCCAGTATTTTTAAAACATTTTATATACTTCTAGGATTTCTGAAGGCCTTTATTTCTTTTAGATATACATGAATGGCACCTCCTGCTTAGAGTCCTAAACAAAGCAACTTCTGAAAATATCCTCTCATCTTGTATCTTTATTTGAATTATTTATAGAAATCTACCAAGATGTTAAGATTAATATCTGTAAAACACTTGTTTCAACCTTTATGTAACCCTTTCCACAAATGTGCCTTGCCTTACTTTTAATTTTCAAAGAATTTGGATAAGTTTGTCTATATCAATGGCAACCAAATATTAGTTCTTGCTAGGTCCTTGACCAGTCTTATAATATAAGACTCATTTTCCATGATCTCATTTTCTTCTATTGTCTTTTTCAGATATTTCCAGACCTATCCTAAATCTGGCTGCTTGCTGAGGAACCATACCTGCATACATCTAAAGCTACATATGGTCAAGAAAAGAAATGGATGATTGCCTTTCTCTCTATTGCCAATTTTAAGTCACGACTCCTCATTTATTTAAGAAAAACCTAGAAACTTTAACATCTAACAGAATCTCCACTATCTACCTATGTCCCGGTTACACAACTTTATTCTTGGAAGATCTTTATTCTTGGTTTTCTCTGTTTATATGTTGGTGTTAGTTTTTGATATATTGGCATGTCAGTGTTTGATAAGTTTATCAATTGGAGTTCTTAATCAAAAAAATTTTTCACCCCTTTGGTTGAAATGAAGTGGTTTTAGTGAAAGGGAAACAATTAGGAAATATATTTTCAGAAAAGAATGTAGGATAACTAGCCCTCATACTCCCTAACATAAAGTAGCAAATAAGCTGCTCAAAATGCTATAACCAAGAAAGAATAAAAGGAGAAAGGACAAACACAAGAAAGACTATAGAATAGACAAAGACTCGGATCTCAGTTCTGGACTATAGTTATGAACTGTGATATAAGTATTAGCATGTCTCTAATATTAAAATTCAATTTCCAGTTGACCAACCCAACTTTTCTTTCCCACATTAGATGCTTCCGACTTCTCTGTGGTTTCTGAAGTGCTTGATGTTATTAGAATGAAGAAGCAAGCTTTTCTTTAAAAGCACATTTTTAGAAGAAAATATAATAAAAAAACATTATAGAGCAATGCAAATTAATACACAATTTCTTGCCACCCAACACATATTAATTTTTTATCATTTGATTTCATGATAGTTACTTTATTAAAGACAAAATATGGAATATAATACCAATTCTTCCTGCCCCAACCTGCACTATTAAAATTTTATGGTTATAAAAGATAAAATGCTATCTCCTCAGTTGCTCTGAAAATAATGGCCAACATAACATTATGAGGTTCTTAGGTCTGGAACATAAATAATAGCTGTAGCACTGCACTGTAGCACTGTCATCCCATTGTTCATCTTTTTGCTCGAGCGGGCACCAGTAAAGTCTCTGTTATGAAACTTTTTCTGACTGTTTTTGGCTTATGGAATATGCCATGGGTAGCTTGCCAGGCTCTGCCTTGTGGGTGGGATACTCTGGGCTCTTGGAGAGGGACAGAGGAATTGAACCCGGGTCGGCCCAACACTGCTCAGCAGATGCTAATAAAAGGCATATATGTATGATTTATGTATAATATTTGTATCCTGTCTCATCAGATTTAAGTATATTCTCCTTCCTAGGATTAGGTAACATTTCAGTTTTGCTTGTGATTTTTATGCCAATTTTATCCTTACAAGCTTTCCTAAACTAGAGACTTATGAAAAGACATAAAATGAACTAATGAAAATTGGTTCTATAGTCAATGTCCATCTATAAGTATACAATTGAAACAAGAAAACATTTAAGTCAGATTTGACCAGAAATTGTCAACTCCACAAAGAAATACAAAGAACCAGATGCTGAGAGAATATCACTGTATGGTAACACAATTAAATGAAACACTTCAGGATAGATGTGAATTTTTATGTGTGCCTACTGTTTATAGTTTTTCAGGAAAACTGTGTTGCATGGCATATCATCATTTTGATAGCACTGAATTAACTTTCTGAGATCTGTCGTAATCCCTATATTAGTAAATCAATTTACTTTAGAAAATAAAAAGAATTTGCTTGGAACTACCAATCCTTATCCAAAGAATATAAACAACTTCTTTTTAAAAAAAATAGTTGAGGTAGTAACAGTGAAGAAATTCAGTTCTAATATGAAATTGGTCATTTGGACAAAGCTACCACATTTTGTTATACTTTCAACTACCCATGAATCTACCCATTTATATCACACAGAATCTAGGGCTAGAGAGTTAATACAGTGGGTAAGTGTTTGACTTGTATGTGACTTACCTGGTGCCCATTATGGTCTCCTGAGCCCAGATGAAGTGATCTCTGAGCACAGAGCCAGCAGCCAACGCTTAGTAAAGCCAATCATAGTACCAAAATAGAACAAAAACAACTATACAGAGCTTATTGAAATTTTGTTATTATTATTTTAATTTGGCTAGCTAATATATTTTCTTATTCAAAGTTTGCATTTCTAGGGATAGAACCGCGGGCCTTTAACATGCAGTTCATAAGTGCCACTGATGAGCTATATCCCTGTTTTTCCATGACTTTCTATGAACTGAAGCCAAATTTTATTTGAGTCCTGAAGAGAAAGTTTTTCAGGGGCTTAATATTACTTCTGGATTGCAAATACTGCTTTCACAAAACTTAAGCAAATATTTCAAATCACAAAGAACTTTTAACATAGTGTAATTTATAATCTATTTAATCTCTCTTCCTGAATAAGCACTTATGGGAATTTTGTTTATTAACTAGTAAACAGTTAAGTCTGAGTTAAAGCCTAAAAATGGAAAATCTGTAAGATTAGTAAGATTAAACATTCATTTTCTCTCTTTTTGCATGCATACACATGTACATTCTCTCTCTCTCTCTCTCTCTCTCTCTCTCTCTCTCTCTCTCTCTCTCTCTGTTTAAGATGGCTCAAAGGTGATATGTTCTTAGAGAAATGGGAAAGCTTTTAAATATCTTACCCTGAAAACAGTTTTACAAGCTATTTGTTTCATTCAATACAAAGTTTATTGAAACGACCATACAACTTTCACAACATCAATTGCTCAAGTAGCTAATTTATCCTTCTGGGGAGCATACATCACAGTATTTTTGAAGAGTTATCAAGCAATCATAATTATAGCACTGCTAACAAAAGTTTTAAACTTTTCTGCCCAATTTTTATTGGACATACATGAAACTCACTGGTGTATATTTAATGGATAGAAACAATGGAAAGGAATAAAAAGGTTTTTTCTTTGTTATAGTTGGTGATAAAAATTTTAAAGTATGTGAAGTTTATAAATTGTAGCATTGTTTTTCATGCAAAATAAGTGACTTTGAGGGCTTGAGCAATCGTACAACAGGTAAGGTGCTAGCCTTGCATGTAGCCCACCCAGGTTTGATCTCCTGCACCCCATGTGGTTCGTAGATTCCAGCAGGAGTGATCCCTGAGATCAGTTAGTATTGATCACTGGGCACTGCCAGATGTGGCCCCAAACATATGATCAGACAAAAAAAATTCCAAAAAGTCTGATTCTATGAATATCTTGTAATTAGATAATGTGATGAAAAATCTTAGGGCTGGAGGATAGCATAGCAGGTAGGGTATTTGTCTTGCACTCAGCCGACCTGGGTTTGATTCCTCTACCCCTCTCAGAGAGCCCGGCAAGCTACCAAGAGTATTTCGCCCGAATGGCAGAGCTTGGCAAGTTACCCATGGTGCATTCGATATGCCAAAAAAAAGTAACAACAAGTCTCACATGGAGATGTTACTGGTGTCCGCTCGAGCAAATCAATGAGCAACAGGATGACAGTGATGCAGTGATACCATGATGGAAAATCTTGAAGTTAAGCCTTTATAATTTTGTTAAGGCTTTGTCTTTTCTGTGTAAAAGAGGCAACAATTTTTTCATGCAATTATAATGACTTCAACATTCCGGGAATCAATTATGTCTACATAATAATCATGGGTTTATCAGCATGAAAACGCAGACCCTTAACTTTGATGGTAAAGACTGTATGTCATGAGTTTGGACACTTATATCATGAGTTGTTTCACAACCTGTAGATCTTCAGTTTGAAAACTCAGAGTCATGGGATTGATTTAAAGGGCCAGGCAGCACATTTATCTGGAGGCTCTTTTTCTTGCTTTTTAGTCTCCTGAATGGCAGTGTTGCAAATTTTGAACTCTGCTCATCTGAGTATCCTTTTGGCAACCTGGGCTCTCAGAAGGTTTGGTGCCCTGAGAATTAAGTTTAAATCTTGTCACTGGGTTCCAGAAAACAGGTAGAAACATGACTGCTGTACTTAGCCTTGAATATTATGGACACTTCTACTATATTCTGTAGGTAAAAGCTACTGCACTCAGATGCAGAGGTAGTAGGTCCTAGATTGCAATAATTTGAAATTTTTGTAGCCATGTATTTAATCAGAATCCTATAGAATCTAAGAAAATATGCTTTCAATGACTTCTTTAGACAACTTATTGATCCCAACAAATATGTTTTTACTTAATTGAAGTGAAAATCATGAGGCTGACACCCACGGATGATAGATACAAGGACCAGGGGTATTGTCCTTCATGAGCGGAGGGGAGAAGGCAGATGGAATAGAGAAGGGATCACTAAGAAAATGATGGCTGGAGGAACCATTTGGGATGAGAGATGCATGCCGAATGTAGATAATGGACCAAACATGATGACCTCTTAGTGTCTGTGTTGCAAGCTATAATGCCCAAAAGTAGAGAGAAAGTATGGGGAATATTGTCTGCCTTAGAGGCAGGGGGAGGGTGGGAAAGGGGGGGGGTATACCCGGGATATTGGTGGTGGGGAATGTGCACTGGTGGAGGGATGGGTGTTTGATGGGTGTGAGATTGTAACCCAAACATGAAAGCTTGTAACTATCTCATGGTGATTCAATAAAATTAAAAAAATTAAAAATAAATAAAGAAATAAAAAAAATTGAAGTGAAAATATACAACCATGTAGAGTGAATGAGACTTTGAAATCACAATCTGATATATCTACCTTTTTTTGGACACCATTTCTATTTTACTTTTATGTCTAAAAAATCCAGACCATACACATAGCTTTATAAATGTATAACAGATTGAACCAAATTTAGAAATCATAAAAATGCTATTTCCTATGCTGACATATATGAAAAAATAAATTATTTGTGGGTATAATTTCAATATGTTCCTTAGATACTATTTCTTTATGCTTGTATCTAATCTTTAAAAAATATTAAAGAGGCATCATTTTCAAAGTTACTGATGGTTGAGTTTTAGGTATACAATAATTCAGCACCAGTCCTTCCATCAGTGATCACCTTACTGGTGTTTATAATTGTATTGAGTAATAAAGGAAGAAGTTTATTCTTATTACAAAGTCTTTTAGGTAGAATACTGTGGACTTGTGAAGAAAGTCTACCAGTATTTTATTCATGTCTTCTATAACAGAGAGTTAGAATTTAGAATTAGTTTTTAAATTCTAGCCTTTCAAAATTTAATAGTTATATAAGACATTTATAGATAAAAATATCTCATCTAGCCAATTCATAGTCTTTAATGCTAAGAGAGATAGCTAAAATCTCTAAATCTGTAGATATTTTATTTCCCCCTGCAATTAATTTTTAAAGGATCATAATAAGAAACTATAATGTAATTAAGAATGATGTGTCTGGTATCATGCAAGGTTTTTCAGTGCCGTGGATGATCTATTTTACATGCAGTCCAGAACGGATCCATTTGAAATAATGGAAAAGGACAAGCTGGAAGGTAAAGTGAAGCATAAATAACAGTTATTAAGGGTGGAGTACTAGATGTTCTGGAGAGAAAAATAAATGTATTCTATGGAAGAAGTCATGAGTAAAGCAAGGAGAAACATTTTTTATAATATCACTAGCATAAAAGTATTATGGTCAGAGGTAGAAGAGGGCATATATAGATGTGACAAGACTGAAAGAACTGAAATGTATATTTAAACTACATGAGTAAACAAGTAATTTAAAAAGTTCTATGCTATTAAGTATTAGAATCTTTCTTATCCTGCAACTCGATGAAGGAGAATGATATTGCATTCCAAATGCCCACTCAAGATAGAGTGGAAATAGACTGGGAGATCTTACATCAGGTAGGGCATTTGCTTTGTAGGCTGCCAATTCTGGTTTAATCCCCACAACCTCACACTGGCCCTGGAGTCTGCCAGAAGAGATCCCTGAGTGCAGAGCCAGAGGCAGAAATAAGCCCTGAGAATCACCATGTTTGTCCCAACACTAAAATAAAAACAGCTGTATGATCCTGGGTTAAAAAATAATGTATTGAAATTGAAGTTGTCCATTTTGTGACTGGGGTGGATTTAAGCTAATATTGTGGTTCTATTAGAGTCCTTTAGCATTCTGATTAGTTGTAAGAAATATACCAAATAGCAAGTCTTAACAGTATATTAAATAAGATTATAATGACTACAAATATCTTTTTAAATGGTTACATATATTTTGGAATGTGAAGACTGAGAGCGGTAACTAGATTAATTATGATTCATTAACCTACCATTTCATTCTCTGTAATATGTCCTGGGATGGATATCATGAGAGCTATGCAACATTCTTAACAATGAACTTTACGTAAAATAAACACATTACCAGCTAAAAATGTTTTGAATCTATGAAGACATACAATCTATAGCTCAACTCATTTTTCATTGGAGAAACTCTACAACCAGCTGCCAAGAATGACAGCTCTCACCTAGATGAGAAGTCATGCCTCTGCAGACTATCTATAACAATATCTGAGGAGGACAGGATTTAAGATCCTTGTCATTTAGAACAATCCTGATAGGTCATTTAACGCTAGCTTTCACTGTGGGTTTAATCAAGGTTGTCCCCATACCATCACAGTTGAACTTGTACTGCCCATTCCAGTTTTCTTTATCTCCTTTTTTCAAATATTGATTCTAGCCAAGGTCATCCCTAATAAATGTCTGCATACTAACCTTGATCACAAAGTCTGCTGCTGGAAAAGAGAAAAAAAATAAATTTTTTAAAAATAAGGGTAAAGCAAACCTAAATACTAACGGTCAGAATACACTTAAACGTTTAAGATATGCAAAAGCACAATGTGCTAGGAAAGGAGTAACTTATTCTGTCTGTGAAGAAGTTTCTCCTTCTATTGATTATGTCATTTCAAATTAAAATAACCCACTTTCTGATAATGGAAAGTGTCAGTGTCAGTGTCAGTACACATTTCAAAAGCATGCTTGGAATAGTATATTATGTAGAGGCTTGATAAATGTACACTGACTGGCTAAACAATGATCCTGCCATTTAATGTAATGGTGCATACTATTGTTAGAAGTGCCAGCCAATATTTGAGACTTTTCACTCATCTAAAGTCAAAGAAAAGTTTTAACAGAAACAGCAACAAAAAAAATCTTTTAAAAATTCCTTAAGAAAAACAAAGGTCACATCTCCTAACCTCTGCCCCTCTCAGAGAGCCCGGCAAGCTACCCAGAGTATCTCTCCCACAAGGCAGAGCCTGGCAAGCTACCCGTAGCATATTTGATATGCCAAAAACAGTAACAAGACTCACAATGGACACGTTACTGGTTTACTGGTGCCCATTTGAACAAATCGATGAGCAACAGAATAACAGTGACCTCTCCTAAATAGTGTGATTATTTTCAAGTATCTGAAAATGAAAAAATAAAAAAATGAAAGGGCAAGGACTACGTAATCTCAAATCTATAGAGGGAATAATTGAGCAAAGTGAATGTACAGAAAGATAGTTTTCTTTGTGGAGTAAACAATTTATGTTTTATCAACTGCTTTCTTTTCTAATGTCTTATTGCAGAGTATTTTTCTTTTTAAGTATTGTGCTTTTGCGGTTTGTTTTTTACTTATTAACCCTTTATACTAGCATACTACATAAATCACATATTTGTGGATATCTTTGTGTCTTCTTCCTTATTTTGTGACAGAGGTTTCCTGATGCTCAGGAGTCCTAAGGATCTTACTGGTAATTCTATTTTTTCCCCTTCTTTTAAGTGTTTGTACCACACCTGGCTGAGCTCAGGCAATACTCTAGCTCTCCACTCAGGAATCACTCCCGGTGGGATTCAGGGCACCGTGTAGCATGCCAGGGATTAAACCCCAGTCGGCTGAGTGATAAGGCAAGAATACTTCCTTTTTTTTTTTTTTTTAACAAAAATCTCTCCATCCTCTCACTGACAAGTTTTAGCCAGCAGGTAAAGGCCACTCCTTTAAAGGAGATTAACTCAAGCACAAAATCTCATCAAAGAAGATTACTCAAAACTGCTAGGAGATCCACCCAAGTGCAAGATTCCATCCAGGGTTTATTGCTTTCTTCTTTTTTCAGCTAGTAGCACTGTAGTACTTCCATCCTGTTCATCGATTTGCTCAAGCAGGCACCAGTAATGTCTTCATTGTGAAACTTGTGGTTACTGTTTTTGGCATATCAAGTATGCCGTGGGTAGCTTGCCAGGTTCTGCCGTGCAGGTGGGATACTCTCGGTAGCTTGCAGGGCTCTCCAAGAGGAATGGAGGAATCGAACCCAGGTCGGCTGCATGCAAGGCAAAAGCCCTACCTACCTGTCCATTTAAACAGTCATAGTAACGTTACTTCTTATAATATTTCTAGCAATGTCACTTTGTATGAGCACAGTAAGAGATATATTAAGCTTAAAGTTTTTCTCTTCTTTGGAACATTTCACTATATATTCCAGACCACAGGCCTCAGGCCAGGTTAGTCTTTCCTAATGCCAGCAGGGTACTTATTCATTTACATCTTTTAGGTTATGACAGAGTTTGTCCATGACCATGCTCTTAATTTATAGTTAAGTATTATGGCACTTGGCCTGGCCCGTTTTGATGCCAGGGTAACTCACTGCTTGCCCTGGATCCATCAGTTCCTCGTCAGGACCCTGCTCTTGAGTGCTAGGAAGTAAGTGCAACGGAGGCTTAAATCAAGTAAATATGGATACCCAGGAGTAAATATTATTTTGGAGTCAATTAGCTCCCATATTACATAGCATAGCATCAGTTGTCTTCCTGTGTCTATACAAAAAGGATATTGCTAAATAAACCATACAAATGATATAAAGGAAAGAGAAAAGCAATTTAGGATTATTAATGCCTAATAGAATTGGTGTGCCTCAGTTACACTGTTGTGGAAGTGGCTCAACAAAACTTAAGCTCCATACTGGAGAAGTATGGACAACCCAGTGGTAATAATTGGGGGCTTCCAGGACTGTGCCTGAGGGTGGGCAGGGATCAGTTGATGTTGAGCAGTATATAACTATTAGATACCCTGCTAACAATTTCTGCTTTGAAAAACATCAAAGGCAGGAGATAAGAAACTATGCACTCAGTATTAAACTGGGAATATTAAAAATATTTAGCAGATTATTATAGCAATGTGTGGTTGAAACTATAGACAACTTTATAAATGAAGTGTTTAAAGTTAAAAACTTCAAATCACTTGTAAAAGCATAAAAACACAATTATTTTCTTTGATCTAGGTATGTTTTTTGTTTATCAAAATTTCTGGTAATGATATTGCTCTGTACATTTTGGGAATTACCTTTTATTCCACATAATAATTGCTGATATGCTTTTATTTCATATAGCAAATAAATCATCTAAGTAATCTAAGTAATTAGGTAAGCTTTCATGAATCTTCTTTTTTTATTAGAACTTATATATCACATCCCCACTGAAATTACATGTGAGAATTTCATATTTCTATTTGTTGCTGTTCTATATTCCTTTTGACTTATTCAAGGATCTTTAGCCAATGACAGGCTCTCTACTTGAATATCAGCTGCTCATAATTTATAATACTTTATTTAGTCACTCATATCAGCACAACTAAGAAACTACTATTGCTTCTATTACTGATAACAAATTCCAGAGGTTACTTTTCTACTGAATATTGTTCTATTTAATTTTATTTTAAAATTGAAACTCCATAGACATGCTTTAAATACTGCACTCAATTGTTTTTATTTTCTCTCTTAAATTTAACCTATTTAGTGGTCCCAAGAGAGAGCATTTGGTTTGAATATAGCCAAACCAGGTTTAATTCCCAGTACTGCATATGTTCTCCCTACTCCATCCCCAGCCCTCAGCACTATCAGAAATGATCTCTGAGCACAGACAATAAGCCCTAGGCACTATGGACTTAATCCCAAGGAAAGTAAACAACAAAAAACTCTAACCCCACTATCTCAAGCTGAAAAAGATAGTGGTATGACCATGCATTTTCATTTCTGCCATGTGCAAAAAAATATATTTGAATTAGGTACAGTATTCTTAAGGATTATGAATGAATTATCCAGCCCTTTCTATATCAATTTTTGATTTAACTTTTAAACTAAAATTCATGTTAGTTATAATGTATTTTATGGTCCTCATATTTTTCCTAAAAGTTTCATGATGATGACAATTTTTATTTATTCTATATTTCATTACAAGATTTTAACAGTACCTGACTAATATTAGTAGACCTATTAAATGAAATAAGCAACTGCTGTACAGTAGAGATAATGCAATCTCTGTGTCTGCAGAGGTATGTGCTGCAAGAAATCAAATAACTCATCCAAGGACAACTTATTCCTTTAATGCATTAGGAATTTTAGGTGTTTCATGCTACATAAGATAAGACTGAAACAGAATGTGAAAGAGAAAGTTGTTGAAAGCTTGTTTTAGGATCAGTTAATGGCTCTGGTTCCTACTCCTACTGAGTTCAATTCAATTACTACTCTCCTGCCACCAACATTCAAAGAGCTTCATTCTTTGAGAAGAGCTCTGCTTGGGTGTTGGCAAGGTTGAGGGCAGGGGAGAAGCCATGGGTTAAAAATAGAGAAATTTAAACGGAAATCTATAGACTAAATGTAGAGCCTCCAAACTTCTCTCCCTTTCTGGGTTTTGGAACTCTAGTACAAGTTCAAACACCCAGGCCCTGAATTAGAGTCTTCTTTTCTAGAGAAATTATGGAGGAAAAATATATTTTGAGTTCTAAGAAAAACATTCACGCCATACTCAAGAAAACCCAGACAAATTTATAGGAACAAAACTGGTATTTTGAAAACTTCCTCTTAAAAATTAAGGAATAAATTAGAAACTTTTGGTGAAACTTTAGAAGTGAAAAATTAATATAAATAAATAGAAATAAGGACCTATGGCTAGCAGAACTAAGAGAAGCAGAATAGAGCTGGGGGAGAGAGTTAGAAAGGATTAGCTTCAGCCTGACCCTGGGAAATATATATGAACAATGAGAAAGATCTGTAACCCCATATCAGTTGATCAAGTGAGAACATTACGTCTGGCATAGGCTATTTTTCCATTAGGTCAAGACAACTGTTCACAGCTGCTAAGAGTGTTTTTTTATGGATCTTTAAAAGATTCTGGGGAAGGTAATGCAGGTTTTCTATTTTAATTATACAAAATCAGAATAATTTACCGCTATTATTTACTGAAATTAATGATATTTTCAGTTATGTGATTAAGATGCAAATAAACTATGCATCTAGAGAGAAAGATTTTTTTTAAATTTTAGATAGTTAAGAAACACTTAATGAAAACATTGATTGTTGAGGGACTCGAAAAATAGTTCAAAAGGCAAATTTACATGTTTGGTATGCCAGAGGCCTGTGTTCGATCTTTTGCACTGCATGTTCTCCTGACCACCACCAGGGGTGATCCTTAAGCACTGAGTCAAGAGTAGGCTTTGAGCAGTTGTAGATATAGTTAAAAAGCAAAACCATAAAGTACTGAGCTAAGACCAAAAAGTTGAGTAATACTATTTTAATAATACTCCTACTTATATTTATCAATCCCAAATAGCATCTACTAAACTGTGATAATAGATCTGTTCATCTATAGTGACACCTTCAGATGGCATCAGAAAAACAAAAAGATTTTGATAAGAATTATCTTATATCTAGTTCAAGTTTTAAATACGTTTTGAATTATCAGAGTTCATTCAGATGAACTCTAAGCCCTTAATTATTACATTTATAATTACATTAAATTCAGGTAGCTCTACCAGGACAAAGGTATATATTACTAAAATTAATTGACAGAAAAATCTTTCAAAAATATTTATTTTTTGATTACAAAATAATACTGAAAATCATTTAAAATTAGTGTAGGGGCCGGAAAGTACATAAAGTAAGGCATATGGCATACCCTGGTTCCAATCTCAGAAATGCATATGGCAACTCAAGCACCACCACTAGTTAACACTGACATGCAACATATCCCGTATCATGTGGCCATGTATATGATAAATCTACTCTGCAAATTTTAGACTGCTCAGTCATACTTCCTGTCATGGATGAAGACAGGCAGCAGAGAAGGACAGGGCAAGCTAACCTATTCCCTCAAAATCTTCCAGGAACTCTAACTGTAAAGACTCACTCCCAGAACAGAAGGTACACTGGTAAATTAAAGAAGATACATAGAAACTCACCAACGTCAAGGAGTAAAAACAATAATACAGAAGGAACAACTAGTTCTGTAAAACCTAGGAAGTTTTATTAATGACAGGGAATAAATGCTACTTCCTAGAATGAGATCCAAGTACAAAATAAAATCTAATGCAATCTACTTAAAAAACATATCTCTCAAGCGGACAGGGTAGAGGTGAAATTGAGTTAATGGAGAGATGGGTACATTGCATGCTTGAAATCCTATTGGCAAGGTATCTAAATGTACATTTAAATGAAAATGAGTATGCATTAGAAACAAGACTCTTTTTAAAGAAACTGCTTGTGTGACTAATATACGACATCTTTTTCACAGTGTATTTTAGACACACAAGCATTTGCTTTTTGTCCTGTCTTAACGAAATTCAAATTCTTTTCTTTTTTTGTGTGTGTGGGGGGGTGACATTTAGATAGCACCCAGCCATGCTCAGGGCTTACTCCCGGCTCTTTAGTCAAGGATCATATGGGCCAAGCTGAGGGATTGAACAGTTGAATCCCTCTGATTTGAATCTCAATTCAGCCAACACTGAATTGGCTACATTCAGTGCAAGTAAATACGCACTGTATGATATGAATTCATTAATCATGACTTATGTTTAAAAATGTTTTTATTTCTCACCCATCAATACAGTAGAAGCCATTAAACTTATTGCCATTATTTTCCTTTAAAACCCAAATATTCTTTTCAAAAACATCCTGATCCTTTGTAATCTATGAAATATTTCCCAAACTGTGAATATATTGTAAACATTTGGTGGTGCGAGTGGGGTGGGAGGGGGATAAAACAAAAAGCACATTTTTCATTTTTCCTGACAACTATTGTTTAATTTTAATGATTTATGATTCTGTTTTAAAGCACAATACTAAATGAACTGTTGCATTTATGTTTTGAAATATATAAACTCTCCAAGATATCTGATCTCATTACAGCTTACTGTTACTAAAAGCAGAGTAAGATTTTTCTGAGTAAGACTAAAGACTGTCATTATTTTCAGATCCATATAAAGATACTTAGCAAAAGCTATTGTCCAGACTGCATGAGAAAATGAAATTAAAAATGAGTCATTGTCCAGGAAAACTGATACAAACCCAGAAGATAACTTTCTATGAGCTAGGAATGGGTGAATATGTGCCTTAATTTTCCATACTGTCATGATGCATGATGCAGTTTATCTTGCCAATGCTTTGAAGCATAAATAAGAATACTCAAAAACTGAAAAATATTTAGGAATAACTGTAAATAGAATAGCAAATGTATGATTTTATCCTAGTACATTTTCTTTTGACAAAATAAAAGAGATATTACAGATGAAACTAAAAAAAGGTACAAAACCTGAAGAGTCGTGTGAAAAGCAGTTAACTTGGCATAGTGGCCACCACTAGGGACATGGTAAGTTTAGTCTCAGGATCTGTGTTCTAAAGTAACTCAAAGTAAAATAAAAAATGAGACTATGCTTTTAACTATCAGAACCAGAAGAAAACACAAAGTTTCATCATTAATAATACCACCAGTGGGGCTGGAGTGATAGCACAGTGGGTATGGCATTTGCCTTGCATGCGGCCGAACCAGGTTCGAATCCCAGCATCCTATATGGTCCCCTGAGCACCACCAGGGGTGATTCCTGAGTGCATGAACCAGGAGTGACCCCTGTGCATCGCCAGGTGTGACCCAAAAAGAAAAAAGAATATCACCAGAAGAATGAGAAGATCAAAATCTTTCTCTTTTAACCCATATGTGTGAAAATGCTATTCAATATATTTATGTGAGTTCATAATTGGGGCTAAGAAAATTTCTTGGTAGTTTATACCAGTAGATTTGTCCTCATAGTAACCAGTACTTCAAGTTTAGATCACACATTTATCGATCAAACTACTTAATAGAATAATCCAGTACCTCAAACATGTTCACCAAATATTTAGTCCGTAGTTGTCATCACCCTGAGGATATGCTATAGAAGGAAAAAAAAATCAAGTTTTTTTTTTTTTAGGCAGTACTTCCTAAACATAAATGTTGCAAGATTGTAGTAACTTCATACCTGCAATACTTATCCATTCTAGCTAAAATGACTTGGGTTATAAGAAAGTCAGGGCCAAAGAGATAGTGCAGGGTTTAAGGTGTTTACCTTCCAAGCACCCGGCCCTCCTTGGATATATGGAACTGAAAATGATCTCTGAATACCACTAGTAGTGGTCCCTGAGCACTGATCCAGAAGTAAGCCCTGAGCACAGCCAGGTGTGGCTCAGTATATACAAACAAACAAACAAACAAAAGATAAAAGAAAGTAATCCTTAATAACTCAGCATTAATGAAAACACTAAGTAAATTTAGATGATAACATTGTCACATATTGGGTTTATAGTGAATATCACAAGAATATGACAAGGCATGAAGAAGTTAGAGGTGTGGTCCTGAAAAGTAAGAAAATATATTTTCTAGAATTAAAAATGGCATAATCAAAAGGAAAGCTCAGTGGAAGTTTTAACTGATTTGAGACAACTGCAGAGAAAAAGGAACGAACCAGGTTATATTAAAAATGTTTACCTATATTTCATGAAGAAAGATAGAGACATAGAAGCCATAGAAATAAGTTAAGTGCAATGAAAATAGAATTAAAAGATGCTATATGAAAAGCAAGGAGGAATTCCAGCATAACTGGATAAACATCTTCAAACGTATCATAAATGAGGATTTTTAGATTCATAACTCTCGAGAATAAAAGTAAAACTTGCAGAGGATGGGTAAAGCAGGGAGTGGGAGAGGTAGAGTTGAGAAAGGTGTGTTTCCATCTCTCTGCTAGGCCCACGTTGGCGACCAGTGCTCAGGGAAATGACTGGCTAGTGTCTGTCCTGCAAAAGCCTGCAGTGAGCACCCACACTGCACGAATAGAATCCTCACATCCTGCCAGCCCCACCAGGCAGCTGGAGTCAAAATGCGCCTGGAGCCCACTTGTTCTGTCTGGCATGGGATGTGATCCTTGACACCCAGTTTCCTCAGGAGCTATGTACTCAGGCCGGGGTAGTTGCTCTTCGAAGGAAAATAGTCCCAACCGTAGCACTCAGCATTCTAAGTTTATCACCTTTTCCTCACACCGAAGAATTTCAGGAGGATACTTAATAGTGAAGCAAGGTAGTGAAGCATTTGGAGGGTGCCTCAGTTTCTTCTCTCCAAGGAAATCAGGATTTGTGTTTCAAAGTAATGTGGTCTTTGGGCTATTTGGTGGAGTGGGAGGATGGAAGGGAGTGAGACTATCTTTTCGTAAGTTTTACTATTTAACAAAAGTATACTACCAGGGCATCCCTTCCCACCCGGACACGGCTATATACCTGCAACCCAGATCAAGTATTAAACTCAATATTCTTTACATTAGTGTGAAATATGGAGAAATTAACTGTAAATTGTGCAACGATATCTCAAACAGGTAAGAACAATATAATTCTTATGGTAGAATTCTATCTAAATGATAACTTAAATATGAGGAAGAAAAACTATGTTAAAAGAAATAAGTGGAAACTGTTACTGAAAGAACAACCGAAGTATGAACACAAGAAAGAAAAAGATTGATCCTGGAAAAATGAGATGCCAGAAGCACCAAAAGTAAAAATACTAATAAAAGCACAAGAAGTAACAAAAACACAATTTGGGATTGAAAAGCAATTTTTCTATGGGAATAAAATTTAATTTAGAAATTTAATTTTGAATTAGTAAATAATTATTGACAAAATTGAGAATAATTCAGGATAACTACAATGTATAACTAAAATACTAAAAAATTGTTTGCAAGAGAGGAAATGGCAGTATTATGCAGTAGAGTATGTACTCCTTAATTTTTAATGATAAAGTGAGAAATGCTAAATGTTAGCTTCTTAAGTTAAATGTATTAAAACACATTAAAACAATAGAAAAATATGTGTAAGTGGTAGGAGAAAAATAAAGAATAATGACTGCCCTGTTAATGCAGTGCCTAAAAACAACAGCAAAAAATGAAGCTGTTTCCAAGTACATCAGAAATTTTGAAGCTAATGCATTTCAAATGATCAAAAGCAATATTCATTTCCGTGCTCTGTCTATAGAAGACATAGCTACAATTTAACAACAACAAAAAATTGTACAAAAGGGATAGAAAGCAGATTTTTGAGAAAAAACAAGGTGAAATTGTATGAATAACAAAAATAGAGAGTAAAACAAAGATTTTTGAACCCTTTATGTAGCGAAAAATTAAAGAACCTAACATTCAAAATCATCACTGTCACTGTCACTGTCATCCTGTTGCTAATCGATTTGCTCAAGCGGGCACCAATAACGTCTCCATTGTGAGACTTGTTGTTACTGTTTTTGGCATATCAAACACACCACGGGTAGCTTGCCAGGCTCTGCTATGCGGGCGAGATACTCTCTGTAGCTTGCCGGGTTCTCTGAGAGGGCCAGAGGAATCGAACCTGGGTCAGCTGCGTGCAAGGCAAATGCCCTATCCGCTGTGCTACTGCTCCAGCCTATTCAAAATCATAATTAGATATTTTAACAAACTGTCACACACACTGTCACACTGTCATCCCATTGCTCATCGATTTGCCTGAAGGGGCACCAGTAACGTCTCCATTGTGAAACTTGTTGTTACTGTTTTTAGCATATCGAATATGGCACAGGTAGTTTGCCAGGCTCTGCTGCGCGGGCAGGATACTCTTGGTAGGTTGCCTGGCTCTCCAAGAGGAATGGAGAAATCGAACCTGAGTCAGCTGCATGCAAGGCAAACGTCCTACTCACTTTGCTAACACACTAGCCCTGTCAGTAATTTATAAATAAAAAAAGGAAAAAAATATTGACTATTTTTGGTAACACTGTTGTTAGCCATTCTAACTTTACCTCCTATCTACTATTTATTATTCTCTTTTCTGCTAGTCTTTTTCTAAACAAAGCCCAAGTCACTCAGTTCTGGTCTCTTTGAAAGTACACTTTCTGGGTATATAAGGGGTTTTGAAACACATTCTAAATCTGTGACAAAGGTAATGTATTGAATGAATTATATCTACGGACCAAAACATTCTAATTATCTATCAAGGCAAAAGAGAATGTTTTTGCTTATGAAATCATTGAACAAGGACAGGTCACGAGGACAGCTACTCTTCAAGAATGGGTACAATAGTGCCACAATATCTGTTCTAGTATTGCTGGTGTTTGTTCACTTGCTTCCAAATCTGGGATAGCTAACAACAGCTAGACCATAATATTTCTTTCATATGGTATACACTCAGTATATGTTTCACGGTCACTGTCACTGTCATCCCGTTGCTCATCAATTTGCTCAAGTGGACACCAGTAACATCTCCATTTTGAGACTTGTTGTTACTGTTTTTGGCATACCGAATACACCACGGGTAGCTTGCCAGGCTCTGCTGTGTGGGTAGATACTCTCAGTAGCTTGCTGGGCTCTCTGAGAGGGGCGGAGAAATCAAACTCGGGTTGGCCTTGTGTAAGGCGAACGCCCTACCACTGTGATATCGCTCCAGTTCAACTGGATCATTGTTAGAGACATTTTTGTACTTACCTACCTGAATCAATGGGCTCTCTTACTTTTATTAGTTCTTTACATCATTAAAGAACTAACACACACAAACACAAAACAGGAGTAGCAAACATTTGAACATTTTTGAACTTTTTTTATTAATTTTGTATTGTCTTTGAATTGCATTTTGTAGATTTATAAACTAGAACCAAATTTCTGAGAATTTTAAAGAAAATTATACAATGTTCATAGTGAACAAAAATAGATCAGTTTGATTAGTTTTAAGTTAAATGTAAATGTCATGTGAAAATATTTTAAAAGATAAACAAAATTTCTTAAAGACAACAAACCAAATCTATTTAAATAACTGTAATATTATATTTACCAGCCTTATATTTTCCCATTCAATTATAAAATTTGGGAGGTAATTTTGTGTCTGTTAAAGAAAAATATCCAAATATTAATCTAGAAGAATTTCCTTTAACTTGTTAGCATTTTTTCTGAGGTAAATTAAATTTTAAAAAGTTTTCTGTAATTTCTTTTCTCATCTTATAAAGATAGCATAACATGTTGGATTTCACACACCGTATTTTGTAACTCTTTCTTAGCACAACATTGGAAAAGAAATATTTTCAGATAATTTCAAAACAAATACATAAACATTTTCCAACACCATTCACCCTCAAGACTTCCCACTTTCCAAACTGATTTTCCCACGTAAGAAGTTTCAAAAAACAATTAAAAAAAAAGTCTTCCATTTCAATGTCTTATTCAAATAAATCAATGCATAAATTTGAAAGTACTAGGGAAGCTTCCTTTCAATAAATAATCACTAACAATAACAACCAAACGCCAACATTTATAATTGCAAACTTAAAAGTCAGTCTATTAATATTCCCTATAGTTTAATTTCCAAAGTGTACATGGAACCTTACCTATATTTACAAGCATTTATCAATGTTAATTAAGTGATCTATAGGTCAGTATCTATAGATGGGCCAGCCATTGCTTAAGGGAAACAGCTGCGTGAATAGACATTATAATTTTGTGCTTTCCTCTGATCTAAAGAGGATGCATGTGTCCTTGGCATGCTATAGTTGAATATTGGCTTTAAACAGCTTTATAATAGCTGCAATCTATAGGTCATAATGGAAATAAATGTATAGCTATATTTTTGATCATCAACAAATTTAAAAGAAAAATTTTGAAATCAGTAAAACATAGCTCAATTAGCTATAAAGAGAATTGATTGACTCAGACATCTCTGTCTATGGCATTAGGTTAAGATAGAGTGCTACACTTAAAGTTGTAGCCAAGAGGTAAGAATAATGGAAAAGAAAATGATCTGCTAATGTTACAGTGGCAGGGAAAGGCAGAGGGACTGTGCCAATGTCATCTAGCTCATTTAAGGAATCTTTTTAAAAACTTATTTGAGGTACCATGATTGACAATACTCTTGATGATATAGACTTGCATGCAAGAAGCCTTCCAACACCACACCCTTCAGAGTGTCAACTTCTCTCTGCCATTGTCTCCATGTTCTCTCCAAGCCTCCCCAGTTTATTGTTTTAAATCTTAGCATAAATAGACAATGCAAATGGTCAGGGTGAAGAATAGTGAGATTACAAAGCTGGAACCTGGCTAGCTAATTCCCTCTTCCAGGCTCCAGTTCAAATGAACAACTTCTCTTTGATTTCTCACCTGTGCCTGCGCAGATGTCAATCAGCTCTTTTCACCCATGATGCCCAAGAAGAAAAATATCCAAGGAAACTGGAAGCTTCTTGGCTATGGGACTGAGCCCAGCAAGTCTACAGGGCAGCAGACTTGTAGCAAAGAGGGGACACAAGATGGATAAAGCCATTGCACTAGGTTGAGTACAGCTCAAAGTAGGACTTGTCCTTTTTACACTAGACTGGAGACAGAAAGACAAGTGACATTGTAAACAGGTAAAAGAAAGAGATCTGGACACCAAGGGACCTAATTAAACTGTATAATAAACTTAAACTGCATCAATACCTGACATTTTTATGTAAGTCTTTTATACATTACTCAAGAACCCAGTTACTCAGGAAATGGAACTAGCTTCATGTTGACCTTATCACTGAATTTTCTATATAGAACAATAATGATTTCAGATTTGTTGTCTTATTTAGACTGTATGAGACAGTGCTAGTTGTTTAGTGTAACTTGCAGTTAAAGGCATCTTAACAGATATAGTACTGAATAAACTAAGCAAATACATGTTATAAAACATATTTTACCTCTGTGTTATGGTAGAAAGGAAGCAAAAAAGCAGCTAAATCTGAAACTTTATAGGGGTGTGTGTGTGTGTGTGTGTATGTGTGTGTGTGTGTGTGTGTGTTGTGTGGGTGTTTATGAGAAAAGCTGAAAGCTTGAATGAAAAGGAAAAAAAAAGCAGCAATAAAACCTTTTCTAAACTCCTGTTCCTGACAGTATGAAATCAAATGCTATTACCATTTTTATGAATTTAATAAGCTATGAAATTATATGATAGTAAGAGTAATGCGAGTGTTTAGATAAGAACACATTTTGGGAAAAGGTAACTGCAGAAATAATATATAATTATTCTGCTGTAGTAGATATTTGTCATTTTGGGTAGCACAAGAGGGTTAGGTGCTCTCTCTCCTAGTCCCTGGTGTCTCCAACTGCTCTTGTAAAACAGCTGAGCTCCTTCACAAAGAGTCAAGTTTTTAAGTATTTGTGTTGTCAGAGATTGCACAGGGGTTAAGGTATCAAAGGATTTGCCTTGCATGTGACTGACCCCTGTTTGAATCGTGGGCTCCACATATGGTTCCATAAGCACCTCTATGGGGTCATAACTGAGGACAGAGCAAGAAATAGACCATGGGTGTATCATACAGGGCAGTCAGCTGCAGGATACCCAATGTCTGCTATAAGAAGGACAAGTGTCTTGTGGGAATGGCAGAAGTTTGGCCACAGCCTACTGTGCAGGAACTCCCATCTAGTCTGATCCATGAGATGAAAAAGCATCAGTTGAGGAGAGAGCTCAAAGGCTGGAGTACTTTGTGTGCAGGAATCTAGGTTCAAGCTTGAGGTTGTGTGGTCCTCAAGGAGTGATCCTGACTCCTTCACAGCCCAGCCTCTCCTGGCCCCAAACAACAGCCACCACAAATTTTGGCAATCTTATGGATATTTCTATTTTGCTTAAATGAACCGCAGAGCCTCTCTGTAATTACAATCAAGAAGTCTCCTGAATAGAGAAAAATTTTAAATGTATAATTATTTTAAAATTTAATGCAAAATAGAAGTTTTCTTTATAGAAAAAATTATCTTAGACTTTATTACATCTGTTAGATGTTCATCGAAGACTTCCTATTATATGAAAAATTGATGAAGTGATTCAGGAGAAACTTTAAAAGCAGATATAAGAATGATTTAATTTAGTTTATTTTGTTTTATGCTTTCATTTAAATCAGCTTTTATAAGAAAATTAACTGTTGCAATTCTACTTATAATAGTACTGAAACTGAATAAAATGTATTAGATGCAAAAACAGGTTAGATTTTTATCCATCAATTTAAATAAAGTTCCCTAAGCTATTGGATAAAAAAGAAAGGTAAAGAAGTTGGAAGAGTTTTCCATACACTATCCTATCTTACATTATTACATCAACTTTCTGAAACCTATATTAATTACCTTTAAAAAGTAAATTATTGGGGCCAAAAGAAATCTTCGATGGTTTAAACCAGCTGACACACAAGAGTCAGATGGAGAGTTCCATTGCACATGCTCCAGTGTACCACGAACATCTGGAAAAGTGCACTGTTTAATCCTTGAAGCTCAACTTTTTGTAAAACCTAGTGCTGCAAGCAATTTCTGATCACAATGTTCTTACATATGTGTAAGCCATCACATGATGGTTACATGTGATGGTCACATGATGGTATGACCATGGGAGTAGCACTGTAACTAACAAGTGTGTAAGCACCGCACAGGAAGTGTGACCCCTGGCAAGTCCCTCTGAACACCACAGAAACCTTGGGGATCACTACAACCGGAAAAAAGCCCAGAATCACACTGACATGTACTGATTCCTGTTAAGTATGCTTGTGGAATGCCACACTCCATGAACACTTCAGTCCAGTGTGAGAGCAGCTTTACCTGGAGAGGGACCCTGGGGGCACCTCCATTAAATCTGTGGGCAGACAGTCAGGCATGCATAAGAATCCCTAATCAGAACAACAAAAAAGAGAAGGTGGGTAATAACAAATAAATTGAAGACATATATATATGAGACATATGAAGACATATCTATTTAGAAGACACATATATATGAGACAAGAAGAAACTTTAATAGAAAAAGTATTTATTATAGAGTTTGGGCCATTGCATTGCACAGTGTATATCATAGACCAGGAGTGGTTACATTAGGGACTTGAAAACTGTTCTCAAAGTATTATCCAAAATTAGAACCAGCATTTTTATTTGGAAATTTATACTAAATACAAATTCAATTAGCTACACTTGGTCAACAACCAAGGGTGAACTTCAGCAATGTCTGCTACATCAACACATCCAGCACTTCTGCTCCATGTTCAAGTTTGAAAACCACCACATACTCAACATGGTAAAACAAAAAAACCCAAAGCATTGGAAGTTGATGATTCAATTCTCATTCTATTGCAAAACTCAAAACTCCATTGCAATTTACCTGCTAACAGGTGCACCTCCCCTAGTTTAATATATTAATATTAAAATCTGTGCCTTACTTCTGTGGATCTATATCATCTGAACCACACACTCAAGTATTTTCAGTAATGACAGGTACAGTTCTATGTAGTTCAGATGAATTCTCAAGAAAAAAATTTACTGACATTTGAATTTCAAATTTAAATCAGTACTACAGTATCTATTGTCATATATTCCTTTTTCTCATATTAATAGGGTATATAGGGCCGGAGCAATAGCACAGCAGGTAGGGCGTTTGCCTTGCACGTGGCCGACCCAGGTTCGATTCCCAGCATCCCATATGGTCCCCCAAGCACTGCCAGGAGCAATTCCTGAGTGCAAAGCCAGGAGTAACCCCTGAGCATCGCTGGGTGTGACTCAAAAAGTAAAAAAAAATATATATAGGGTATATAATAGTTTTTTAAAAATGTATTTACCATTGATCATTGTCTCTGGATGAGCTGGTGTGTCAATAAGAACAGTTATCAGTTGATTTTTATAAAATAAAGCATGCTGCTACTTACCTATTTGTATAAAGAGGTGAAGATAATCTATGCTATATCTTTGCCCTTCCTTTCCTTTTGTCTCTATGATGATTAAACTTGGTTTCATGCTCAAGTGTTACATGCTTGGTGCGGGACCTGAACAACAGGGTGTGGTATGCCATCGAGTAAACACTTTGTTGTGACACTGGAGATTCCAGACAACAGTGTATGGTATTGAATTCAGGATGTGAGGGACTGAGTTCACAGTCTCGTTCTTATAAAGCAGCTGCAATGCCCTGGCCCCTTCTTACATTTAAATCGATTTTGCTATGGGAAAAAAACACACAATAGCTTTAAATGGCAGTAATGAATTTTAACAATTATTATAAAAAGCATTGTTCTATGTTCCTATTGACAATGTTTTTTGAAATGAAATGTAATTATAGCATTTTACATAAACATTAGTTTATGTAAAATAGTTGATACCTCCTCACCTGATGAATTTACATCATATTGAACAATAGAATTATATATATTTTGTATCTTGTGTGATGTAGCTTATAAAGAAAAAATGTTTTTGCACAGTACTTCATCAATAAAATAGTATAGATTAACTATCAAGCTCAATGATGATGACATTCAATGTGATTAGCATTTAAAATAATAAATTACTCTGGGAAGCTCAAAACAAACTATTAATGTCGATCAGAAGTAATTTAAATGACTTATTTTTGCTACATGTGAGTTCTATTTTTTTAAATATGTTTATGTAGTTACACAAATTATATTTACTCTTAGAAAACAAAAAGCATTGCATTGCTCTAAGCAATGCAAGCTAAAGTGAAAGTTTGGTACAGATAAAATAAAATAAAACTCATCCTATGTCATTCTGTAGAACTTTAAAATATGTGTTTAAACTTTTAAAAATATCACTGTATCACTGTCATCCCGTTGTTTGTCAATTTGCTTGAGCCGGCGCCAGTAACATCTCTATTCCTTCCAGCCCTGATATTTTATTTAGCAGCCTCTCCTTACTCATCTTTCCTAATGATTGGAGTTTCTTTCAGGGTCAAGGGAATGAGACCTATCATAACTGTTTTCGGCATATCAAATACACCATGGGTAGCTTGCCAGGCTCTGCCCATGTGGGCAGGATATTCTCTGTAGCTTGCCAGGCTCTCTGAGATATATCTATATATCTATATCTATATCTAATGATTTGTATATATAGATGTGTATATATATATATGTGTATATATGTATATATTACTCTTTGATTTGTTGCCTACTGTCTGAACTCCATCAAATATGGTGTGGTAATTATGGAAAATATGTAGGAAGTGTCCTGAAATGTGTCTGGAGAGCGGCCTGGAGAGTGGCGGAGGTTGGTTAGTGAAGGTCCATTGCCTGGGCTGGGTCCCTTGGGCCGGGGAGGATTCCCACCCACCCCTTCTGGGCCCCCTGAGTGAAAACCACCTGGCACAGAGTCCAGTGGGATGGCTATGGGGCCCTCATTTTATACGACCATCTGGGAGGAGCAGCCATTGAGATCTGGAGGGTGGCCGATGATGAGATTATCTGGTGCCAGCAGGATGTGTCAGGATATGACTTATGGGAGTGATCCCTGGATCACCCGAGATTGGGGGATAGCAGGCAGAGGATCTCTGCTTCCCAGTCCCGTTGAGCCCAGATTCCAAGGTCACAAAGTTCCTCATTATCTGGGTTCTGTGGGACTTCATTCATGCGTGAAGCTGAATGAAATATTTAACATTTAAATATTCAAATATTTAATATCAGTATTTAAACATTCAACCATTTAAATATTAAGAGATTAGAGTATTTAATTTTAATAATTAAATAGTATTTAATAAATTAAATACTATTTAATATATAATTAAATATATAATATTTAAATGCATAGATAGTTTATTATTTTTAAATTTACTTTTAGAAAAAATATATAATGTCACATATTATAAATACATACAATTTTATTTTAAATTTAATAACTAATTAAAAGTTTATGGAAGTGTCATATTAATATGCTAATAAACTCTAGATTCAAAATATTAAACATTTTTCTACAGTTTTGCTATTTTAAATTATTTTACTATTTTTATTTTGATACATAATGTTATGCAGATTTATTTTTTATGAATTGTTGAAATGTTTGAAGGTGATAAATAGCATTGACATTATTTATACTTTTGACAACAATTTTAGGTTTTCAGCTAAATGCAGAAAAATACACAAAGCATGTATCTCCTATCCTATGTGCAAATAACCAGCCCATTTTTCAAAACAGAAAAACCTCTCAAGAGAGATACATTTATTGACATTGATAAAATAGCATTGAAAAAGTGATAATCACTTAAAGGTCTTAATTTACACAAGGGTTGTGTAGGTGGTGGTGTATTCTACTGTCTGGACAAGTGTGTTGAGGCATGCATTCATCATCATGTATTTTCATTACACTAAATTTTTTCTGTGCTTTGTTTATTTTTCCTAATCTATGATCTCACACTCTGGCAAGAATCAATTTATTTTGTGTCTATGTTTTCATCTTTTCCAAAATGTCACAAAATTGAGATTATAAAATGTGTAGTCTTGTTCATATTGGTTTCTTTCACTTCACAAAAAGCCGTGACTTTTTGGCTTAATATTTTATTTTTTAGTATTTAATGATATTTCAGCATTTGGATCAAGTAGTATTTAGTTATCTATTCATCAGCTGCATGGTAGGTAGCTTGGTTGCTTCCAAATGCGAGCAATTTTGTATAAAGCTAACAAAAAAAATGTGTGCATGTTTACCTGTTGATATTATTTTTCAAATTTTTCAAATTTTCTTATTTATTTGTCTGGGTACCATACCCAGCAATGCTCCTGGATCTGTGCTCAAGGATCACTCCTGGTGGTATTCTGCCAGACCATATATGCTGCCTGGAATTGAACAAGAGTTGACTAAATGCAAGGCAAATGCTTTAACACCTAGCTCATTGGCCTTATTTGTCAACTTCTTTAAGGAAATATTAAAAATTGTGACTGCTAAAGACTAGGTTTAGCTTTGTGACAAATATCCAAACTGCTTTCTAAAGTAACAATATAATTATTTTCATTTTAATTTCAATTTTTGAGCCATCTTGAGATACAGAGTTACAAAGCTGACCATGGTCGGGTTCAGTCATCCTGCACCAGTATACATTTACCACCAGCTATGTCCCCAGCTATGTCCCCAGTTTCCCTCCTGCCATGCTCCCCTAAGCCTGTCTCTATTGTAGGAACTTTCCTTCTCTGTCTCTGTCTCTGTATCTCTCTGTCTTTCTCTGTCTCTGTCTCTCTCTTTCTCTCTCTCTCTCTTAGCTTCTGTCTCTCCCCTTTGGCTCATTATGGTTTGCAATACAGGTATTGAGAGATTATCAGGTTTGTTCCTTTACTGTTTTCAGCACACAGTTCTTATCCAGAGATAAGAACTTTTGCAGCTATCTTTGTCATGGTGGTCCCTTTTCTATCCCAACTGACTTCTCTGCCAGCATTTGAGGTAGGCTTCCAACTGTGGACCAATCCTCCTGACCCTTATTTCTAGTGTTCTTGGGTATTGGTCTCATATTATTATTATTATTATTATATCCCACAACTGAGTACAATCATTCTTTGTTTAA
Source organism: Sorex araneus (assembly GCF_027595985.1). NCBI lineage: Eukaryota > Metazoa > Chordata > Mammalia > Eulipotyphla > Soricidae > Sorex > Sorex araneus. Next base: position 341,229,164 of record NC_073303.1, on the reverse strand, counting down.
CCCTATCCTTCTGACTCATTTCACTCACTATAATATTCTCCATATTTTAATATGTATTTTTAATTTGTACCAAGAATATATTACTTTGCATTCTTTTCAGCATTTGATGCCAAGCATGCCCTCTTGCCATTTGATTACTTTCCAGACCCCCATTCACTTTGCAATTGGCTCGTTTTTATTGTTGCTAAGCTCTAAAACTTCTTTTTATATTTTGTATGACAGTTCTTTGGAAATGCCTTGGAAATGCCTTTTAAAAATATATTCTCCCAATGTGGATTGTCTTCTTATTCTCTTAATAATTGTATGTTAATGAGAAGTCTAACATTATTTGTTTTGTTAATTGTGCTTTTTAGCACAATTGTGCTTTTTAGATACTTTTATATCTAAAAAATATTCTTTATAGTCAGTCATGTGAGTTTTTCTAATATGTTATCTTCTCAAAATAGTATAATTTTGCATTTTGCATCTGTCTCTGGAATTTGCTTTCGTTTTTGGTGTGTGAGCTTTGTCTAGTTTTTTTTTAATTTTTTTCCATGCAGATGTACAGTTGTTTCAACATCCTTTGTTGAAAAGATGATTATTGTTCTATACCATTTCATGTATTTCTTTCTCAGAAACTGGGTGGGTGGCTATATATTTATATAGTTCTACACAGTAAACTGTTCTGTTACAGTTCAATATTGACAAGAAAAGATGAAAGGAAATATTATATGTTGTAACTGAATTTGGAAGGGTGCTAGGAGTTGAGTTTGGAGGCCACACCTGGCAGTAATCAGGGCTTAATCCTGTCTCTGTGCTCAGGGAATGCTTCTGGTAGTGATCGGAGGACCACCTGTGGTACCAAGGATCAAACTTGGGTTGGGCAAGTGCCTACCTGCTGTGCTATTTCTGCAGCCCCAAGACACGACTCCTTGGCTCCAGTCCCATGTGACATTGTGGTAAAGGTGAGACCAGATCCCGGGGCTCGGCAGCTCGCCCTCCTTTCTTTGGCTGATGTGATGGCTCTGAAGTTCCTGGCACAAGCTCCTGGTGGGCACCCTTAGAGCTTCAGGCCTTGGCAGTTTGGAGCCACACTGGGAGGTGTTCAGGACTTGTTCCTGGCTCTGTGCTCAGAGTCACTCTGAGTGATGCTTGGGGGTCCCTATGCAATGCTAGGATCTAACCAGGGTTAGACACCTGAAAAGCCAGCCCCTCACCCACTGTCCTCTGAGATTTCGGTTTGTTTGCTTGATTTGGGTCTATGGGTCACATTCAGCGATACTCAGGGCTAATTTCTGGCTCTGTACTCAGGATTCATGCCAGCCAGTGCTCGGGGGACCATATGGGATGCTGGGGATGGAACTTGGGTTGGCCGCATGCAAGGCAAATTCCCTACCCGCTGTACAATCGCTCCGGTCCTGCCTGCTCTGAGTTTTAAGAGCATTTCTTTCTCAGAGGGAGAACTAGAGCAGTGTCTTGGGGAGATGAGTCCAGGTGGCTTTGAGACCTTGTAGCGATGCAGCTGACATGGATCCCTGTCTTCTCTCCAGTGGGGTGGAACATGAATGCAAGCTCCAAGGACAGGTAAAGGTCTCCGACTGAGGCGCATCGCCATCGCCCTGTGCTTCTCTCCACCTCCCCAAACCCAAAACATCTTTCTGAGGAAGTGCAGGCTTGTTCTTAGCTGGCACATGGGCTAGGAGGAAGGCAGAGGGCATGGGCCGTCTCTGCAGCCCCATGCTGGATCAAGATATTGCCTTGGGAACTGCAAGACAGGGAAGGGTTGCTGGGGTTTCCAAACCTTTTGGCTAAAGCTTTTAGGCAGTGCCAGGCTCCTTCTTCTGAGGCCGAGGTAAGCAGAGACAGAAAGAGTGGCCCTGACCTAGGCTCTCTCCAGCCATACCCTGCCCAAGAAATGTCACCTCCACAGAAGACAGTAACCCTGAAACATCCTGCACATCATCACTGTCTCTGAGTGTCTCTGCAGAGTGTTCTGACTTCAGCTACTACCACTGGACCCTTTCCAGGGGAACACCATAGCCGGGCTTCTCTGATTAAACTTTCAGGAGAAAATGGGAAGAAAAGGGTTGAGGGAGAGAGAACTTACCCAGGTCCTTACCTTGCACGCTGGCGATGCCGACTAAGTCCCCAGCACCATGTATTGTCCAGCCAAGCCCAGCCAAGGATCACCCCTGAGCACAGAGCTGGAAATAGCCCCTGAGCACTGCCAAGTGTGGCTTAAAGACCCTCCCCTCCTCCCTGCGCGTGCGCACACACACACACAGACACAGACACACACACACACACACACACACACACACAAATAAGCCAATAGAGAAAGTGACTAAGCTGGAGCCATAGCATAGCAGGTATGGCGTTTGCCTTGCACATGGCTGACTCGGGTTCGATTCCTTAGCCCCTCTTGGAGAGCCCAGCAAGTTACTCGAGAGTATCTCGCCCACATGGCAGAGCCAGTCAAGCTACCCATGGGGCATTTGATATGCCAAAAACAGTAGCAATAAGTCTCACAATGGAGATGTTTCTGCTGCCCGCTTGAGCAAATCGATGAGCAAGGAGATGACAGTGATAGTGATAGTACCTGAATTTAATGTAGAAGCTTCAAGTTTAAAAAACTAAGTATGTTAATTGCAGGTGGTTTTTAAGCATTATTTGTTAAGTTTAAGAAGATTCATGCATTTCCTATGTACTGGATGTCTTTAATATGAATGAGTTTATATTTTTTTCAGTCAGGTTTGTCATATAGGTTTGCCAAATGCTTTTTCAGTACCTACTAATATGATTTTGTTCTATTTAGTTTATTGACATTTCAAACTACAATTATTCATTTTTAAAGATTTAGCCATTCTTGTATAGGAGGAGGTTTGGTGATCCAATTAGGTCATATTATTTAATTTTTTACACATTGCTGGATTCTACTTGATAACACTTTTTAATTGCACAATTTTGTATCAAAACTCATGAGATATATTGGTCTGTGGATTTTCACTCTAGTTATTTTGGTTTTGACAATGAAGAAATACTGACCCCACATAGTATACAAAATAGTCTCATGTTCTAAGCTCTAAAATTAACTAATAAATTGGTAAAACTGCTTCTCTAAACGTTCAGTAGAATTTAACAGTAATACTGGATTCAGTGTTTCTTGTTATTAAAATTATTAATCCCTGGTTCAATTTCTTTAATATTATCTATTTAAAAATTATTAACATTGTCCTATTAAAGTCTTCTACAAATTTTGACAAACTATCTTTCAAAAAATTGGTCCATATAGACCAGGGCTAGTAAATATATAGGCTTATTATTCTTGTAATGGCCATAGGATCTATAATGATGTCACCTCTTATTTATTTTATATTTTTGAATTTTAATATTTTAATTTTTTAATTAAAGTGGAGAGTTATTGATTTTTCAATCATTTCAAAGAACCAGCTTTTAGTTAAATTGATTTTTTCTCTTGATTTTTTCTCTTAATTTAATTTAAATCTCTTATTTTAAATAAAAATTTAAATAATCTACTATAATGCTTCCAGGAATCTGAAATTAATATAGACCCCAGTCAATAATATATATTCAATTATCCTACTGTTGCCAAAAGAAGGTTTTGTAAATATTTTTCACCTTTTTAAAATTAAATAATAAAATGAAAAATTAAAAAAAATATCTGATTCAGTACTATAATTTCCTTTTGATCAGGTTGAAGAGTTTATTTCACCTTCCCCATTTTCTTATTGTTGCAATGACATGTTTGAGCATGTTTGGTTGTAATGATCCCCAGGTCTCACATGTCTGTTGCAATGTTTTCACACATGCTCAATTGTTCAGAATGTGCTCTTGCACATGGTGGTCGGAGTTCTAGCTTGTTCTCTGTGATGTTCCCAATGTTCTGTCCAGAGCTCTAGCCACAGAGCTTCACTTTTGGTTGCAGTGCTCATTGGGAATCACATCCTTTAGTTTTGATACTTGCACACCTGCTAGTGCATGGAAGATGACATATTCTATTGTTCTATCACAGATGCTAGACAGAGAAATCAGAAAAGCACTCAGTGCATACAGGTGGCATTGGGAACTGAGCCCATGTCCTTATGCTTTCTTTTCTCATAGAATTTCTTTTTTGTTAAAAATATCTTTCCTATTCATGTTGAGGAGCTTTAAACATTTAACATATTGTTTGACACAGGTTTTAATAATCTTTCAATTTTGAATTGCTGATCACACAGCTATTAGGTTATGAGAATTTCATCTTACCCCTTAAATACCCCATTATGATTTGTTCTTATTTAAGAGTTATGCATAAAATTTGACCCAGTTAAATTAGAGTGTATATTGATTCTTGAGAACACATTTGTTGTTTACACTTCAAAATTACTCATTGACATAGAGTTATTGCTACTCAGGACTCTGTAAATGAGGAAGAAGAGTTTCATGATAAAAGATTCTTATTAAAATACTGGACTGGAGTGATAGCACAATGGATCGGGCATTGCCTTGCACGCGGCTAGCCCAGGTTGATTTCTCCATCCCTTTCTGAGAGCCCAGCAAGCTACTGAGAGTATCTTGCCCACATGGCAGAGCCTGGCAAGCTAACTGTGGCATATTCGATATGCCAAAAACAGTAACAACAAGTCTCACAATGGATACATTACTGGTGCCAGCTCGAGCAAATTGATGAGCAATGGGATGACAGTGATACAGTGATACAGTGATTAAAATTACTAAAAAACATGGAAAACTGGATTTCCCTTCCTACTAACTACTGTCAAAATGGATTAGATCTTTTCAAGTTACCGTAAGAACTCCAGTGTTATAAAACTTCATATAATTTATAGTTAGTTTTATATGTTCAGGGTAAACTAGCTTCATTTATGTCATCCAGTGACCAGACTCTTGAAAGAGAGGATATCAAAGTAGAACTGTGAATCCATCTAGGACTTGAATCTTTTCTTTTAGAAAACTAAACGGTAAAAACTAAGTTGTCAGCATGCAAAAGATAGGGGCAAAAGCTTATATCATGTCCGTTATTTATTTATTTTTTTGTTTTCTTTAACATTCTGCCCTCTTTGGGTCAGGTAAATCTTTTTTCCTCCACAGCCTATGATTTTTTAAAAATAATATCTTTATTTATTTTTTATCACACTCAGCAATACTCAGGGATTACTACTGGCTTTGCACTCAGGAATTACTCCTGGCAGTGCTTGGACGACCATATGGGATGTCGGAGATTAAACCTGGGTTGGTCATGTGCAAGGCAAGCACCCTCCCCACTGTATTATCGCTCTGGCTCCAACCTATGATTTTTTTAAAGTTGTCTAATCTATCTAATTTGTTTTCAGACTGACAACTCTGAAAAATATAGCATTGACTGGATATTTTTAATATTAAGTTAACATGAGATTTCACATACTTATATGGGCAGAGTCTGCAGCCATTTGTTCATCATCATCATCACCATCCCGTTGGTCATCGGATTTCTCGAGCAGTCTCAGTAACATCTCCATTTGTTTTAGCCCTGAGATTTTAGAAGCCTCTCTTTACTCATCATTCCCAACGATGCTGCATTGGAGGCTCTTTCAGGTTCAGGAGAATGAGAATCAGCTTGTTACTGATTTCTGCATATTAATACACCATGGGGAGTTTGTGAGGTTCTCGCATGTGGCAGGAAACTCCTGGTAGTTTGCCAGGTTCTCCCAGAGGAGATGTAGGCTATCAGATATCACACGGCTGCTTCGCAGGAGCATGCTTGTAAGTCTTTGGATGCTGACCATTGACAGGATTACACGGTGCCGGAGGCAGTCCCTGGGTGTGACCACCTAGCTATTGGGAAATGGGAAATCTGGGTGGAGGAGACCCAGTCCCGATCCGTGCAGGCTTGGAGGTCTCAGCCCCAGGTCCCACACACCTGGATTCCTCTGCTGGTACCTTCATGCGTGAGGCTGTCCAAACATATGGAGAGGGGCCTTGGCTAGGATCCAGAGGTCTTCGGCTGCCGGGAGCTCTGCTCAGGGCGGGGAGGGAAACTGGAGCCCATCTCCTGCAAGGGACCCCGGGGAAGACAGCCAGGACACAGGCAAAAGACTCTCAGCAATTTGTTAGCATAAAGAAATTTCAGAAGACAGACTTTTACCCATGTCCTCCTTAAATGATTAAAGGGCTGAAATCTCTTGGGAGGGGGATATTGTTGGTAAGGGAACTCTTGAAATAAACTTTTACGAAATAATGAAGCTTAACAAGAGATTCCCTAACTCTAAATTAGCCCAAAGGCATGAAGACCACTTCCGTTTGAGAAGCAAATATTGAGCTCGTGGAGATGAATATAATTTAAGGTAGTTCCTATACAAATTAGACAATTTAATAAATGGATTCTCTTTGAAAATAAAAAAGGACATAAGAATGTTTCTTTTCATGAATGTTTAAAAACTCATTTTCTAAATGGATGATTTTTATTTAAAAGTCAAAAAAATAGAAACCCAGAGAACTAATACAGTGTGAAGGATGTTTTTCTTGTACATGGCCGGCCTGGGTTCAATTCCTGGCAATCCTTATCATTCACTAAACAACACCAGGAATGATCAATGAGCACAGAACCCTACAATATCACTTTTAAAGTAGAGCTTGTTTCATAGAGTTAACTCCCTTTATCGCTATATTTCTTAAAGAGAAAATACTAGCCTTTTATAGTTTTTAGCACTATATCAATTACATTCTTTAGTGGAACATGTAATGGCTATTTAGTTTTTACATAGTATTTTTTCAACATTGAATTTTGCCATGACTTTAGAATATGTTCAATTTTAGTGCAGCTTTAAATTCTATTGTCTATAAGAGGGTTGGAGCGATAGTACAGCAGGTAGGGCATTTGCCTTGTACACGGCCAACCCGGTTCAATTCCTCCATTTCCCTCGGAGAGCCTGGCAAGCTACCGAGAGTATATTCTGCCCACATGGCAGAGCCTGGAAAGCTACCCATGGCATATTTGATATGCCAAAATATGTAAAAACAAGTCTCACAATGGAGATGTTACTGGTGCCCGATAGAGCAATGTAATGATTTTTTTTTTTTTTTTGCAGTTCATAAACTTTATTCTCGTCGGGGGAAGAGGGAGGGGAAAAGCCACGGACTCGGCTCCTCTCAATAAATTAAGTCACAGCCACTTCCTGCGCCCCGGCAAACCGCAGGCACTGAGCAGCCCGCGGTCCCTTCCCGCCCCGTCTGCTTCCCCTTCACGGAAGGGAACGTTTCCTCCAGCCACCAGGTGGGCGGCGGCGCGGGCCCGCAGGAGGGCGGGGGCAGGGCGGAGGGCAGTCCGGAGCAGCGGGAGAGAATCACACCCTCCTCTGGGAGAAGCCGGGACCACAGCATCCCCCAGCCCCGGGCCCGAGGGACTGCTCCCGGGAGTCCCCAGCACCCCTCTCCCACCTCCCCGCAGTCGGCCCGGGCCTGGATGACAGTGCTACAGTGCTATAAGAGAGTTTAGCAGTACGCACTTATTTAAAGATATATTTTCATTTTTGTGTATAACAAATTCCTGTCATTTGCTTCTGTATTTTGAAGATGCTAGTGCACTGTGGTTTCTGATGGTGTACAGAGATGCCAAAGAACCCACTTTAGTGTGCCAGTTAACTGTTAGTTCTGATGATTGAAGTGCCTCATAAAGAAAAACTCAAAGAGAAAATATAAGAAAATATTAATTCTAAGTTATACTGTGATGAGCATAAAAATATATAGGCCTATTATCAAGATAGATGGAAAAAAAAAACTTCCCTCTTGTGGAATACAAATTAACAGATGAAACATTGTTGTAATTAATTTAACCAAATCTCATCAAAAACTTTTTTAAAATAAAGGTATAAAAATGTGGTGGTGAACCAAACATTTGCTAAGTTTTGTGCAATTTTCTGTGATCTTACAAATGGAAGGTTGTAACTTTATGATTGAGAAACCTGGCAGACAGCAGCTTCACAAGTGAGCAAAGTGAACATTACCAATATTGAGTACAAGCTGACATGATGTGCTCCCAATGTGATATTCAAAGAACATAACAGCACTCAGCCATGTTCCTGCCAAAAAGGCATAACCTGAATGTAATCATGAAAAACACCAGACAACCTTAGTCAACAAAAGAATAAGTCTGTATCTTCAAAAACAGAAATGACTTGAAAGACAAAGATTTTTTTTTCTGGATAAAAGGAGACTGAAAAGATGACAGGCAAATGTACTGGGAGATCTTGTATAAAAATCTATTTTGGAAAAAAATAGTTTCATTGAAAAAATATTGGCAAATCAGCAATACTTTATATGATCTATCTATTAGATAATAAAACATATACATTTCCAATTTAATGGAATTGAGAGTCATACTGAAAATCTACATGCATAGAAATGAATATCATTTATTTAAAGTGACTTTGAAATATATCAACAGAAATAATAAGATGATGATTTATAGAGATATAGAGAAATGTGGCAAATCCTAACAATATTGAATCTTTATGAAGGGAAAAAAAGTAGACTTTATTATGCTTACTATTTCAGTTGGGCTGGAGCGGTAACACAGCAGGTAGGGCGTTTACCTTGCATGAGGCCGACTCAGATTCAATTCCTTCGACCCTCTTGAAGAGCCTGGCAAGCTACCGAGAGTATCTCGCCCGCAGGGCAGAGCCTGGCAAGCTACCTGTGGCGTATTCGATATGCCAGAAACACTAACAAGTCTCATAATGGAGACGTTAATCACTTGTGCCCGTTGGAGCAATGGATGAGCATCGGGATTTCAGTCATGTGACAGCGAATTATTTCATGTATGTCTAAAATAATTTATGATTGTTTAATACAAATAATTTAGAATATTCTATAAGAACTCAAAATATAAATATCTAATTTATTTGAATACCATGAAAAGGACAGCATAGGACAGAAAGTACATTAGCAGGTTAAGCTTCCTAACCAGTAGCTGGATCTGAAGGGAGCAATAGTTACTAAGGAGAAAATGTGGGTCCCTCCTTTTTGTGAAGAACAAAAGCAACAGTATGCTCTATTTGTGAAAAAGCAATTGAAATCAATTAGGAAGGAAGGTAAAGGTGAGTGGTGATGAGAACTGGGTTTGTTAGTAAAATATTCAAATGTTTCTAATTTATGCAGCTGGGTGTGTGTGGACATGGCATAAATAATTGGAGTTCCTCCCAGGCAAGCAGGGGGTGGTGAAAGTTCTATTCTCACCACCATGAAATTACCTGAACACTGGGTCAGAGCAACCCTTAAACCATGAACTCAGAGTAGTCCCTGAGCACTGCTAGATATGGCCCTCAAACAAAATTCTAAAAATTATGCAGTTGGAATGCAAACACGGTCGATCTATCTCATTAATATTAAAATGTAAACATGCTACTTTCTTTGTCAATTTAGTGTACAGCAATTATGTACAGAGAAAAGTTATAAATAATTAGTTGACGCTTATCGCCTTGCTAGAATTTATGTTTTCTTTGCCACTTTCCCCGCCCTCTGTTGTTTCATTGATTGTACTCTCACACATGCATGGTTGTGGTGCTTGCACATTTGATTGCCATGCTTACCAGTGCTCACACTCCTGCAGCTGTAGTACTCCCACACACACCTACCTATAGGATGTCCAGAAATTGCTTGCAGTGCCAAGATCTCAGAAGCAGTGCTGTCAGGTTCAGATATCAAGGTGGCCAAAATCACTGAGTATACCCGTGCACATTGAATATGCCAAAGACAGTAACAATAAGTCTCTCAATGAGAGACGTTACTGGTGCCTGCTCGAACAAATCGATGAGCAACGGGATGACAGTGACAGTGATATTATATATATCACCACTGGGATTGAGCTCGTGACCTCTTTTTTGCAACACTCACGTAATTTTATTGTTTAGATTCTCCACCATGTTTCAAGTTCTTCTGCACCATTCCAGTGTGTATGTCATTCCTTCCCTTCCCTATGCCCTTAACTAATTTTTAAGAAATTTTGCATTCTTCTTCAGTGAACATTGAACATTTTCCAAGATATACAACATTCTGGGCCACAAAACATACTTCAATAGAATAAAGAAAATAGAAATTGTATCAACTCTCTTTTCAGACCATGATGCATTGAAGATAGAAGTTCACACACAGAAACAGAGAATCAAATCTAACACCTGGAAATTAAACAACTCAATGCTGAACAACCAGTGGGTGAGAAAGAAAATCAAGGAAGAAATCAAAAGATTCCAAGAAATTTCACTCTTTAGTATCTCTTCAATGATAGCTTTTAATGATAAACTATGTTACTATAGCTCCATATTTGCATCATTATTTGCAAAAAGTTTATTAAATTGTCATATTCTATTTTCATTTTCCATTATAATGATAGCCCATCAGTATGTTCTACTTTTTTTTTTCTTTTTGGGTCACACCCAGCTATGTACAGGGGTTACTCCTGGCTCACGCACTCAGGAATTATTCCCAGCAATGCTCAGAGAACCATATGGGATGCTAGGAATCGAACCCGGGTCAGCCGCGTGCAAAGCAACCGCCCTGCCTGCTGTGCTATTGCTCCAGCCCCCAATCATGTTCTACTTTTTATTTATTCTATAGCTGTATTCTCTGAGCACCTAAAATTATTTCATCGTCATTTGCCTTATACTATTAGAAGATATTATAATTTTCCCATAAATGGATGAGGCAACTGAGTGACAGAAGTAAAATATGAGAGAATCAACAATCAGATGCTCACTTTAAAGCTGTGATCTTTGCATTCAGTTTACATCAATACCTTCTCAGGCAGATTGTCTCCTCTCAAAGAGAAAGAGAAGTTTCAGGCAGAAAAACTAATACAGTGTTTGTCCTCGGAACTTGAAGAACATTTCCAAATTGTCCTATTTGGAGTAACATAGGAAGTATAGCTGAAAATTGCAATGCAGGTTCTGAAATTGTTTGAGTATGATTGCTTTCCAGTTCTTATTCTCTGAGCCTTGTTTGTTTTTATTAGCTTGAAAAATAGGGATAAATAATGTTATATCTCTTATATGCAAATAAGAATTAAATGTTATGAACAAAAACTATTAGCCACAAAACAGCATAGATATTAGAAAACATTATGTTAGAGATAGCTTTTCATTCTACTGTGTGCTAGAACTGACTGAATATTAAGTTGGTCAAAAATTTCCGTAAAGGTATATTTATGCATGGCCTTATAAAAAATACTCTGCAAGCTATATATCATGATATCAGAATTGTGGGGAGAAATAATTGAATATGCTAAATATAAAATAAAAAACTTATTTTTGACATTTACAGATGACCATACTGCATAATAATTTATAATTTCTACATTATTTTCAAGGATAAATTGAATCTAATTTGCTTATATTGCTCTTGCTTCAATAAATTTAAAGAATTAATCCTGTATTTAAAAGCATCCAAGAAGCCGCCAAGCAGCAAGGACTGTGGGATCATGAGTGTCCATACATTTTTCTAGTTAAACAAATGGAAGCATCAGAGATAGCCACAATTCACAGCGAAGGTTTATGAAAGTAGATGTAATTCTTCAGGTCAAAATACCTGAGTCTTAGTGACAATCTTCCTCCATATTTTTCATTTCTGCTATTTTCAAAATAAAGGTATAAAAAGTCTAAAAAAAGTCTCTTGTGTCAGGTCTTAATTATCATATTTTATGTTTTAAATGCATTTTCCAATGTATTTATTAAATGCTTACCCAGAAGAATAAAGCAGAAATTTATGCAATATGAAAATTCTGTGATTGCCTGAACTATTTTTCATGCAAAAAAGATGCTTGCTTTCAACCTAAAAATTTTCATTTTCTACAATATTACACTTTAGAGTAAACTTAATGATTTCTGAAAATATAAAAAAGAACCAAAAGGGTATTTATTTTAGACTGCCTATCTATTTTTGAACTTTATAAAATGGATCAACCCTTAAAAATTGCATAATTATATTCAGCTTCACACACTGTCTATATCTCAGTTCAATAAGACTTGCCAAATGGTAATAAATTAATGCTACTGCAAGTCAGATGTATTTCTTCTAAGCCACCACTTAAACAGAAAAAACAAATATGAGATTATATTGTTTTGTTTTTACTTAGTGTTTTGCCTGTCATCACAAGCAAATTTAATCTGCATTATTAGTAACTGTCAACAGCATGCTTTGAGCATAAGGCAAATACAGCAGGTGGTTTAAAAAATGGCTGAAAGCAAAAATGCAAAACAAATGATTGCTAGGAAATGCTAATCTATTTTTGCATAAATTTAAAATAAATTAAAATGCATGCACAAGTCCCACTGAAGGTTAACACTGGAAAGAAAAGGAAATAAATTAAGCAATTTTTATTATACCATTTGTATAAAAGCTAAAGTACTAAATATTTTACTTCATACAATCTGATTTGATTTAAAAATATGGTTTATGTACTTGTATGTATATGAAATATATAAGAAAATAAAATTTAGTAGCTAAAAGTTCAAACAACATTTTATAATAGCAAATTTAAAGTCCCTACTTTGACTGCAATGTGATTTTTTAATGTAATATTTGATTATTTAAAAATGCCACCAAATTTAGTGAAAGGATATTATGGAGCTATGAATAGGTAATGTAAAATGAGATTATTATACTTTTTTGTATAACCATATCATGAGTCAGTTTAAGACTATGTTTAAGGGCCTGGAGTGATAACTCAGCGGGCAGGGCATTTGCCTTGCATGAGGCCGACCTGAGTTCAATTCCCAGCATCCAATATGGTCCCCTGAGCACCGCCAGGAGTAATTCCTGAGTGTATAAGTCAGGAGTAACCCCTGTGCATCGCTGGGTGTGAGCCAAAAAGGAAAAAGTAAGACCGTGTTTATAGTTTTGAGGGAGATGTAAAACTGATTTTCAAATGTATATTATGGAAGTAAAGATCATAGTGTTTAAATATTCTGGTGATAACAATTTGGAAAAGAAGTGATGCCATGCATCTCCACCCACTGTTTTCTTCCACATAGGATGGGGGAAATCAGTAGGGCATATTTTAGAACCTTCAAGAGAAATCTTAGAAACCATCATTTGCAACCATGCTGCCAGACATCTAGCAGGTGTTTAGATGACAGAAACAATCCAATTGGTAATAAAGAATGTCACTCCAGAGATCCATTTATTCATCTTGCAAACTAAATACAGTAGTTTCAAAGAGTTTTTTTTATTATTATTATTTCAATCCATACCGGTTGTCTTAATTTCTTTATTTGTAGCATCTTTGCCAAAACCTCTTAATGTCTAAACAAAATAACTCTTTTGCAATTTAGAGAAGCACTTCATTATCTCTCTCTTCTCAGTTCTTTCCCCTTCTTAAGTTTTTTTCTTTGCCAAAATTTTTCTTGTAACTTACTTTGCCAAAATTTGAACATTACTTTCACTGTAAATCTTAAGATATGCTTTCAGTATATTCAGCACCCACTTTTCCCTATACTTTGTCTAAATTTTTGACTGCAAAATATCAGCATTCAAAACAACAAAACAACATTTTCTGTTTCATGGGGTTAACATCAGGGAACATGATATTTATAAAGTGATGACATGAGTGTTAATACTATTCTCTCCTTCATGTGATTCAGGGTCTAATGGAAAATAGAGTAAAGGCAACCCCAAATTATAGTACAACCATATAGTAGGAGATTAACACTTAAGATAACAATGAAAGATAAATTATGCGTGCAAAAAAGAGGAGGATAACTTGACTAGACCATGGCGTATGGCCTACAAATAGTCAATCTTTTTTATAAACTAGGAACCGAGGAAGTCAAAATCTAATGCACTGAATCTAAGAGTTAAAAATGATAGAAGGAAAAACTTTATGGAATTCAGTTGAAGAGTATACAGTCTTAAGTAGATATACTTAATATAAAAGCAAATTCTGTGCTTAATCTGTAACATCTTAGTAAAACTTCATAACAATGACTTAATGTCTTCAGGGCGAGATACAACATACACTAACTTTCTTCTAAGGAAATATTTTTGACCATTCTGTTAGTAATTTATTGATAACAAGCAATGTAAATAAATTATTGTGGGCCTGCTTGGGGGCAGGCTTAAAGGGTAGTTGGTAAAATTGGAGACAATGGTAGAGGGAAGGTAATAATGATGAAGAGATTGGCGTTAGAACCTTGAATGCCTGTAACAAATCATCATTAACAACTTTACAAATCACAGTGTTTATAGAAAGTGTAGGGGGAAAATTTACACAAGTAGGCCTTACCTATTTCATATATCCTCCAAAATATATTATCACAAAATTTCTTTAAAAGCTTTATTATTGCAGTTAACGCATGATTATTACCATAATGAGAAATACAAAATAAAATTTAATGCAATATACTTTAGACTCCATACTTCAAAACTTACGCAAAGAAGAATATGCATTTTATTATATTATAATAAAGAGTTTTATGTTCTTTATTTACAAAGGTTAAATTATATAACAATCACAAAATGGTTCTAATTTATTCCATGGTTATTCTATTTGCCATTTCTTCAAGTTTTTTTTGAATAAAAATTGTAATTTTTTTTATACTTTATAAAAGTTTCCCTCCCCACCCCAAGCAGAGCCCCAACAGCCAAAGACCTCCGGAACCCAGCCAGAGACATGCTTAAGGTTCCTCTCCACACATTCAGACGAGCCTCACACATGAAGGAGCTGGCAGAGGAACTCGGGTGTGGGACCTGGGCCTGAGATCTCCAAGACTATTTGGATTAAGACTGGACCTACTCCACCCAGACCCCCATTTTCCTGTAGCTTGCCAGCTACACTCACAAACTGCCCCCAGAACCTTGTAATCCCATCAATGGCCAACATCCAGAGACTATAAAACAATGTTCCTGGAAGAGAACTACGCAGAGCCTCTTGCCCTGCACCTAGCTGTCTTCATCGGGGCCCCTTGGAGAGGGTAGGTTGACATTTCCTCCCTGCCCTGAGCAGAGCCCCAGTAGCTGAAGACCTCTGAAATCCAGTAACAGTCATGCTCAAAGCCTCTTTCCACATGTCTGGAGGAGGCTCACGCATGAAGGAACCAGCAGGGGAACCCAGGTGTGTGGGACCCGGGACTGAGATCTCCAAGCCTGCTCCCTGCTCGGATAAGGACTGGGACTCCTCCACCCAAACCTCCATTTTCCAGTAGCTTGGCAGCCATACCCCAAAACTGCCCCCCCACTCCCCCACTATGCAATTCCATCAACGGCCAACATCCAGAGACAATAAAACAATGTTCCTGCATGACCTCTTATAGCCTAGTTCTCCCTCTCAGAGAACCTGACAAGGTACTGAGAGCATTCTGCCCACATGGCAGAGCCTGGCAAGCTCTCCGTGGCATATTAAATATGCCAAATACAGTAACAATGATGGGTCTCATTTTTCCTTACTCTGAAAAGAGCCTCCAATGTGGCACCGTTGGGACGAATGAGTAAAGAGAGGCTGCTAAAATCTCAGGGCTAGGAAGAATGGAGACGTTACCGGTGCCTACTTGAATGAATCAACAGGATGAAAGTGATAAAAGTGATGACTTTATAAAAATCTAAAGTAAATTTTCTCTGTGCCTAAGGGGACAGGATACGGATGAGCGGGTGATATGGAGTCATTGGTGGAGGGAAGGTCACACTGGTAATATTGGAACAGTGAATGACTGTATAATGAACAACTTTGTAAATATTGGTCTTTTAATTAAAATGATACAAAAATAAGTAAATAAAAAAACATTTCTGGGATTGGCGAAATAGTACAGTGCACAGAGAGCTTACCTTGCACTTGATTGAGTGGGGCTTGATATGTAACGTCATCTCAATGGTTCCCTGCGGCACACTAGAACTAATCCCTGAGCACAGAGTCAAGAGTAATCCCTGAGCATTTCTGGCTATCACCCTGAAACTAATATAAATCAGTTAAAAATGTTGGTTGTGAATGAGTAGGGTCATAATCATTAGCTTGATAGTGTTTAAAGGATAAGTCAGCTTTCTTATTCAATAAAAATATTTAATATACTTCTATTTTCTCATTTCATGCACAAAATATATTTTGTTTTTATAAAGCACTCAAACAAAACAGTAGATGACAATTCATCCTGACAATTCATAGTTACTCACCAACAAAATCATGAATAACTCTTTGGAATATAACTTTCTTGATATTGGTATGCATATAATATTGATAATAATAGGATCCAAAATATTCCTTTCTTGTTTGCTTCCGGGGTCATACCTCGAGGTATGGGGTTCATTAGTATAATGAACAGCAGTGCTGGGATTAAACTCAGGGCCTCTGTGTGTTAGGCATGAATTGCAGTACTTTAAGTATGAGTGTTTTTAACAAGAACTGACTATCTACAAATGAAGTTTCTAGAGAGATGCATTCTCTGAATGTCATAGAATTTTGCATATATCTACAAGTATGTATTTCTTTTTCTGTGACAAATTTATTGCATTAGTTTCCAAATGCACCTTAGGTAAGCATATTTAAACATAGAATATATATACATATATATTAAAACCTCTGATTAGTTGCATTCTAAAAAGACAATACAATGCAACAAAAATATGTCATGTTTTTATTAAAGCATTATTTGAAATGGCTACATACTGGAGAAAATAAATGCCCAAATATGTTATATCTTTATAATAGCACTGTAGCACTGTCGTCCTGTTGTTTATTGATTTGCTTGAGTGGGCACCAGTAACGCCTCCAGTGTGAGACTTGTTGTTACTGTTTTTGGCATATTGAATATGCCACTGGTAGCTTGCCAGGCTCTGCCATGTGGGTGAGATACTCTTGGTAGCTTGCCGGGCACTCCAAGAGGGAGAACTCAGGAATCGAACTCAGGTCGGCCATGTGCAAGGCAAATGCCCTACCCACTGTGCTATCGCTCCAGTCCTATATCTGTATAATAAATGTTGTAATATACTTCTAATATTATAACTATTATCATAAAATGATAGATAATATAAACATTTTTGATAAGAGACTTTTTAAAAATGAGAAATCAATATATTTTCACCTAGATACAGCACCAGTAGAAATATTGGTGAGGATGAAAACCCAAACAGTTCTCAGGAGTTTGAAAATATATAAAATATGTTACCAATCTCTAACATGCAGCATCTCAGAATATCAAATTTGGATTTTCAACCATTTCCTGCTTTCTGGCTTATTCTTCACCTATAGTGAACAAGGATTATGTTGACAAGACTAGAGCACAGTATGCACTGTCTAATATTCTCTTTTCAAATCTGGAATAGGATGAGCAGCACAACGAGCTGGAAAAGTCAATGAATCTGAAATTAGCTTTAAAAAATATTCAGTATAATAATGAGGGATGATAGAGCATAGAAAATATACTTGATGCTAAACTGAGGACTAACAACTTTCACCTAATCAATGCTGGTATTATTTTTTTGTTGTTCTAGATTTTAATTTTTATTTTTATATGATACACTCCTCTTCAATCGAATGGTTATTTCTACAGATCTAGGTATTAAATTTATTGCTAGATTTTTCTTAATTTACCTGTATAATGTATGCTTGCATTATTCACATTTTATGTAGGAATTTTTTTGAAAACCATTTATAAAGATTTATATTTCATGTAGGCTGAAGCGATAGCACAGCAGGTAGGACATTTGCCTTGCACATGGCCAATCCAGGTTCAATTCCTCTGACCCTCTTGGAGAGCCGGCAAGCTACCGAGAGTATCCCACCTGCATGGCAGAACCTGGCAAGCTACCTGTGGCATATTCAATATGCCAAAAACAGTAACAAGTCTCACTATGGAGATGTTACTGGGGCCCGCTCGAGAAAATCGATAAGCAAGGAGATGACAGTGACAGTGACAGTGACAGTATTTCATGCAATCTTTGTAAAATGCTAAGTCATCATGAAAGTAACCACAAAAGTACACCACTGCAAAATATAGAGTAACTTTTCAGTTGAAAATTATTATTATAGTTTTATGCAGAGATTCCAAATTCAACAGTGACTAATAATATATCTAAGTGATAAAAAACTTTATTCGAGACATTAAAATCAACAATAGACATGCAGTTTTGTTTTAATTTTAAGCTTCTCATATCCCACTCTAAAGTATTTTAATTATGATCCTTAGACACTGCAGCATGCATTTCTTAGGTGTTCCTTACAATTTATTTTGATATTAGTTTTATACTGCTTTCCTATGAGATTAACTAGTTAATGATACAGTACTGAGATTTGTGAGTGAATCAAAAAGTATAGGATAAAGGAACCATTCTAGCTGTTTAAAAGAATGATTATAATTGCCCAGTTATTGACCACAAGTATTTTCTTTTTGGTTTTCCCGGTAATGAAGGAGCTTGACCTGGCAATTTTTCATTCCTGTGAAGCATTGTAATTTCCTTCAGTACTGAGCACTTTTTCTCAGTATTTGCATGCTCCATAGTCTGAAAATGATATTTTTTTCATTTCTTGACAGTTACTGTGTCCCAGTAGACACCTATAAAGAGAACACTGAAGTTCTGAATGTATGATACCCACACAGAAGTTTGTGTTTATAAGACTGCTCCTTTTCACTCTGTAAAAAATGATTACACCTTAAGCAGTCTTGGGCCGGGGCTGGTGCCGGCTCGAGCTCTGCCGAGATTCGACCAGGTTGGCCATGCCTTTGCACAGCCGCTTTGCTGCTGAATGAGCAGGATCCAGAGCCAGGTATATGACTTGGGCTTCCAGCGAGTGCTTGCAGCCATGTTTCCAGACTGTGAACTAAGATTTTGCTCCATGCTGCCCCAAGAAGGGAAATGATTCAATTTCCAACTTAAATCTCCCTGGACTTAATTACTAAAATACAGAAATCCTAAAACCACACAGCCGCTACCGAGGCTGCGCCACTTTATATCTCTTCATTCTCATCAGTGAAAAACTAATTATCAAATATTTCCCTGTCAATAGGGCCGTATTCTTGGGGGATAAATTCCAACAAGAATAGTGAGTTCAGTGTTGAAACTCCAACAACAATAGTGAGTATTGTGTTGAAATATGGAATGTAATCAAGGTAAAGAGAAAAGGAAGTGAAATTTTTCAGTTATGGCTGAGGGGTGGGGCGTGGGATGTATATTGGGTTTTTTTTTTGTTTTTTTTTTCTTTTTGGTGGTGGAATATGGGCACTGGTGAAAGGACGGGTGTTTGAGCATTGTATAACTGAGACATAAGCCTGAGAACTTTGTAACTTTCCACATGGTAATTCAATAAAATAAATTTTAAAAAAATGATTACACCTTAGAAAGAGGGTCTTTTCCCCCTTTTTTTCCTGATAAATCTTAGTCTATAGAAATGTGTTATTTGGTCGAAGACTATTTTTCTTTTTCTTTTTGAGTCACACCTGGCGATGCTCAGGGGTTACTCCTGGCTCTGCACTCAGGAATCACTCCTGGTGGTGCTGGGAGACCATATGGGATGCTGGGATTTGAACCCTGGTCGACTGAGTGCAAGGCAAAAGTCCTACCTGCTGTGCTATCACTCCAGCCCCATGTCCAATACTAACTTTCTATAAGATTCCAGCATGCTAATCGACATACTCAACTTTATTTTTTTTTAATGTTAATCCTAATAAGGGCTATGGTATATTCAAATACAATGCAATCCAATGTGGAGAATAAAGAGATTAACAAAGTTTTGGAAGAGCCCCTGTCTTTCATTCTGACAGTCCAGTCGAAATCCTGACACCACATATGATCCCCTACATTCTACCAGAAGTAATCTCTGAGCACAGAGCCAGAAGTACACCTGAGCACTGCTGAGTGTGGTCCCCGTCAAAAGTTTGGGAGTCCAAACCTATACTGAACTGAAGATTAAACTACACAGCTAAATATACAAGCAAAGTAGTTGTTACTCCTGAAGAAACTTCCATTGCAACTTCCTCGTATATGAAAAATCAGTGACATCACCGAACTAGAAAAAATATGGCCTTACCTTGTTTTTTGTCAGTGTCACAGGTAAACAAAGGTAACCACTTCATCCATTTCCTCTTTCAAACTGCATTTCAGTGATGTTTATTAGAAGAAGCTACTTTGCATTCAAATTCAGTGCCATAGGCATATCTGAGAAATAGGTTCTCTAAAGTTTTAAACTTTGAGAATAAATAGGCAGATATAGTAGCCTGTTGTTATGTTTCAGAGGATTCACCAGTCCCTTGAAGTAGCCATTTTCAGTAGCATAAATTTGAATGTGCAGTTTAAACATTATAAATGATTTATATATATATATAGTAGCAGCACATTTTTATATTAAACTAAGTAATCTAGAGGAGGAAAGAAAATGCTATTATGATTTGACATTTCCTTTATTCTAATAATGATTATTGATGGCTAAATTGTAATAGTGCCCACATTTATTTTAGTATGTGACAAATGGTGAATGTGTTGTGTTCTTGAAACAAACAAAAAAATATGTTAAAGGCTTACAAGGATGTTTATTTCATTATATTTAATAATTTTAGCTGAAAAAGGAAAGGAATTTACTAATAAACATTGCAAGATCATAGCAACAAATGTAAATGAAAATTATTGCAATCTCTAAATACATTTTCCCCTTGAGATTACTGCATGAGAATATATATTCTCTGAGGTGAAGCCTTTAGGTTTTCCTAAGAAAGCAGTCTTGAAAAAGATAAGGATTTGACAAAAATTAATTTAAATGGCATTATACAATTTAACATATTTATGATGTACTTAAGATTATTTCAAATTTTGTGATTGTTTTCTAGAAAAATGCGTTTTACTCTTACTTCATGAATAAGTTACCACAAACTTGAACTGTGCACAAAGAAATTCTTTATGCTGCATTAAATGAACATTTTGTTAGGGAGAGGGATTATTAGAAGGGGCAGATGGTTATCAGTCAGGTCTAGAGAATGTCTGACTGCTTATATTGTCAATGGAAAATATTCAGCAAGCTTTAGAATATGGGTGTCAGCATCACTTGTCAGCTTATAGTAAGCGACCTAATCTTATAATTTGAATTCTAGTCCCATACGTCCATGGATTTCAATGTTCCCTCTCCTGTTTCCATGTAGCTGTAAATATGTTTATAATTACACATGCTTAGAAGCAACTCATTAATGTCCTTTATAAGCAAGCAAACCCAAAAATTAATAAGTTTTACTACATATTGAATTTTTCAATATTGCAAACTTCATATGAAATCTCCCAAATGAAATGAAGGAATATGTTTATTTAGAATTTTAACAAAAATCATTATTTTGCAAAATTCCATCAGCAGCAGCAGCAGGAATACTAGACAAAAATTAGAGTGTTTATTTAAGCTCTTATACCATTTCATTGTCTACCAGAGCAATCATACTCGAATATGTTAAACCTAAATTGAAAACTTTTTCCATCCCTGTGCTCTACAAATATTTTTTTTCTTTTTCTCAACTGCTTTTTCCCAATCCCATATTTTCTTTAAACACACATCTCTCTCTTCCTCTCCTCAAATATCTCTAAATTTTTTTCAGTAAAAAATGTTTTGCTTCACTAAAAATAACTAAAAACAGTGAAATATATGCATTATGCTAAAACCTTGTGTTTGCCTTTTATGCATTTATACATATGAATGGATGAATATTGTGTTTTACAATAGTTGTAGAGAGTATAAAAGCTTTCTAATAACTATTTTTACATAAGATTGGTTCCTACAAGATATTTATTACAAAAATAATAACATTTTGCTATAACTGCAAATAGTTATCAGAGATTGTTTAAAAATAAAAATCATAAGAATTTCATGGACTTATCTATATTTAAAATATCTCTCTGGCAGAATTGAGAATAGCGAATTAAAAATGTAAAGCAGGTGCTGGAGCAATAGCACAGCGGGTAGGGCATTTGCCTTGCACGCGGCTGACCGGGTTCAATTCCCAGCATCCCATATGGTCCCCCATCACCACCAGGAGTAATTCCTGAGTGTAGAGCCAGGAATAACCCCTGTGCATTGCTGCGTGTGACCCGAAAAGAAAAAAAAATGTAAAGCAAAAGAAAACGTTCAGCAACACTTTTAATTGTGAGTCAGAAATGAATAACTTTGAAAGGAAATAATTAAGGCATGGACAAGTAAATTAAAATACTTTAAAGTGATATTATAACATAAGTCTTCACTTAAATTCATCCATATGGCATTGGAAACAGTGTAAGTAGTGAAGTGACATATAATGAAAGCAATTTTAACAAGGCTAATTAATAGAAAAAAGAATTAAGTTCTTTTTTTTATCTTATTGGGTCACACCCAGCAATGCTCAGGGGTTATTTCTGGCTCTGTACTCAGGAATTACTCCTGGCAGTGCTTGGAAGAGAATGATCCCAAACTTTTCTATGTGTAATAAGGAGGAAAACCACGCCATAGTGCAAATAAATGTTAGAGTATCAGATAGATTTAGAATAAAGATAGTGTGGACAATTTTGATTATTTTTTAAATTTGTTTCTTTGGAGCATTCACATATGAGTCGAATATATTGTTTTGGCAATTTGGGTTAAAGTAACTTGGATGCATCAGCATGTGAAAATAGGAAAATGCATGGGACATAGAAACACCAATGGCAAGGCAGAGTGGAAAGATGTGTTCAAGACCTTCTTAGAAAAGAGAAGCAATGAAAGGAAGAATGGAATTGTAGGATAATGGAAGGAGCCTGGGATGCAAGAGACTCTAAAGAAAGCTGTGACAAGTTAGATACACATTTCGAAGACATTTCAAAGACAAAATGATCAGTAGTTTATGTGGAGCAAATAGTCATACAATAAATAGACTTTTAAATGTTCATTGAATTTGAAGATATTTATTACAAATCAATGATAAGGTAATGAAGAAAGCAAACATCTACAGAACATTTAAGACCCCATGCCCCCCAAAAAAAACCATAAAACGAACATACATAATCCAGTTTCTGGCCTTAAAATATCTAAAATTTTTGTGGTACTATACCAAGTGAGACATACTTCTGAACTCATGCCTATTCATGTTTCATGTCAATGGTTAGCATGGGGTGAAAGAAAGAAGAAATGTAACGGTACAGATGCATGATCAAATCTTGTGTTTAAAACTTTTTCGCACTTATATGTAAAGTTAAATAATAGTAAAATAAGATCATGCTGTTTAAGGATGAATGCAAGGTAGCAAGTTCAATAAATGCCAGAACGTGATTCAGTGATTCTGATTGTTCAGATGGTAGCTACTCCTTCAGGATGCACCTGATTCTAAGGGGAGGAACAGAGATATCGTCTAAGGTAATGACATTGTTCTGTATTGTTTCATAACCTACTTGCTGAAGATAAAGAGGTTTAATTAATTGATTTTATATTTTATTTCGTTATGCATTTTGGGAGGTGCTGGGCCATACCTGGCAACGCTCAAGGGTTACTGTTAACTAGTACTCAGTAATTATTCCCGGCTGTGTTTGGTTTCATATGGGATGTCAAAGACAGAATCCAGTTAGCCATGTGCAGGCAAACACCCTATCTGCTATACTATTGGTCTGGCCCTATTCTTTTTTTTTTTTTTAATTTTTTATTGAGTCGCCATGTGGAAAGTTACACAGTTTTCAGGTTTAAATCTCAGTTATACAATGCTCGAATACCCATCCCTTCACCAGTGCTCATATTCCACCACCAAGAATCCCAGTATAGCTCCACCCCGCCCCCTCACACCCCAAACCCCTCCACGCCCCTAGCCCCCCCAGCCTAAGCCCCCCCCGCCTGTGTAACTAATATTCTATTAGGGCATCTGCAGCAACAAATCTACATAGGAACTGCTTGAAGGATTAACAATTTAATCCTGCATCATGAAGAGCTGAGGCATCCAGGTTAATAAAGATCACAGAATGATCACCACTGAAAGCAGTTTTCATGAAGCACAACAGGACCTTCACACTGCTATTCTGATATTCTGATGATGCACCACTATCCAAATTCTTTCATTAGTTCAATCTCTGTACATTTTAAAGCATTTATTTTGGTATTCCATGAAATCTTTTTTATTCAACTTTCTTTTTCTTTTTTATTTCCTTTTTGGATCACATCCAGTGATGCACAGGGGTCACTCCTGGAACTGCACTCAGGAATCACCCTTGGAGGTGCTCAGGAGACCATATGGGATGCTGGGAATTGAACCCGGGTCAGCCACATGCAAGACAAACACCCTACCTGCTGTGCTATCACTCCAGCCCCCTCAACTCTCTTTTTCATAGAACATTGAACATGTTACACTCTCTCTCTTAATCCCTCCTGATAAATAGAAGAAATATAAGGTGGAAACAGACAACTTGAGAAAAAAGAGAGGGTTGAGACCAACATTGGGATTGCTTTTCTCATTCCTATTAGCTTTCTGGCTAGCATTACTAGCCTGGTTAAAGGTAAGAACTAAAATCTGTAGCTATAAGGCAAGTAACAGATGGTATCGCCTTAAAAATATGAGGAAGTCAGGGTCTAAAATATAAACATTTTTTTCAATATATTATGTTGAACATGTAGGATTGTGCTCTTTGACCACCTGCTTATTTCGTCTAGAAAATTTTGTAAGGTGATGAAAAATTTGCCAATTTTTTATTGGCCAAACCATATTTGAATTTTCACATAATACCTGTATTATATATTGTTATAAATATTTAAGAAACTTTGTGTAAGAGAAATGTTGAGAGACCAAATGAGGTGACTCAATCTGAAAGCACTTGCACTGCATGTATGAGGTCCTGAGGGTATCTGAAGCACTGCAGCAACAAAAAGGCAGAGTGATACCAGTACATCCATTTTTAACATCTAAAACACACAACAGATAACTAGATAGTAAGTCTCTTCTTTTAAATCTTGTCTCAACATATATAGATAATCTATTCAGTTTCAATAAGGATGTGATCTAATGACAAGGATAGAGAAACATATTCTATATCTTAAAATTGTTTGGGTAGGGAATATGACTTGTTCAATAGGAAAGCATTTTTTCACCATTGCATGATAAGATACAGTCTCTCTGAATTTACTCTAATGATTTAAGAGTAAAATCAGTGATTAATCTAAAACATAATTTTGACAAGATTAAGTTCCCATTTACCAAATAACTTTTGTGGACCCACTGCTTTTAATACCATGGAACTTTGTTAGAAAATGAGAAATTTTACTCTATTTCACAAGGTTTTTCTGGGCATAGACTCTTTAAAATAAACATAGTAGATGTGAGGGAGTTGTGAACTTTAATATGGCAGCCAGTTTGAGAACCACCTACCTTGCAGCTAGGGGACTGTCTTTTAATTAAATATGCAAACAGAAGATGATAAACTTTCAGGAACATTTTATTGGTATCTACTTCTAGTAATAGAAGGAACCCCTTCTCCTAATTTGACATAGGAGAACTAGGCTGTAAAAGAAGTTTTTTTAAAGGATGAAGAAAGGTAACAGAAGGGCACATGATTAATAAGAATTGTAAATTCAAGATCCCAAATAAGAAAAAAATGTACAGAGAAGCAAGGCTTGTTTTGAGCCTTATATTTCCTCAAAATATCTTAGTTGATTCTGAGAAAATCATCTGACATACAGAGATGCTGCATGAAAACTCAGAACTTCAGCTGTTAGGGGGATAAAATGGAATTAAAAATGAGCTTCCCTGATGAATTTATGATTCAGATTGACAGTCAAATTTCAACAATTTAAAAATAAAAATAAAATGTCAATGAATTATTTCTATTGCCAAAATTACAATAAGAAGATTCCAGAAAATTAGAGTGAAAGATGGTGGATAAAAGCAAAATTAAATTATTTTAGATTGAAAGCATTTTTGTATCTTATTTTTAAGTATAATGCCATTACATCTTTTTTTAATAAGTGGGACATGCTCCAAATCTAACAACTAAATCACGAAACTAGAAAACAGAATATTTTCACAAGTTTTGATTTGGTGGTCATTTATTCAAAGGTTTTTTTTTATTCCTTTTAGTTGTACATAAAAAATAAGCAACTAAAATAATGATAGAATTTTTAAAATTAAAATTTTTTGAGGTATTCAAAAGCATCCTGATAGAAATAATTGAATTTATTTGATAATGTTATATCCAGATTATGTAAATGTCTTTTGCAATTCACTGATAGTAAGTAAAATGATACATTTGTTGAAAAGTTTGGGTCATACCTGATGGATTTGGGCTACCTCTGGCTCTGAACTGAGGGATTGTGGTCCTGCAAGGACTGTGTAGGTGCTAGGGTTGAATCTGAGGTAACAGCATGCAAGGTGAGTGTTGTAATTTTACTATCTCTTCAGTTCCTGACAGTAGATATTAAATTGGCAAGAGAACTTGAATATACTTTTCCTACAAAGAAGTGTATGGATCGCCAGCAAGATATAAAAAAGATGGTCAACATCATAATTGGTAATTGCCAATGAAGATTATATACTTGTGAGCACATATTTGATAAAGCACTATTCACAATAGCCAAAGTGAAAATCAGCTAAAATGTTCACAAATGAATGAATGCATAGACACATGGCTTACTGTGCAACAGAAAAATTAGCATTAACTTATGCTGTAAAGTGGATAAACCTTTATATCATTATGTTAAGTGAAAGAAAACAGGCATGCAAACTCACATACTATATGTATTAATTTATAAGATGTATTCAGACTAGATAGGCATATAGTGAAAACTTCCAAACTAATAGTTTCCAGAAGTAGAGGAAGGGAAGGATATGGAAAAACTGACCAACATTTTTCACATTGAAATTATGTAACTATTCTGTAACTACATCAAGGAAGTGATCACATACTGTGAATATACTAAGTGCCACTGAACTGTTCACTTTATAATAGTTAATTTTATATTGAATGAATTTCACCCCATTTTGTTAAACCAGTTACTTTAAAACAACATGCCATGAATATTACTATTAAACTCATTTCTGCTTCTTTTTAAAAAAAATGAATCAATAAAATAGATTTTTAACAATAAATGAAAACAATGAAATAGATTTTCTGCTGTAGTCATTGCAAAACGAGTCCTGATATAAAAATATCAATGCTTTAAGGTTCTCTTGTTTCATGGCATACAGACTTTCAAAGTAGTCTCTGAAGTCATGAAATTTGCATATAAGTGGATCAACATAGAAAGTATCATGCTAAGTGAAATGAGTCAGAAAGAGAGAGACAGACATAGAAAGTTTGCACTCATCTTTGGAATATAAAATACAGAGTAGGAGACTAATATCCAAGAATAGTAGAAATAAGTACCAGGAGGTTGGCTCCATGGCTTGGAAGCTGGTCTCACATGCTGGGGAAAAAGGCAGCTCAAATAGAGAAGGGAACACTAAGTAAAATGTGGTTGGAGATCCTGCTCCGGAAGGGAGATTCATGCTGAAAGTAGATTAGAATCTGAACACAATGGCCACTCAGTACCCCTATTGCAAACCACAACACCTAATTGGAGATAGAGATCAAAAGGGAATATACCCTGCCACAGAGGCAGGGTGGGGTGGGGGGGAGATGGGATTGGGGGGTGGCAGGGATACTAGGTTTATTGGTGGTGGAGAATGGGCACTGGTGGAGGGATGGGTTTTCGAACTTTGTATGAGGGAAAACCAAGCTCGAAAATGTGTAAATCTGTATCTGTACCCTCATGGTGACTCATTAATTAAAGAATTAAAAACAACAACAACAAGAACAACAAATATCAATGCTTGTAGATACTGAAAGGCAAGATTGTGAATTTTATCAGGCAGTAATATTAATTGGAAACAGATTATTTATAAAAGAATGAAAAGGAATTTTTAAAACAAAAAATTAAGATATCAGTGGGTAATTTAAATAGATTAAGTTTGAATAATAGAAGCTTAATGGGTTAGATATGATAGTACACATAAATATTGAAAGAGAAGTACAGAGTTCAGCAAACAGAAAATAGAGACATGAAGATAAGAGATGTAAAGCTTATGATGAGAAATCATATTATGCATTTTATTAGTGTGCCATGAGGAAGTCAGAGAGAATGATGCAGAACAAATTGTTTAGATAGAAAAACTAAGAACTTTGTAAAACTGGTTGAAGAAAACAAATGACTGACTTAATTTCCCAATAGTTTAAGCCACTCATATCAGTCCTAATTCTGCCTGCCAAAACAAATACCAAACTGGAGTTTTAAACATTAGTAATTTCTGTATGTAGTTAAAAATGTTGGGATGCCCAAGATAAAAATCCAGGTAAATGTGGTATCTGGCAAACTATCTCCTGTCTGTTCTGGATTGCACAGTCATCAATTCCTTCTATTCACTTAGGAGAGTTGAGAGGCAAGGTCTCTCCATATCTGCTTCAAAATGCACTAATTCTATTCATCATTTCTGCACACACATGACTTAATTACCTCCAAAGGTATCGTTTCCAAGATGATCACTCTGAGGATTAGTTACGCTTTAAAAAAATTGCTGAGGTGGAGGTGAGGGGTTCATATTTAGTTTATAGTCAATTCAAACAGTAAAGCTACTGAAATACGAGAGATTAAAAGAAATCCTTCAAATAAAACTGAGAATAAAAGATTACCAAGGAGAAATGACTGATAGGTAAACTACTAGCTTTCCATTAGAAATGTGTGAAATAGAAGGAGAGGAATTTACAATTTTGAAACAAAAGTTTTAATATTAAAATGTTAGAAAAGTCTCATTTTAAAGTGAATATTAAATACAAGAATGTAACTACAGAAGGAAATCATAAGTGATATAATTGTATGTAGAATACAGAGAAAAAAGAAGGACTAGAGACCCAAAAACGGCTAAAGAGCATAAAATAAAATATTGTAATGTTTGATTAAACCAATAATATTACTACAGTATACAGTTCCAAGAGTCAGATTAGTAAATCGGTATTATTGGAGTTGCTATAGTGTTAGTACATTAAAAATATCTTATATAATTGAGTTTTGAATGAAATATGTTTCTATTTCTTGTTATCAATAGGTTGATGCATAAAAACTTAAAGCTGCAATAGAATTTAATTAGTATATGTAAACTTTATGTTTTATAGTTTTAAAATATTATCAGATTAAAGGAGAACTATAACTTATTAAAGCACAATGCAATTGTGCATAAAATTAGGATATGTAATCAAAATAATTTATGACAATAAATTTTTGTGTACTTCTCATATACTCTTGAAGATTGGAGTATTTCTTAGATCTGTCACTTGCATTCAACATATACCAATGAAGTTGAATCTTTGAATTCCTTCAAAAATTGCACCAAAAATATTTTCTTATATTATTAAATTTAAAACTTCAGCATTTTATCATTTAAAAAACTTCATAATTATATGCCATGTTATGATATATGAATATGTGCTTAATATTTTTAAACATTTTAATTCAATAATTGTTCTCTTATCACATAAATATGAATTAAAATATTTTTTAAAAAATTGAATGATAAAATTAACTTTGGTCATAATTGTGTAATGTAGGAAAGTTGTTTAAAAAATATGTTAAGAAAATTTAAAAAATTTATTTGAGAAACCCATGATCAAAACAGTGAAATAATCATTTACAAGTAAATTTTAAATGTAGCTGTTTGGTTTATTTACATATTTAGCTAATAAACATTCACTTTTATAAGAATTGTTACCAAGATTTTTAAGGTCTTGGAATGGCAAATATTTTACAAATCGAAGAAATGAACGATTGTAACCTAAGGATACTTTTATGTGTTTTTGTTTAAGAATTTTATTGCCTTTATATATTAAAAGAAATAAAGTTTATATACTTAACTATGCATAGTTTTAGAGATGGAATCTTCTATATTTCATTATTGTTAGAAGCAAATTAAAAAGCTAATATGTGGTTATTCCATGGAAACTTATCTCTCAGTAGGCATAGATGGCAGTTTAATATAATTGTCACTCAAATTGATGAGCAATCAGTAATGAAGAGAATCTACATAATTGTGATTTTCAAGATAATAGTCATTTCTTTTACAAAAATAATTTGATTTTCTTTTTTATTCAATCTAGTTTAAATTAAAAAAATCTTTTTTTGCTGCGTTATGTTATTCTTTTTTTCCCTTTTTTAACTTTTGTGATTTAGAGAACGTCAAGGAAGAAAGAAGAAGCACTTAATATATTTATATGCATAAATATAAGAACATATAAATATATAATATACATAAATATGTAAAATTTATATATAAGTGTATATATAATTTGGTGATTGTATACATATTGCAAAAGTCAGGATGAGAAAAATATTCAAAGCTGCTGGAAGGTGAAATCTTTCCAAATAAGAGTGTTTTGTACTCCTTCCTTTATAACAAATATGCCTTTTGATTTTCTTGATATTTATTAATGCAAAACATCATCTATTCAACATTAGGAAAACACTATGTTAAATAGAGAAAAAAATACTTATCTAATGTACATATTTGAATAATTACAGATGTATATTTTTTCCTTATTATTTTTATATACACAAACTTATTTTCATAAATGTAATGCATAATTCAATGGTTCACATTTACACATAAGTAAATATTGATCTTTCATTATATGAACTTAAACTTTTTTCTGCAATTCCTGAATTAATACATTAGAAAGCATAGCAAAATCTTAAGAATAAAAGGGGACAATTTCATATCCAAGCAATATTACTGTTGCATAATCATCACATAAAACTGAAGCTCTATGTCCCTTCAGTAATAAATATTTTATTTCTCCTAATCACTGGCCACAACTCTTTTACTTTATATCTGAATTATTTTGTCTATTCCAGTATTTCTTAAAAGTAATACAATGCAATATTTTTTGTTTCTTGACTAACTTTGTAAGCATGATCCTCTCAAGATTCATTTATGTCATATCAGATTATAAAGGATTTTGTTTCCATCAGAAGGCTAAAAAATAAGTCCATCGATACGCGCATCATATTTTGTCTATCCAATCATCTTTTGATATTTTCATGGTTAGGTTTTGTTTTTTTTTTTGCTTGAGGAACACACAACAATATTTAGGGCTTTTTCCTGGCTCTGTGCTCAGAAAGTACTCCGAATGGTGTTCAGGAACCATATGTGGACTGGGGATTGACCTGAGGTCAGCTACATGCAAGGTAAGCCCCTAAGTCCAGTGCTATTTATCAGGCCCCAGGAAGCTTTCATGTTTACTGTGAATAATGCTACTATAAACATTATAAACATGGGTGACAAATATCTTTTCCATTTATTAACATCAACACTTTTAGGTTTGTACTCAGAAATACACATTTATATAGTAAAAGTAATTTTTTTTGTGGACTCGAGTGATAGCACAATGTGTAGGGCATTTACCTTGCATGCAACTGACCCAGGTTCAATTCCTCTGTCCCTCACGGAGAGCCCAGCAAGCTCTGAGAGTATCCTGCCTGCACGGCAGAGCCTGGCAAGCTACTTGTGACATATTTAATATACCAAAAACAGTAACAAGTCTCACAATGGAGATGTTACTGGTGCCCGCTCGAGCGAATCAATGAACAATGGAACAACAGTGCTACAGTGCTATAGTAATTTTATTCTTAAGTTTTTCAGGAAATGCCACACTGTTTTCTATATTGACAATACCATTTTGTACTTTCAACAACAGTTTACAAGGGTTCTACTACCTTACAACCTTAACAACACTTCAAGATATTTATTTGAGCAAATAGTTTTACTTAGGAAATATAAGAAGAAAAAGAGAAGAATCTATTAAAGTAAAAGAAAAAAAAAGAACATGACCAAAGTTGGAATACAGTTTTTTTCACCATAGAATTAGGCCCAAAAATGAAAGGGAAAGTACTTCATGTCCAAATAGAGGTGTGTGGGCAATCAGAAACTGGCAATTCCATAAATTCTAACTTATTTTATATAGTGGATATTCTATTTGTCTGTAAATAATTATTCTGAACATTTTTAATTTACCTTTACTTATTTTTATATATTAGTTTTCAAAAATCTTAATGATTTAAAATTTTCCTTACCTATATCTGCAGGCTTTTATATTCAAGATAGCATTGTTTTTTGATGATTTCTATATTCTAATAAAGAAATTTATTTCTAAATTAATCATACAAAAATAATTTGGAAAATAGTGTTTTACATGAACATCATGAACTACTTTTCTAAAGGCAAGATCCAATACAGTGTCTTCTATATTAAATAGAATCTTTTATTTTAAAATTTAATTTCTATTCTATTATGGATTATTCACATATTCAAACTCATTAAAATTATAAAAATATTTAAGCTTCACATAAAAATAACCCTGTCCATTTTAATTTTACTATCAGCTCCCATTCATTGATATGTATATGATCTTAAAGTTTGTAAATTTTTTAATGAATGTAAAACACACCAATTTGCACTTTAAGAAGCACTTAAACTAAATTGATAGCCAGAATTAATAATTTAACACTACTTATACTCGGATGGTTGAATAATATTTTTGTAAAAGAATATATAGATACTTAAATTTCCCAAAATATTTTTAAAATAGGGTACAAGGAGATAGCTAAAATGTTAATGCACTATTGTTTTATGTTCCTAAACTACCAGTACCACGTATATCCTCAGAGAACTGCTGGGGAGTATTTCAACTAAATGTCCCAGTAGTTTTATATCCCATGCTCAGTCTCTAGCACTCTTGATTCACTGTTGATTGGCCACTATCATCAGAAAAGGCATCTGAGTTCCTGAGCATCACACAGGAGGCATCCTAAAAATAACAAATAGTAACATTAAATTATATTTAGAAGTTTTCTACTTTTTAACCAGTTCATGAGCAATGTTTATTCACTTACAATACAGTTAGTGGTAGAGTTTTATGCATAAAAAAATCCAGCACTATATCGCCTACCATATTGTCCACTTCCCTCCACCATTAACTCAGTGTTCTCTCTTTCAGTCCTACTGCCCCCAACCCCCACACATCCTTTGCCATCATCTCCTCACCACGGTAATCTTTAAGGGAAATTCTCAATTTCTGTTGCGTTTGGTCCTTAAAAAAAGTCTTGCTTTGTTTCCTTATATTTCACATATGATAAAGATAATACTGTATCATTTTTTTCTGATAATAACTGTATTTCATATCTACCAATGTCTGGACTGGAGCAATAGCACAGCAGGTAGGGCATTTGCCTTGCACGCGGCAGACCCGGGTTTGAGGTCTCCGTCCTTCTTGGAGAGTCCAGCAGGCTACTGAGAGTACTCCACCCTCATGGCAGAGCCTGGCAAGCTACCATGGTGTATTCCATATGCCAAAAACAGTAACAACAAACCTCACAGTGGAGATGCCCTCTCAAGCAAATTGATGAACAAAGGGATGACAGTGCTACAGTGCAGTGCTACCAACGTCAGAATAAAAGGAAGGAAGAGAAAGAAGAATTTTGTTTATGATGAAGACTGAGTACTATTGAGATATTTGTTGATTTGGTTGTGGGGAGGATAGTGCGAGGCTGTCCTACCCCATTTCAAGAGGACCCCCGAGTTCTCAGCCTGAACACTGGAGTACCTAGAATTTTCACGGTTTGGTATCTTAGCAGAAATTATTAGTGAAGCAGTGGAGCTGGGTCATGGCATGGCCATGGCAGTTGGGTGTTAGTGAGTGCACCTGCCAGATCTCAGCCTGCGCCACTCCTGAGGGGTCCTCAGAGTTTTCAGCCAAAAATCCCTGCAGCCAGGCTCCTGCCCGCAGTACTCATTCATCATCTGGATCATCAGCCGTGGTTTACAGATCTTGAAATTTCCAGACCAAATGGCTACTTATGTGGAGACAGACAGCTTCAAATTCCACGATACTGATATTCCTGTAGGCGCACACCGAAATAGATGGGAAAGTAACATAGATGTTAAACTAAATCAGAAAAAAAAAAAAACAAAGAAAACAGAAAGCTCAACTAGCAACAGTTTTGTAAATCCTGAGACAAATATTTAATAATCCTGTGGTGAAATATAAAAATTTCCTCAAATTTTCTTTTACTGAAATACTTTTGATAATTTCTTTCGCCATTTAGTTGTAACAAGCAGTATAAAATTATTGCCTGGCTGGGGGACTGCCTCTGTTTGGGGACAGTGGGGCCATGCATCAGGTCACAGTGCCAGCACACTTGCTCACCAGAGGTTACACTTTTTGTTTTTAGGCTGGACTGGACTGGAGCAATGGCTCAAAGGGTAGGGTGTTTGCTTTGCA
The DNA here is from genome assembly GCF_027595985.1 of Sorex araneus. Taxonomy (NCBI): domain Eukaryota; kingdom Metazoa; phylum Chordata; class Mammalia; order Eulipotyphla; family Soricidae; genus Sorex; species Sorex araneus. The sequence goes on along the minus strand of NC_073303.1, from coordinate 341,194,961 downwards.
AGAGGCCAACCAGAGTTCAATTCCTACACCCCTCTTGGAGAGCCCCGCAAGCTACTGAGAGTATCTCCCCGTGGCATGTTCCATATGTCAGACACAGTAACAAGTCTCACAGTGGAGACATTACTAGTGCCCACTTGAGCAAATCAATGAGCAATGGGACGACGGTGACAGTGACAGTGAACATGTTACTGCTAAGAGACCAGGTTTGGGCAGTGTTTGATAAAATGGGGACAATAGTAAAGGGATGGTTTCTCTGGTGATGGGATTGGTGTTGGAACATCGAAATTCCATAAAAACTGTATTATGAATTATTTTGTAGACCATGGAGCTTAAATAAAGCACTTAAAATCACTTGTAAAATTTAAATTTAAATTAACAATCACTTTTTATCATTAAATACTGTCACTGCAGCCCTGTCATCCTGTTGTTCATGGATTTGCTCGAGCGGGCACCAGTAATGTCTCCAATATGAGACTTGTTGTTACTGTTTTTGGCATATTGAATATGGGGAGCTTGCCAGAGTCTGATGTGTGGGTGGGATATTCTATTTTTTTTGGTTTGGGGGTCACACTGGAGATGCACAGGGGTTACTCCTGGCTCTGAACTCAGGAATTACTCCTGGCCATGTTCAGGGGACCATATGGGATGCTGAGAATCGAACCCGGGTCGGCTGCATGCAAGTCAAACACCCTACCCGCTGTGCTATCACTCCAGCCCCAAGGGGGGGATACTCTTGGTATATTGTGGGCTCTCTGAGAAAGACACATTTTTATATTTATGTACATGTATGTAAATATCAAAATCTAGAGGATATTCCAACCCTAAGAAGGGAGGCTAATGGGTAGCAAGTCATACTGGTAACCTTGTAGCCTTGTTTGGCCTTTAAGCAGATCTGAGTCCTTTTTATCATTCTGGTGACTACTAGATTGATGGGACTTTGCTAATTCCAAATAAAATACTTATTTTTTGCTCTGATATTATTGAACTGAAGGGTGGGATCCAGGAACGTGACCAAGCTTGTGAGTAATCACAAGTAAATGGAACGGCCTGCTGGGATGTGGGGAGCTTGGGGAACTGACCCTTATTCCCAACACTGTCAGACATCTGATTCAAGGGGCCCTTCCATCCTTGCAAACGTCTTTCTAAGCACAGTAAAGTTCATTTAAACTGTTTCCAGTACGGGCCAAAGATATAGGACTGCAAGTAGGACACTTGTCTTGTACCAGGTTTAACAGGGTCCCAGAGTACCACTAGAATTAATCTATAGGTATTTCTGAGTGTGACCCAAAAATACTGAAAAAAAAAGTTTAAAAATAAAAAAAACCCTTCATTTTGCTCCATTGAAGAACCTCTCCAGGGCCATTTTCCTAAGATGAGACTTTCAAAAATATTTATCCTGTATTCTTACACAATGCTAATCAGCTAATCAATGCTAATCATTAAATACATTAAATGTTTTTATATTGTGAGTTAACCAAATATATCTATAAGAATTTAAGTCTGACAATTTGAGAAAAAAGTCACTTTGTAAATAACAAAGTAATAATTTAGGTGAGGTCATGATCTTTGTCCAGGATAAGAAGTCCCGGGCTTCTGTTCTATGTCAAGCCACTTTACACCCGTCAAGAATTATAACAAGGAGGAGAGCTTAAAATAGTACTTACAGTTCATTCCACTCGTTAGTGTTAGTCATTACTTTGATATTGTTGAACACATGCACTCTCCTAGCTTTTATCTAATTGTAATCAAGACCTCTTCATATTTTCTTCAGGAGCTTATTAGAATAATAGATCAACAAAGGAATTATTGCTCTTAGATTTTATAGAAGGCAACCTTTCATGATTCCTTAATACAAATTAAAGTAGTTGTGTTATTTAATTATGAAATATGTAACCTCATTTCAGCTTTCCTATCAGGCAAGGATTGAAGCTGACACTTCAATTGAGTTTACCCAAGGGCTCATGAGCTTGGAGGGTTCGGCACAAGCAGCTATCAAAGCAAAGGCACCATCACAGACTCCCCACACCTAATTACTACAAGTGAAAAGTTTCCTCCTGAGAGAGACCACTTTCATTCCAAATCTGACAGGTAGAAATTAGTTGCCTAATGGAATGGAATAGTTCTGCAAATTGAAGGAATTAAGTGTGCTTTTTTTAATTTAAGCTCTCTCTAAATTAGATTTTAATTTGGATCCAAATGTGAAGAGGTTGATGGCATGAAGCAGCTTAGTTTGGCCTGGGGCCAAATATTTTTATATTGCCCTTCTTGAGATACACTCTGTCTTTTTTATAGTCACCAGACATTATGGGCAAGAAAAATTGGCATTTCTTAATCAAGGGGAGTTTTCTTGAGAGCACTATGTCACTATAGAACATTACAAAATCATTGGCTCCTCATTCTTAATCATTTATATGTGACAGGGACATTACAGGTTGAACAATGAATGCGTTTGTGTGTTTTTAAAAATTATTATTAAAGGAGTACTGGATAAAGTATTATCCCTTAAGAAGTGAAAAACAATAAAGAGAGACCATTTATATGGCCCTGGTTCAATTACAGAATGATTTCTTTTTCAAGTAATGAAACAACATCATCAAAGAGATCAATAATGGGATTATTTCTCATAATAGGTGATATGTGTATAGATCAAAGTGACAGTTAGAAGACTCTTAGTGCATATGCTTCACTCAATATACATAATTAGTTGGAGCCTGTCACATAATGCTCAAAGGTATTTGTGAATATTATGAATTGAAAACTTGAGTTTTACACTCCAAAGGAAAATGTGATTTAATTTAAGAATTTAAACAAATCAGTACAAACTGACATTCCTATATATATTTTTTTAATTTTGGATTAAAAAATATCAGATGGGACTTAATATATCAAGTCTTTAAGTGATTTAATATACATACATTCAGAATGCTATTATGATGAAAATATTTGTATATAGATTCCATTTGACAAAATAATAAAAATTTGAAAAGGCATGTCATATGAAGAAGGTTAACAAGTAAGGCTATTACTTAAAATATCTCTAGACACGAGCATAGAACAAACCATCTGTAAGAAATGGGGTTGAAAAAATATAATGAAGCATCAAAATTGAAGGACTTTTCACTGTCACTGTATCACTGTCATCCCTTTGCTCATCAATTGGCTCGAGCGGGCACCAGTAACGTCTCCATTGTGAGACTTGTTATTGTTTTTGGCATGTTGTATGTGCCACAGGTAGCTCGCCAGGCTCTGCTGTAAGGGCGAGCTACTCTCAGTACCTTGCTGGGCTCTCCGGGAGGGGCAGAGGAATCCAACCCGGTTCGGCCGCATGCAAGTCAAATACCCTGTCCTCTATGCTATCGCTCTAGCCCACTTTTATTTTACTCACCAAAATTCAATGAAGCCTACTTCTTTTATATCAAAGTAGACAACAACTGCATTCCACCTGCTTAGCTGAAAAGTATAGATAGATGTTTTCATTAAAAGGGCATGTGTGCATACAAATACACTCTCTATATGTAGATATATATAAACTATGCAATACTTCATATTTTAATTTATATTATGAAGTTATTTTACAGTTTTGCCCCGAGCAGAGCGTCCACAGCCGAAGAACTCTGGAACCCAGCCACAGTCATGCTCAAAGCCCCTCTCCACATGTTCAGACAAGCCTCACATATTAAGAAACTGGCAGAGGAACCCAGGTGTGTGAGACCTGGGGCTGAGATCTCCAAGCCTGCTTGGGTCGGACTGAACCTCTTCCACCCAGATCCCCCATTTTTCAGTAGCTAGGCAGTCACACCAGAAACTGCCCCTGCTGCCACATACTCCCATCAACAGCCGAGATTCAGAGGCTATAAAACCAAGCTCCCAGAAGCATCTTATAGCCTCATTCTCCCTCTCGGAGAAACTGGCAAGCTACCGAGAGTTTCCTGCCCTTACGGGAGATCCTGGCAAGTTCCCTGTGGTGTATTCATATGCCAAACCAATAACACTGATAGGTCTCATTCCTCTGACCCTGAAAGAGCCTCCAATTCGGCACCATTGAGAAGGATGAGTAAAGAGAGGCTTCTAAAATCTGAGGACTAGGACAAATGGAGACTGCTCAAGAAAATTGAAAATCAACAGGATGATGATGATGATGATGAAGTAAAATAAAAACTATTATAAAACTTTTAATAGTAGATTAAGTTAATGAACATAATTTGATTATGAATGAAATTTTCAAAAACAGGGAAGAACCAATCTATAGAAATGAGCTTTCCATGGGAGGTGAAGTGTGTGAGGAGTGGGTTGAGGGAACACACACTCTGATGGAAGGTGTGGTGCTGGGACATTTTGTGCATAAAATGCTGCATAAAATAATCAAAAATATTAAAGCACATAAAATAAAAATACTTTAAAAATATCATTAGCCATATTTAAGAGTTGAGTTAGGGAATTTCAAGCTCAGTATTGAAGAAGACTTAAACTTATCACAGTAAGTGACTATTCATGTTGTTCATTATTTTCTCCTAAATCAGCATTTTAATTTTATTTATTTATTTTGGTTTTTGGCCACACCTGGTGTTAATCAGAGCTTACTCCTAACTGTGCATATCAATCACTGCTGGTGAGATTCTGAACACTAAATATGGTACCTGAAATTTAACCTGGGTTGGCCATGTGCATGTGCAAGGCAAGCATCTAACATGCTGTACTAGCTTTCCAGCCTCAGTATAATTTTTTTTAATCATAATTAAGGGAAGTAATACAGAACAGTGCAAAGTGCTTTTCTTGCAGGCAGCCAACCTGGATTTCCTCCCTGACATTGCCAGGAGTGATCCCTAAGTACAAAGCTAAGAGTAAACCTTGAGTGTTGCTGGATGTGGGACCAATACAAAAGTTTAAAATTTAGGTATCATGGTTATAATCATGTTATAGCATGATTTTTTTGTAGAAATTTTCCTATAAGTACAGAGTATAATAACAAATACTCTTTGCCTGTTCACAATCGCTTTGCTTATTCATCTGTTATTGGACATATGTGTTGTTTCCATAATATGGCTATTGTACAAAGCACAGTGAACATAGGTGTGCATGCATCAATTCAAATTAATGTTTTTGTACTTTAGAGACAGAAGCAAAGAAGAGAATAGCTGGGTCAAATGGAAGCTCTAGTCTTACATTATTCACAAATATCCATAATCTGTACATCGCTATGAATTGAGATTGACATACCCACCAGAGTCAATGAAGTTATTTTCCTGGTACTACGTGAAATGATGACTTTTCATATGAATACTATCCAAATGTCATGTCTGAGGAACTGTATCTATCTTCTTTCACCTCGTTTTAATTTGAGCAATTGTAATTTTTGTTATTCACTCTATATATCTTTTAAAGATGTTCTTTATCTGAAGGTCTGGCATGCAAATATTTTCTCCATTATTAGATTCTTTTTATTTTAGCTCTAGTTTCTTTTTCACGCAAAATATTTTAATTTGGCACAATCCTACTTGCTTAATCTTATTTTAAATTGTTCATTGTAGTCAAATTATTAAAGATCTATGTAACCTAAAGAGAATCACCATATTTTTTTGAACAGCATGTATAGATTATGTCATTATCTGGAAGTTTTTAATCTATTTTGCATTATGTCTGTGATGGTTTTAGATGTGGATCTAATCTCTTTTTTTAAACGTAGCTGTACAATTTTCCCAAAACATTCATTCAAGAGAATTTCCTATGTTCGATAGTTCTGTTTGTCACAGCGACTCAAACTCATAGATGGAAGCAGACTGACTTGTTGGAGCAGAGCCAAGCCTGTGACCCAGTTAGGGAAGTATTGAGAATGAGACCCTGTTGGGCTGAGCTGAAACTTTGGCCCTGCTGAGCTGAGTGATGCTACAGCCCTGCTGTGTGAAGCCTCATCTCAGGACACGGTTCTTCAGAGGGGCGCTACGTTGACTATGATAGGTTCTTTAAAACTCATTGAGGTCAAGTAAAGAGTAAATTCTATTGAAACAAACCAAACAAAATCCTAAGCACTCAGCACACACAAACCTGTCAAGGGGAGCAGGGCCAAATCAGCTAAGATATCAGACTGTGTGTGCAAACTGAGACGATGCTATGTAGGGCATGGCTCATCTCGGAAATGGTTGTCCCAAGCTGTGCCCGGAGCGGCAGCCCACTGTGTTGGGTTCAACAAGACCCAAACCTATTTTCAACTCAGCAAGTAACAGCTGAAAGGTAAGATTTCGTAAATTCTTTGTGTTCAGCACCCTCACACCTTAGGAGGGTTTTGTTGATCCAGCAGCAAATTCTCTCCCCAGTCTTTGCTTTTCCGCTACCGGCACCCCAAGGAAACACTCCTCGCTCTGAAGTTCTCTGCAGTTCTGTGTCCCCTATATGAGCACCCCTGAGATGATGGCTGAGTTCTCTAGGAAGTTTTCTCAGTGAGGCCGTTCACAGGATATTGTCCTCATTCATTTCAGTCTTATGAGTTCTTTGTGCTGTAAAAAAAAAAAAAAAGTACTGGGAACTAGTCTTACACACTGGTTCACTTTGTGGCACCCAAATGGTCCAGAATTCTTCAGTAGTGATGCTTGAGCCCAGAACCAGGAGTACCACCAGGTGCCTCCCCAATCAAAAAAAAAAAAAAAGAAGGGTTTGATTGAACTGTTCGATTTTGGCTATCTTTGTCCTACTGCCTTCAAAAATTTTAGTCATCATTAAGATTTTTTTGGCAACTGCCAGAATCAATTGACATTCAAGGAGTTATGATGGTTAAGTATAAAATGATGTCCTGATGAGATGTTTCTTTTCCTGACTATTAAATTATATAGCTGGTATTTACAAGTTATTTATGTATTTTATAAATGCCACTTCCAGTAATTCAAGTCCCAGAGCTGCACGTCTGAAAGTTAATTGATTGACTGTAATGATATTTGAATACCACCAAAGTTACACCCAGAGATTTTGGGATTCTTGGTGCAAAGAACTGAATTTGGGGTCTGAAGTATGCTAACTGTATGCTATGTCACTTGAGCTATCTCTGGGGCCCTAATGTTTTTTTTTCACCTAAATGTAATGTAAATTGTAGATAAACAATGTCCATCAATTGAAAGTGTAAATATGATAAAATTGTTATTAATACTATTATTATAATTATCAGGATTTTACCCTTCATACTTGTAAGTACTTTTTTTTCCACATTGTTTTCCATCTGGAAAAACAACCAGGATTTCTAGTTTTCAATTAAAGATGTCCTTGACAAGACACTGAAGAGCACTTTGGGGGTTTCACTAGACAAAAATTAGTTTGTAAAATAGAGAAAATTCCTTGTTAAGGAAACAAATTTGTATTCATAGACAATTATGGTTAAGATTATGTATCAATATGGTCAGACCATGCACTAATCAGATATTTGGTCAAGCATTTATTTAAGTATTTCTGCTAGGGTGTCTTTGGATATGATTAGCATTTAAATTTGCAGACATCAACATTAAATTAAATTTTAACTTAAAGTTTATTCAGTAGAGTTGATGACTATAATCTGTTACATGACATTCTCTTAGAAATGATAATTCATATCTAGGGTCAAACACTGGGGAGAGAATGAACATGCAACCATGTTTCTAAAATTGACTCCACAGGCCATCCTAATAGACATTGGATTGACAGGTACACAAAGCTTTCCTAAGTATTGACACCACTCCATCCCTTCATTTTTTACTTCTACTGCATAATTAAGAGATAATTTATCAAGTGACTGAAAAATATATATTTTCCAGGGTAAATAGTGCTAATTTAATTTAGATATAAAAGGAAATAAACAATTCCATCCATCCCCAAAAGTGAAATGGAATTTTTTTTAGCTTATTGCACTAAACTTAAAAAAACAATATTAGCTATAAGAATTTAACTTTATAAGTGCAAATCCTCTCTAAAATAATTACATTTTTAGTTTGTTTAAATAAGCAATACCACACACACATATATATATGAATAAAAATATTAGGTTAGAATATTTTCAGTGTAAATTCTATTTAAGGTTAATAAAATAAATTACCAGGTCCTATTTTCAATTTAAGCCATGCATATTACGTTGTGATATGATAAGGAAAATAGATAACATGAATGAAAGAAATATAATTTCCTTAATAAAGAGTAAATTAAACAATCCAGATTGACTATAGAAAAATGCAAGACTTTTTGTCCTACTAATAATACTTAAAGCATCTTTAAATATCCAATAATTAATTACATGAACTATATTCTAGATGGCCTGGGATATGTTAAATCTTCCTTAAAGCATTCAACTCTTCAAATTCCCCTTTCTTCTCCCCAAATGGTGCTTTTCCTCCTAGGCAATCCATTTTCAGCCCTTAAGACCTCAATACAAATCTTACTAAAAATACTATGAACATTTTAATTTATATTTTAGCTTTCCCCTTCAGAGAATCACTTCTGTCTTTACTAACAATGCATGGTATATCATTGTCAATAGAAAAAATTTAATAACCTGATTGAAAAATGAGCAAAGTACTTGAATAAACATCCCCCTCCCCCCCAAAAAATAGAAAATGCCTATCATATGAAAATCAAGAACATTAGTAATTAAGTAAATAAAATTTAAAACTATTAGATATAACTTCACATCCTTTAGAAACATTACTAGAATTTGAGCTCCCATTTGATTCATCAATACCACTTCTGGGAATATAGCCGTGAGGCCCAAATCCACACAGCAGAAAAATCATCTGCAGTTCAATTTTCATCGCATCCCTACTAATGGAAACAACCCAAGCACCCAAGAACAGATGACTGGTAAAGAAAGTAAGTTACATCTATACATGTAGTACTACATAGCTGTTAGGAAGGATGAAGTCATGAAATTTGCTTATAAATGGATTGACATGGAAAGGTTCATGTTGAGTGAAATGAGTCAGAAGAAGAGGGACAGGTATAGTTTGAATGCATTCTTATATATATATATATACACACACAAATGATATATATAATCTATCTCTGATATACATAATCTATATACAATCTATCTCTATATGCATATACATATAATATAACTAGTAAAGAGAGGCTGCTAAAATCTCAGGGCTGAGTTAATAGAGATGTTAGTGGTGCCCTCTCGAGTAAATCAATGAACAATGATGACATTAATATAGTGGCACACTGATATATGACTAGAAGCCAAGGTGATGGTAAACAGGGCCCAGGAGGACAGGTTGGAAGCTTGGCACAAGACTCTGTGGTGGGTGAAGGGCACAGATAAACTGATATATATACCTGATAACTTTGCACTATATGTATTAAAAAGTATAAGGCCCAAAAGAAGAAAGAGAGAGAGCGAGAGAGTGAGAGCTAGAGTGAGAGAGAGAGAGAGAGAGAGAGAGAGAGAGAGAAATGCTATCATAGTGGTAGGTGAGGAGACAGGGAGGAGGTACTTTAACCATTGGTGGTGGGAAAATACACTAGTGAAGTGACATATTGGAACATTATATGACAGAAATCAATCATGAATAACCTTGCGAATGTATATATCACTGTAATTTAATTAAAATTAATGGGAAAAATAAATGAAATTATCAATGAGCCTAAAAATATTAAAAAATGAAAATTAGAAAGTATCAATTATTGGTGATTTTATAGAATAACCTGAAATTCTGCTGCTGCTGCGGGTTGAAAATGCTACAATCACTGTGGTAGTAGACAAGATCTTAAAATTTATAAATTACCATATTTTCTGGTAATAATGTTCATATGTATTATCAAGAAGAAAAAGTATTGGAAATACTTATTTGTACACCCATAATCATAGAAGCATCATAGGAATGTAAAAGAAACCTCCAGGGCCACTGTAAATGATTGAATAAGCACAAATGGGTATATATAATACAGTGTATAATTTTAAAAGTTTAAGACATAGAAATTTAGATATATGCAACCATTAAAAATAACTTGAATAAACTATGATGTTAAATAAATAAATCACAAGATAGCAATTATTGTTATGATCCATAATTTTACATGTGCATATGTAAAAATATGGACCTTCTGAGTAGTGCTTTGTGTCTTGCTTCCATTTTAACATTAATTTGTGGGTATTTTTCTCTTATTAGACATTTCTAAAGACACTATTTAAGTGGAAACATGATACCAAGTCTAATTTTTTTAGTATTTAGTATTGTCTGACTGGAAACTTAGCAGTTTTCCTAATTTGAAATAACATACCTTATATTGATCACGTAAAATTTGATTTACATACCTAGTTTTATTTTTAAAATGATATTGCTATGAAAAAAGTACTCTTAAAGCTATTGATTTTTACACAAGACCTTAAAGAGTAAATAAATTCAGATACTTTTCTGATAAATTCACATACTTTGACTAAATTATTTTGCTTTCTCTAAAAAATTCATATATAGATAATTATAATTTTTTATTCTGATATTTTATATATATACATGCAAACAATTTAACTAAGGTACAATGCTATCTAGTAGCAGAATCATGTAAGTATTCAATTCATATTTTCTTTTGTAAGAGTTGATTAGTTATAATAATCAGGTTAAAATATTTTGAAAACAATTTTCCAAAATATTATTCTTCCCCAGAACAACTGTGATATTAATAAAACTGTGCTGTGGATTTGTTTTATTTCTTGTGATTTATATTATTTTATTTTGAACCTAAGCTTTGAGTAAATTTTAGAGCTAATGTGATGGGAAACAAATTACAATACAAATTACAACTTGAATTTTTTAGGCTGTTTTGTTCACATATACCCATAACCTAAGCAATTGCTATCTGAATGTGCTTCTTAGCAAAATATTTGTCATGATCTAAGATTTTTTTAATTTTTAATTAAGAATTAGAGATTTTTTAGTCTCTTTGATTACATAAATTGACTAACAGCACCAAAAATTTATCTCCATTTATTACATGAAGCTCTGAGTCAGCTCTGGTCTGTAATCCTATCTAAAAATGGATGTTCTTAAAACTATCTTAAACAGAAAAAAAATCATAATTTTGATAACCTTGGAACTGTTTAAAGAGTTATTAAAAAAATTTTAACATAGATTGTTATAAACTGAAGGCAGCCTCTAAGACTGGAAAATGTCTGGTAGTTGCTTAATATCATAAATTTAAGACAGTGAAATTTACCCGAAAATTACTTTTAAAATACACATTAAAAATGAAAAAGAACAGAAAAAGAAAATAAGGTTAAATGAAAAGAAGTAGCATCAAAAGAATGGCAATTTAAAAATTCTAAAACACACTAAAAGACAAAATCATTTGTTACTCCCACAGAGGGCATTGTCATGTCACCTGTGGGGGCAGGTATGCTCAGCTATATGGCACTTGGAATGAACAATGGGGTTAGGAACAGTGGTCCTAAGAAGATTGCTACAGTAAATACCTGCTCATTTTGTTACTCTCGATTTTCGAGCTTTTCTACTCCTTTGCAAAACATTTAAGTGTTCCAGATTTCATCACTTGAGAATCTCTGCTCCTGTGCTTATTGTTCTCTCTCTCCTTTTAGGTGTTATGGTTTGCAATGGAGATACTGGGTGACTATCTTGTTCAATCTAGAGAAGGGAACACCAACTAAAGTGTAGTGGAGGATCCACTCAGGATGGGAGAGGCGAGTTGAATCACAAATCTTTAAATGATAGTAAATGATAGTAAATGATAATAATTTTAATAATAAATACATTTTTATGATTTCTTTTAAATCAATATAAATTTAATTTAAATTATTACTTCATGAGGGTTGTGTTTCCTTAATATGTATAATTAACTTTGAGTTATATTATTTTATAAATTTCTTACACGTTTTCACTATTTTCTATTCAGATATTGATTTAATTCTTGTGACTCAGTCATGAAATAGGGCTGGAGAGATAGCACAGCCGGTAGAGCATTTACCTTGCATACGGCTGACCGGGTTTGATTCGCAGCATCCCATATGGTCCCCTGAGCACCGCCAGAAGTGCAAAGCCAGGACTAACCCCTGAGTATTGCCGGGTGTTACCCAAAAAGCAAAAAAACAAAACAAAACAACAATTTTTATGCCTTAGTAAGAGGCATCTATTTAAACGTAAAAACTAAATTGTATATGTATTATTTAAAAGTTAATTCATCAGTTGCACTAGTCACTATTTATTTGTACAATCCCAGCATTTGCCTAACAGAGAGTTGTAATGTTGTCAATATCTTCCTTCATTCTTTCATCTTTATATTGGTATTATCCTCCATATAAACTCTTTTGGAATAGAAATTTCTATTTTTGATAAAGCAGAAAGTAATCAGTACTTCATAGCATTTTAAGGTATTCAATGCATACATTGCACCATGGTTTTAATCTTTGTATTATCCTAAGACAAATCCAATTTTATTATTCTCCATTTATCCAACAATACAATGCATATTTCCCCCATTGGTTTCCAATATATGATACTGCTATACAATTTTATTTACATGTATGTAAGTATACATTTATAACCAGCTAAGAGATGATTTTAATATGTACATATCAAAATTTGTATAAAAATCACTAAACATATACATAACCACATATATATGGTTTATATTTAAAAATCTGAGTGCAGTATTACTTATCCTGTCTTAGATGCAATTCTCTCTATGCACTTCATCATCCTGTGTTCTTTATAAAGACAGAACCAAGAGCATAAAGATAGTCATTTTTACTCCCACCAAGATATTAATGTTTAAGAGGAAATTATTATAGGAATTGGTTCATTTGATTATGAAGGCCACAAATTCTTAAAATTGGTTGTCTATATAAGAACTTTTTTAAAAGTTTTGATCAAAATTCAGCAAGATAAAAAAGAAGGAAGAGGATGGAGAAGAAGGAGGAGGAGGAGGGGGAGAGGAAGAAGAAGAAGAAGTAGAAGAAGAAGAAGAAGAAGAAAAAGAAGAAGAAGAAGGAGAAGAAGAAGAAGAAGAAGATGATGATGATGATGATGATGATGATGATGATGATGATGATGATGATGATGATGATGAAGAACAAGAAGAGGAAGAAGAGGAAGAGGAAGAAGAAGAGGAAGAAGAAGAAGAAGAAAAAGAAGAAGAGGAAGAAGAAGAAGAAGAAGAAGAAGAAGAAGAAGAAGAAGAGGAAGAAGAAGAAGAAGAAGAAGAAGAAGAAGAAGAAGAAGAGGAAGAGGAAAGGAGAAAAAGAAGCAGAAGAAGCAGAAGCAGAAGCAGAATAAGCAGAAGCAGAAGAAGAAGAAGAAGAAGAAGAAGAAGAAGAAGAAGAAGAAGAAGAAGAAGAAGAAGAAGAAGAAGAAGAAGAAGAAGAAGTAGAAGAAGAAGAAGAAGAAGAGGAGGAGGAGGAGGAAGAGATGGAGGAAAGGAAGAGATGGAGGAAAGGAAGAAGAGGAAGAAAATGAGAGAGAAAGAGAGTGAGATAGAGAGAGAAAGAAGAAATTATTCTCTGCTTTTGTTCTATTTATACTTCCAAATTTTGGATGAAGCTGACCCATATTGCTTAGGGCTCATTTCAGTCACTGTAGTGAACTAAATGGTAACCTATTCAAAAACATTCTTATAAACATGTTTTATTAGTTCCCTGAGCATTCCTTAGCCCAGTAAATATAACATAACATTAATACTATTCATTTAGGCTTAAAACGGTAGATTATGTTTATTAATGTTTATATTTATATTTTTGTGGCTGACTTCGAGTGTGGAAAGGTCAGACTGCAGCTGAATCTCACAAAGACAATGTTCATGAAAAATTAACTCTTTTTTTTTTGACATTCCATTTGCTCTCAATGGAATGAACATGTCCAAATGCAGCGGCTATGTGTACCTGGGTCAAGAACTCAACATGAGGAACAATTTGGTGCCAGAACTGCGCAGGAGGAAGAGAGCAGCATGGAACGCCTTCAAGAGCATCAAAGAAGTGGTTAAGAGGATGAAGAACCTCCAGCTCCAGGCACATCTTTTCGACTTCACCGTTCTTCCTGCATTAACACATGCCTCAGAGACCTGGGCCCTACGTAAACAGGATGAAAACACTATTTGAGTCTCCCATAGTGGAATTGAAAGAGCCATGCTAAGAGTATCATGTCTCATTCAAGTGAGAGAAAGAATCCAGAGTTATGACCTCTATCGATGGTCAAGAATCAGGGACGCTGTCTCCTTTGCCAAGGCATCGAAAATCAGATGGGCTGGACACGTAATGAGATTCAGAGACGACCGCTGGACTAGAGCTGTTACCGACTGGATTCCACAGGAATCAAAAGACCGTGTGGCTGACCACCAAAGAGATGGTCAGACTTCTTCGTCAAAACCTGAATGAATGGTTTGAAGCCATTCCTGTTTCTGGAGTGTGCAGATATCATTGGGCTACACTAGCACGAGACAGGGACAAATGGAGATGTTACTGCCACCCACTCAAGCAAATCAGAGATCAACGGGATGACAAGTGATACAAGTGATTTATATTTTTGGCTATACCCAACTGTGTGCAGTTCTAACTTGTAGTTTTGTGTGCAGGGATCACTCCAGGTGTCTTGAGGGGATCGTGTGGGGTGTCAGAGTTTGAAATCGACTGAGAAAACGGCAAGACCTCTCCACATCCTACCTCCTATAGTAATGTTCCAGTGTAACAGTTTTTATTATAACACATTTAAGATCTATCTTTTACTATCTAGTTAACAAGAATACCTCATTTTTTCTATTTCATTTTAAATGTAAATTGCCTCTTCGTAAATATTTTCTTTTTATATACATTTTGCAAAGCATACAGCAGTGTCCTTTAAAATTCAACTTGAACTTGATTTAGATTCAATTTTAGATTTATCTGTGTGTAAAATATATTTATAATATTAAATCAGGACATTCAAAAACTTGGAAATTCATTCACAAATCAAATAATTTTTTAAAATTAAAGCTTTTTTATTTTATTCAGAAATAAATAATGTTATTTCAGACAAAAGAACAAAACTAAATCTTCTTTATCATGACAGAAAATGGATATCATGTAAAGAGAACTCAGGTCCTTGCAAATTTGTCTAAAATCAGTTCCTCTCTATTAGCTCCATCTACTTTCCCCAAGAAAAAAAAAGATCATGGCACATTTGATGTTCTGGGTTTATATGCACTATGCATTAAATATGACCTACACTTTAAAAGATTTGGAAAGTATAAAATATTTTTAAGGCAACAAGCATCATTATTTTGAAGTCAAACCAGTTTTTAGTATATGTTAATACTCTTATTTTGTGGTTGGTTAAATATAAAAAAATTAATTTTTTGGCATGTGAAATGTTAAATTATTTTGGAGAAAAGTCGCACTATCATAAACTTGGAAGGCATTTTGGAAGGTTCAGATGCACTAGTTGTATAAAATGTCAAAAAGTAACAATAGAGACTATTTTTACAGCACATAATTATTAAGGGAAAAGAAGCAAATGTCATGGATTTGTTATGACTTTTGATTAAAACTTCATAATGTCATTGATGTAAAACGCTGGAAATATTAAGTGAAAATATTTTATATTTAGTTTTTTACATTTAATTGCCCAATACAAACTGTTTTCTTACACAGAAACAGAGCCTAACATTTTCATTATTTTATTTTTTTTCATTATCTTCTCAATATGTTACTTTAAAACTGAAAAGTAACGTTGCTGATAAAGTTTTACTTAGAAGAAATGACTAAGCATCAGATCAAGTCATGAGGAACAATTCTAGGTATTGGGGCCAGTGTGATAATACAATATATTCAGGATAAGGTGCATGCTTTGCTCATAACAGATTCAAGTTTGATATCTGGCACCCCATCACAACCTCAATTTCTCACCATCAGTGATACTTGCATGAGAGTTAGGAGAGCCCTGACTGAAAACCATGCAGTTTTATCCAAAATACAAAAGAGAGAAAAAAAAACCCTAGATATTATTATTCCAAAAACATTTCTATGGTATGAGGTTTAGGGTATATGAGAGCAAGTTGTGTTGTATTTATACTAAAATGTGTGAGTGAAATAGGCATCTTATTTTAAAATGCAAGTTATTATAATCATTATTTTACATTATTTTAGTAAAATTTTAATAAATTATAAGTGAATATTTTGAGAAAAATTCTCATATATCTGTTAATCATAAATATGTATGAGCACTGTAGCACTGTCGTCCTACTCTTCATCCATTTGCTCAAGCGAGCACCAGTAACGTCTCCATTGTGAGACTGTTTTTGGCATATTGAATACACCCCGGCTAGATTGCCAGGCTCTGTTGTGTGGGTGGATACTCTCG
This sequence comes from Sorex araneus, assembly GCF_027595985.1. Taxonomy (NCBI): domain Eukaryota; kingdom Metazoa; phylum Chordata; class Mammalia; order Eulipotyphla; family Soricidae; genus Sorex; species Sorex araneus. Next base: position 341,178,672 of record NC_073303.1, on the reverse strand, counting down.
GTAGCTTGCCAGGCTCTCCGAGAGGGATGAAGGAATCAAACCCGGGTCGACCTGTGCAAGGCAAACAAACACATACATGCTGTACTATTGCTCCAGTGCCCTCCCGCCCTCTGAAATATGTAAGTAAATTGTATAATTTTGTATGGCATATTTTATTCATAATCTTATGTTCCCTATTATTTTTTCTTTTTAATATCACTTGTACACCATAAGGTTATTTTTAAATACAAGCTATATGATATATTACAAAAATTCAGAGAAATTTTTATCATTCAGAGAAATAGATACTTGGAACTCAGAAGTATTTAACTTATTCTGTCTCAATAGACTTGCTATTTCTCAAAATGTCAAATATAATTAGTTACAGTTTTGAATCTTTACAAATAGGCACAATGTTAAATGGGATGTTATTTCTTAAGAATTCTATAGCAAATACCAGTGAGAAAATCTTACCTATTTTTTTAGTTTTAATTCTACTCATATAGAATAAGAAGACATGCTAGTTCATTTATTTAATTTTCAGAGTGTTCCTAGATTTAAGCAAGACTGGTTTTAAACTGGTATACCATAGTAAGGTTAATTGTAAACAGGTGAACTTTTATTGTATCATGTTAACAATGCAAAATACTACTTTTAAATTAATATTACCTTGCATTTATTGCCTTGAGATGGTAAGAGATGATTAAATGTCATTTTAATAACTCAATATGTCTCTTTGTAAACTTTTGATGTGCACTGGTCATGTCAGTGAGAAGAAAACAAGAAACAGAAACACAGTAGCAAATAGTTCTTTTACAATTTGTACAATAAAGAGAGAATTGCTTCCTAAATTTTAAAAAATGATCAAAATCTGATTATGTCTAATTAAGGACTTGAAATTTTCCAGTAATTATGCTTCAGGAAGTAAGCATATACATAAAGTGGTCAGGGATTAGGGGGTTAAGCTGTGCAAAATTCACTAATGAGAGAAAAAGTCATGGACCAATAGTATCAAAATGTGATTAGAGACAGGATCCATGAGCCAGAAATCAGTGTTTTCTTGGCATCTACATTTCTTTCTCGAATATGTCATTCTCCAGAGATCTCGCTTCTAACAGGAGGGTAGCAGTGTTACATTCTCTCCTGAGCACAAAGACAGCAAGAAATTAGGAAGGATTTGCAGGTCATGACAGACAGGGATTGTAAATCCTATAGTGAAGGGACCTGGGAGGCGGAAAAAGGGAAATTAGCTGTGACTATGAAGCTAAAAGCCAAGTGTCATCTTGGGCAATGCCCACAGGAAAGATAAAAACAGTTGTGGGATCTCACAGTTTTTATGCCGTCTAGTCAAATTAGAATAAATCCACATAGGACTTTACACATAAAATTGCTGCAAAGAAGTTGTAGAATAGGGAATTGCAAAAATAATCGAATTTAAGAAAGCAAGAAATAAAAACAAATACTTAAAAATAATAGCTGACTATATATATCTACTTCAAAGTAGGATTAAGCTACAAAGGTCTCAATTTCACATTCATTTGTTGAAAAGAGCAAAAAAAATATAATTCATTTCATTTGCATTTGCATTATCACAACCAGCCTATGACATATTGTTATTCCCATATCATAGATGAGCAAATTCAGATTGATAATTTGCCTGCAGTCACACACTCACTGACCTGTAACACTGAAGGACTGACTTGTTTGTTGTAACTGCTGCTTATGCGGACTGATGCTGCACTGATTCATTGCTGTTTATAAGACAAATACATTTTATTTTGGTACAATTTATTACTTCAGACTGTTAAACCCTCTTTCTTTTTAAAAAATTTTTTATTAGAGAATCACTGTGATATATAGTTACAAACTTGTGAACTTTTGTGTTTGCATTTTACTCATACAGTGACCATTTACCCATCCCTCCACCAGTGCCCATTCACCTCCACCAATAATCCACCATTGATCTCTTTCTTTAGTTTCTCTTTGACCAGGTATTTTTCAATTCTATTGTATTAATGTCCTATTTTATCCTATTCTGTACTCCCTTCTATCATTTTGTCCTTGTTGTTGCTGTTTATTTCACATTCAATTTGTGTATCCGCTCTCCTCACAAGTACATACTTCTAAGGCTACCTGGTCAGGTGTGTGGTTCTAGGAGTCTTCTAGTCATTCAGATCTCGGTGCAAGTATCTTGTGCACATGGCAGATTCCTTTAACCATCCAATTTGTCTTAGATCCCCAGATTCTAACCATCTTATCACATTTTACTTCTTAACAGAAGATACCAACGCCTCATTTATTTTGGTTTTTTTTGTCTACTTGATTATTAAAATAGGGAGCTATGAGCTTTCTTAACCCCTCAAAAATTTTTTAACATGGATAGTAATATATTCATAAATAATTTGAGATAAAATCCATTGGTTGTCATAACCCACATATCAAGGCTCCAGGTGAAAAGAGTTAAGGAATGCCTTTTTTTCATGAAAGACATAAACAAATGAGTATACACACCAATAGTTCCTCTTTAGGCTATTCCATAGTTTTGGTTTGTATCTTCGTAGGAACTTATTTTGCTCTGTTTCCTCACAGGATGGTATTTGAGTTGTTCTTATTTTACTGTAAGTATAAGAACTTCAAACTCTCAGGAGAAAATATTTGGATGTTCTTCAAGGCAGTTGCTACACCATTTGGGAAAAATAACCTAAGTTAAGCAGGATATGAAGTGGAAACTTGGTAGGTTTTCTCTCAGTTCATTTCACTGGAATTTAATTTTAATATTCCCAAAGTGCTTTATGTTTTTTAGAACTGCAGGCATATCATGTTTTACTCTGGACAATCTTTTGGAGGTGGTTACAATCTTACCTGCAGTAAAATGTACTAGTAGGAGAAAACAGCGTGTTATATATCGATTTCATTTATTCTCCTGTGTTTAAATTAACAACAGTCACATATTTTTCTAAGTACTCTACTATGTTCCATTGCATGAGACTCTGAACTTATTGTGAAAATAAGTGGACTCAAGATTCAGCTTCTATAAAATATATGTGCGCATTGGCATGACTTATTTTTCCATATGCTTATCAAAATTTTTGCGAGTCAGAATAAGATGGTTTTTGAGTATTGGTTATCTTATGCACAATTCAGTCAAATGAGTACATGTGAGAATTTTCTAGGGGTTTAGGATATACTTTCAACTGTTAAAGCAAAACAGCCATTGTATATTGATAACCAGAAACTGCAATGATATATTTTAGTATATTACTTTTATTTATTAATGTCATTAAAGATTAATATTATTGTTGAATATGTTAGTTGCAGAAAATTTATGGTTTAAAAATGTCAAAAATTATAAATCATGTACAAAATTGTGTTTAACAGTGTGTCCATGTTTTGTTATGAATAAATTTGTCTGCCAATTATGTAGCTTTAAGCATTAGTAAGTGATAGAAATACCCTATTGAAAATCCTTAAAATTGGTTAATATTATCTCATCCATCAATAGTCATAGTGTTAATTATATACATTCTAATGCAAATTCTGCTATATAATAATGTGCATTGAATGCTAATTAATATGAGTGTAACTAGAAATGAATATGTTACCTTTAAATGTGAGTGAAATGTTCTAAATTTGATAGAAATGTAGTTTTATGTAGCTCTACAGATATGGTAGATTGCATTGATTTTGTGCAATTAAAACAGGTGTGTTTAATGATATACAACTTACCAGAAGAAAGCTGTAAGGAAAACGGGAAAATAAAGTAGAATAGGCATAGTATACTGAAGATGTAAAGGAGTAGGGTAATAAAGATCAACTTAACTTAGGTCATTATTGGGAATAAGGTTTTATGGACTTGAGATAAGAGAAACTCAGGAAGAGCAGGACACGATAGAAAAACATTGAATTGGTTAAAAGCTTTAAATTAGATGTCATGTGCCTTGTCACTTAAGTATTGGAGACTGACTCCCTTTCATTCTAACAAAAATAGTGACCTTATCTCTGGAGAAGTCGAAACGCAAAATCTTATACTGAAAGATTGCCAGTTATAAACAATAGACACTCTATATACATATTATTTGTGTCTTAAAAGGTTAAGTACAATTTAATTTCTTTAGTATTTTTTCTTAGACTAATTTACACACAAGATTGCTATCTCATTTTGATGAGTGAATTCTACATTTGTTTCTATTTTACTTAGTTTCTCTCACAATGTTTTTCTCCCTTTCTCTCTAATTACTGGACATGAATGTCTCCACCTTCCTCGGAGTAAATGTCTAGATATTCATTTATTCATGCCACCAAATCAGTATAGCAGTAATACCAGCTCTTACCCCTTTATAACACACATACACACACACACACACACACACCACATATACATACCCCTTCCAATCAACATTTATTTTCAAAAGTGGGAGATGTGCAGTGAGGGGTTGGGCATCACCTAGTGATAATCAAGGACTGCTCTTAGCTCTGTACTTGGCAGTGACCTCTAACAATGCTTAGATAAATACATGTGGCACCAGGGATTCAAAAGCAGGTTAGGTACAACTACCAAGCCTACACCATCTCTGGTGCTTCTAGTCAACTGTCTGATTTTTAATTTATTTTTAGAATGTTTTATTTGGGAACTGTGGTTTACAAATTATCAAATTATTAGTAGTAGAATTTCATACATGAACTGTCCGGCACCACACCATCCACCTAGTGTCCTCTTTCTTCCACTGTCATCCCAAGGACCCTCACCCATTCTTCCTGTGGCCATGGTGAGCTACCTACTGAAGGCAAGTTCTCAGTTTCTCTTGACTTTGGGTATTTGTTATTTTCTTACTTCATATTCAGGAAATGAGAGAGATCATCCTGTGACTGTTCCCTTCCTTCTTACTCACTTCACTTAGCATAATACTCTCCAGCTCTAACCGCACAGCAACAAATTTCATGACTCAACTTTTTCTTACAACTGAGTAGTATTCTACTCTGTATATGGACAACAGTTACTTTATCCTCAGATCATGGCTACTTGAATTGTTTCCAGATTTTGACTATTGTGAATAGTACCACAATTAATATAGGAGTGTAGATGTCTTTTTCAATGTGAATTTTCTACCCTTATGGTAGATGTCCAGAATTAGAATTTCTTGTCAGATAGAAAATGATTTTCTGGTTTTTGAAGAAATACCCATAATGTTTCCAAATGTCTGGACTAGCAGATAATCCCATATTTTCCACATCCATGTCAACAGTGTTTGTTTTTGTTCTTTGTAATGTGTGCCAGTCTCAATGGTGTGAGATGATATCTTGATTTCATTTGCATTTTCCTGATAATAAGCAATAAAGAGCAGTTTTCAAATACAATTTGCCCTTCTACATGTCTTCTTGAAACAAGTTTTTGTTCAAATCTTTCACTCATTCTTTCATGGGGTAGGTTGTAAGTGTGTGTGTGTGTGTTATTTGTGTGTGTATGTGTGCATGTGTGTGTGTACAGTTCTAGCGCTTTACATATCTTGGATATCATCACTTTATCTGATTGCTTATGGAAAAATTCCTCACCCAGTCGGTAGGATATCTTTTTATTCTAACCCATTTTGTCAACATTCAACTTCTTACTCTTAAATATAAATTTATAACCAGTGACAATATAGTGGCAGCACACATTTGAGAAGGTCCTGTGTTGGGAAAAACATTATTAGAGATATGCACATATCTTCTCCTAGATAAACTATGTTGTGTATGCAGTGAGAAAAGCAAAAGAAAATTTATATAGAGCAAACAACACAATGCAAATAAACTACCATCACATCATCACAGCAATAACTAGTGAATCAACTATTATAATTTATAAGCAAAAAATAGTAAAGGTAAAATTTTTTTTTTTTAAATAGAGAAAAAGTGGTCCTTGAAACTAAAATTAATTTATAAAGAAGTAATTTATTAAAGGATTTTCAGGCTGAAATTGAGAAAATTTCCCTGACATGGATACACTGCTCAAATTTAAAATGTATATATATATCACATATATATATATTCAATACCTATTAATACATTCTTGAGAAACAAAACAATGAGATGAAATAGATTCTCACATTTTAAAAAATATATAAATTCTTATAAATAATCAAGAAAGATGACTCTAGGTCAGAGCATATGATCTTCATGTGGAAGGTTAGGGTCTGACCCCAGGCTGTGAATGATTCTTTGAGGACTGTCTGCAGCTTCCCTCACGTGTTATATACCGCTGTGTCAGGTACAGTCCCTGAGCAGTGCTGGGTATGGCTTTCCTGAAGAGGCAAACAAAAATCCTATAGATGAATGAAATGAAATTTTCATTCAAGATTGCCCAGGGAACATAGATATAGAGTTTTTTAGGGTAGAGTGAAACATTAAGCAAGCTCATTACAACACATTTCAGAACATTGGGGATAAAATGAAATTCACTTTGTTGAGTCATACAAAATTGCACTGGACACATTAAACACTTTAGGGAAGCCTTTATTCAAGACTCATGATCACAAGATCATGATAGCCCGTTAAACACCGATTTCTCGGGATTTCTCGGGCGGGCCCAGTAACATCTCACTTCGTCCTTTCCCTGAGATCTTAGAAGTCCATCTGGACTTGGCCCTCCCAACGATGTTGCACTGGGGGCTCTTCAGGGTCACAGGAATGAGATCCAGCTTGTTACTGGATTTTGCATATAAATACACCATGGGAAGCTTGCAAGGCTGTCCCATGTGGACAGAAAACTCTCAGAAGACTGCCAGTTTCTCCCAGAAGGAGAAGCAGGCTAAAGGTATCGCTTCTGAGAGCTTGCTTTTAAGTCTCTGGATGTTGACCATTGATGGGATTACACACCCTGGGTTCCTCTGCCGGTACCTTCATGCATGAGGCCTGTCCGAACGTGTAGAGAGGAGCCTCCAGCATGGCTGCAGCTAGGTTCCGGTGGTCTTCCACCAGGAGCTCTGCTTGGGGTGGGGAGGGAAGCTGGAGCCCATCCCCTCCGAGGGGCCCTGGGGAAGACAGCCAGGCGTGAGGGCAAGAGACTCTCTGCCTATTCAAGACTACTACAGTAGTCTATTCAAGACTACTGCAACTAAAAGAGAGAAATTGAACTCAATTAAGTGAGATAAAACACATAAGGTTATAGCTGTTATTAGTGATGGTGATGGTAGTGGTTTAATCATAAGGTGGAAAAACTAGATTATTTTTGGAGGTCTTTGAAGGAGAGGACGGAGGGAAAGTGAGAGTGAGTAAAGAGTAATGTGCTCAAGAGAGAACCCCTCCTTCTCTAAGGGCAGAGAGAGACCCAAGATACATCCAAGTATTCGTTAGAAAAGTACACATGTCTCCAGAACAACGAGGGTGACAGGTGCTCAGGCACCACGTGGGCACAAACAGCACAGGGATGCAGGTATTCTATCACAGGGACCTGGATATTCTAAGTAAAGTTTTGGAAATGTGAGGTTTCCACACTTCCTTATGAATTAAAAGAGTAAAAATTAATATAGGAGTTGAAACAACTATTCCAATCACTTCTTTGAAGTGATTTCAAAGAAGATTTTTTGTTAGTTTTGTTTTGTTTTGGGAACATACCTGGTGGTACTCAGGAATTACCCCGACTCTGAAATCAGGGATCACTATTGGTGGGATCAGAGGATGATATCGGATGCTAGAGAGCGAATCTGAGTCCCTTGCGAGCAAGGCAACCGACCTCCATGCTGGACCTTCTCTCCAGCACTCAAAGAAACCTTTTTGAGGTTGTATAGGTGTTAATTTAATACAGTTTTCTCTGATTTCTACTGCTTCCTACATAAGACATTGGTGTAACTACAGAGTAAGACATATAATACTAACAGTTTTAAAATGATACTATTCATTTTATCAGAATAAAAGCGTTTACTCAGAAAATTACATATTTATAAATATGCATATATCCACTTCCTAAATACATGGTGTTACTTTATCAATATAATTTATCATATAATGTTGATATACTCTTCATTTCATCTTTGCCATTGAGTGGTCAACTTCTCTTAGAGACAGTCATTCTCAAATATGTGTTATACATCTTTCCCATTCATAATTATATAATTAAATATAAAGGATGTGTGTGATACAAAAGGGACATGGACAGATACACATAAATAATAAAATAATAGTGCTTCATTCTATAATTTATCATATATTTTGACATAGTATGTGATACAAGGCTCACATAATAGAAAATTCTATAGAACTTTATGACAAATAACTTCCAATTTATTTACAGTTTAAATATATAGATTTTAAATTTAATTTTATTTTCCTTATTAAGTAGCACTGTTACATTGTCATAGCACTGTCATCCCATTGTTCATTGATTTTCTCGAGCGGGCAACAGTAACGTCTCCATTGTGAGACTTATTGTTACTGGTTTTGGCATATCGAATACGCCACAGGTAGCTTGCCAGGCTCTGCTGTGCAGGCGGGATACTCTCAGTAGCTTGCTCGACAATCCAAGAGAGACAAAGGTATCAAACCCAGGTCGGCCGCGTTCTAGGCAAATGCCCTACCCACTGTGAAATTGCTCTAGTCCACTTTATTAAGTATATCTGTAAAAAGCACATTTTTAATTTATTATTTTTATTTTAAATTTTTATTAAATCACCATGTGGAAAGTTACAAAGTTCTCAGGTTTATATGTCAGTTATACAATATTCAAACACCCATCCCTTCACCAGTGCCCATATTCCACCACCAGAAACCCCAGTATACCCCCCGCCCCCACCCCCTACCCCCTACTGTATAACTAATGAATTTCACTTCATTTTTGCTTTACCTTGATTACATTCCATAATTCAACAAAAATACTCACTATAGTTGACATAACTCTCTCTCTCTCTTTTTTTTCTTTTTCCTTTTCCCTTTTTTTTTTCTTTTTCCCCCTCATCCCCCTTCCTGCGCCTCATAGTATGGTGTACTCCACGCCGCATCGGCCAGCGTGGGACTTTTGCTTAGTTCACAGTCCAGAGGTGACTGCTACATTAAAAACCTTCAATATTTCAACAAAAACTTACTGTTATTATTTGGAGTTTCCCCCCTAAGTCAGACCTGTTCAAATGGAACCGTTTCACATTGCTGACAATTATAAATGTTAAGTCGTTTTGGATTTCTGTATAAAGTCCAGGGAAAATTCTGCCAGAAATTACATAGCCCAGCTCTATTATTCTATTACATAAATAATAGAAATAGAGTCCTAGTGCATTGCTGTAAGTAGTCTCTGAATTCAAAGTCTTTAGGCGCAGAGGGTCCGATTTGCGCTCAGCGGCTCCGGATTTATCTGGACCGAGGGCGTGCCAGTTACGCCCCCTTCCCCTGAGTTCCTGGGAGCCCCAAAAGTAAAATCCGAATACCTGTGGGTTTGGAGTCACAGAAGATGGCGCCTGTCAATGGGTGCCGCCAGCCCGCCGCTTTCCGTGCAGGAAGACAGGGTGGGGAGGAAAAAAATCCACCCCTGGCAGCACAGAGTTGTAGCCCAGTTTAGTGTCCCAGTGCATCGCTATCGGATGCTGCGCTGGATGCCCGAATGTGTTACATCTTTGGAATCAAAGTCTTTAGGCGCAGAGGGTCCGATTCACGCTCAGCGGCTCCGGATTTATCTGGGCCGAGGGCGTGCCGGTTATGCCCCCTTCCCCTGAGTTCCTGGGGCCCCAAAAGTAAAATCCCAATACCTGTGGGTTTGGAGTCACAGAAGATGGCGCCTGCCACATGGGTGCCGCCAGCCCGCCGAAAAGCACATTTTTTAAAGATATAGACTTTCCTTTGTTTCAGTATAATAATAAATTTCTATTTAAAGTATGGTTTTTGCTGATATATTGCCCTTTTTTACCATGTTAAATTTATTTTCTTCTTTTTGTTTAATTATTTTCTATATCCTTAACATAGCCAACAAAAATCTACTTATCTTGTTATTATTGTAGCAAATTATACCTGCTTTAATATTGTGTCTCTTTATTCCTCACTGAAAAAAAGCACTGTAGAACATAAACTATAATATATATCTCAGTAGATTACTTGTTCTCATAAGGCCGGAGGTATTTTAAATATTCCTACCTAGTAAAACTTGTTGTATTTGGATGGGACTACATAGAGAGAAATAATTTTTTTGGTCAACTTTTATAGAGGAATTGTGCACCTAAAAAAGAAAAATAATAGAAATAGAGTTGCTAATACCATTTGTATGTCTGAGCACATGTGTTTGTGTGTGTGTGTGTGTGTGTGTGTGTGTGTGTGTGTTTATGAGTGTGTTGAGTATGTTACTTTAGGACTAAAAGCTCAGAGGAACCTTCTTAAATTTGGGAAGTATCATGCCTTGTGTAAATACACAAAAATGAAAGGAGAGGGGGGTCACTGGGCAGCAGTGCTCTCTCTCCCTTACCTGTGTTCAGTAGTCTCCAGCTGCTTCCCCCACTCCAGGGAGGTTGATGGTGATGATGAGGCAGGCGAAGGAAGGAATGAGGGCCAGGCTGGTTGGTCTCAGTTGCAGTTTATTCCATTCCCATCTCCATTCTCCTCTGATTCTCCTCCTGCTTCTTCCTCCCCCATGCTACTTCATTCTTTCTCCTCTGGATCTGTATCTCGAACTAGCTTCTCCGGATCTGACACTGGGACTCGCACGCACTGGGACTGGCCCTGGGACCGGCCCCCAGCCCACTCTCACAGCCTAGTTAAATCCTCAAGAATGAGGGGTTGGGGCTTACACATAGGTGTGGTCACCATCAATAGGGGTAAAGTTCTTTCCCTCAGGGGATGCTTCTTCTAGGACAGATTCTCTTTCAGCAGGACACCCACCCAAGAGTGGAATCCCATGGGTGTGTTTCTCCTCTCCTGTCCAATTAACATATAAGTATTCATAATATTAATCATTTTGTATGGACATAGCAAGAGATGCATTAAGCTTATAGAATTGCTCTTCTGGACTCATGTCGATCTCAGACTACAGTGCTCAGGCCAGATTAGTCTTTCCTATCCCTAGCAGGGTCCTAGTCTCATTGTTGCTTTTGGATCATGACATGACATGTCCATGACCAAGCTCCTAATAGTTAAGCATTAGGCACTTTGGCCAGGCCCATCTCGATGCCAGGGTCTCGTTCCTCATCAGGACCCTACTTTTGGGGGTGCTAGGAAGTAAGGGCAGCTGAGGTTTAAGTCAAGAAAGCAGATACCCAGGAGTGAATAATATTCGAAGCCAAATAAATCCCATGTTACCAAAGCATATTAACTGTCTTTCTTTGTCCATACAAGAGGGACATTGCTCTAAAGTAAACTATTCAAAAGACAAAAGAGAGGAGAAAGACAATATTAACTTATAAAACTTATAATACAAGCTCATTGTCCTAGAAAGGTCTGACTTTACAAATTAACAGAGTCTGATTAGAGAAAAAGCTGATTAAAAAAAAGTTGGGGAAGGGAGCATAGAAGTGATTATGGATAGACAAAGGAATGGGAGTGACTCGGGAGCACCTTGATGGGCGTGACTGATATACCTAATCTCCTAGTGGCAAGGGGAGCAGGACATACCAATGTAGTAATGTAGTCTAGAATAGTCTAGAGATTATTACCAGATATGCCTAAACTCTTTGTGGCAAGGGAGAAAGGACAAACCAATGATATCCTACAATGCCTGAAATATATATATATATATATATATACGTATATATACGTATATATATATATATATAACATGTTTCTATATTAATTTAGGTCACCTTTGTAATAGTAATTAAACTCTAAAACATGATCGGGAAAAAAAGTAGTAAATATCTTCTTTCCGTGCCTTCTTTAAATATAAGCAAATAGAATTGGATTTATAGATTTTTAGAGAGCTTATGCAAGTTCAGCTTATGCAAGGGCAGAGTCTCTTGCCTGAGCGCCTGGCTATCTTCACCAGGGCCTCTTGGAGGGAGTGGGTTGAGTCTCCCACCCCACCTCAAGCAGAGGCCTGGCAGCTGAAGACCTCCGTAACCCAGCCATAGCCATGCTCAACGCCACTCTCCACATGCTTTGACTAGCCTCATGCATGAAGGAAGCAGCAGAGGAACCCAGGTGTTCGGGATCCAGGTGTAATATCGCCAAGCCTGCTCGGATCGGGACTGGGCCGCTTCAGCCCAGATCCCCCATTTTCCAGGAGCTGGGCAGTCACATCCACAAACCGCCCCGGGCGCTGTATAATCCCATCAACAGTCAACCTCCAGAGACTATAAAACCAATCTCCTGGAAGTGCGACATCTTATAACCTAGTTCTCTCTCTCTCTCTCGGAAAACCTGGCAAGCTACTGAGAGTTTCCTGCCCGCATAAGAAAGCCTAGCAAGCTCCCGTGGCATACTCATATGCCAAAAGCAGTAAAAAAGATGGGTCTCATTCTCCTGACCCTGGCTCTTTCAGGGTAAAGAAAGGCTGCTAAAAATCTCAGGACTAGAATGAATGGAGACGTTACTGGGCTGGCTTGAGCAAGTCGATTATCAATGGGATGATAGTGATAGTGATAGTGACAGTGATGCAGGTTCAAAAATGTGGTAAAAGGGAAATATCACAGATTTTGGGAACACCTCTAGTTCCAGTGATAACCATCCCTTCTTTTCCCCCAATTTCTGAAAAGATATGTTTCTACTTGTTTGTTTGTCAAACTTACATGAATGTGTATTTTCAAAAGCAAATATGTTGTTCAAGGGTGCATCTTATCACTGCAAATGCTGTATGTTTGATTCTAAATCAATTTCCTATCATTTACAGTGAGGTTTCTGAACATTGAACTTTTCTGTTTCAACTCCTAGTACTACTCATGCTTGCTACTTAGTAGAAAAAAAAATACTTCAGAAATGTATGGTTTTAAAAGAAAGAATACAGCTCAATGGTAGAAGAATGCTTTGCATGTACGAAGCTCTGGGTTCTATCTCTAGCATCATCAACAAAAACATTGGAATACAAACATATACATGAAAATATAAGCACCACCAACAAGGCAAATAAATTTTTAAAAGAAGCTAGAATTGGCAGAAGATAAATGTCTGCTCTAAGATCTCATTTCTGCGTGCATACACATTTTGCTGCTCATTTTATCACGTGTAATAAAGACAATAGGGGTTCTACTTTTTCCAGGAGTGTGAAACTACAATTCCCCAGAAAAAAAAATCATTTAAAATACCCAGGTTTATCTAAAGTGTTGATACAAGGGCCCCTAGAGTGAATAAAACCACAAAGAAAACACCAAAGGGATCTCAATTTATTGAACTTAGATTTGTCTTTCAGGGAATATTCCTAAAGAGACTAAGCAACAAACACAGGTCAAAGTAAAAATTATTATGAGTGAGATTATTATGGTAAGAATGATAGTATACAGTAAATGAACGATAATGCCAGAGCAGAAAGAGCTCTTTTTTGCTAGGTCTAAGTGGCCTCCATGCCTCCATTTTAGATCATGTAATGTTAAACCTTCATTTAAAAGTTTAGTAGGATATATTTTTTAATCTTCTGTAGAACTCATTCATTAATTAAATAGTTATTAAGTGTTCATTAAGTTCTAGGCAGTATTTTAAGTGCTTGGAATGAACCTATTAATACATACACACACACACATATCACTTTTATAACTTGTAGTCCCGTTGATCTTCGATTTGCTCGAGCGGGCGCCAGTAATGTCTCCATTTGTCGCTGTCGCGAGCTAGTGCAGCCCAATGATATCTGCTCACTCCAGGAACAGAAGAGCCTCAAATCATTCATTCAGAGATTTGACGAAGAAATCTGATCATCTAGTTGGTGGGCGGCCATGAGGTCTTCTGACGTCCCATGGAATCCAGTCGGTAACAGCTCTAGTCCAACAGTCGTCTCTGAATCACATTACATGACCGGCCCATCTGATATTTGATGCCTTGGCAAAGGAGACAGCATCCCTGATTTTTGACCGTTAATGGAGGTCAGAACTCCGGATTCCTTCTCTCACTTGAGTGAAACATGATATTCCCAGCATAGCTCTTTCGATTCCTCTTTGGGATACCCTAATTGCTTTCTCATTCTGTTTGCATAGGGCCCAGGTCTCTGAGGCATATGTTATTGCAGGAAGAACGGTGGAATCGAAAAAATGTGCCCAGAGTCGGAGGTTCTTTGTTCACCTCTTTGACGCTCTTGAATGCATTCCACGCTGCACTCTTCCTCCTGCGCAGTTCTGGCACCAAGTCGTTCCTCATGTTGATTTCTCGACCCAGGTACACATAGCTGCTGCATTTGGAGATGTTCGTTCCATTGAGAGCAAATGGAGCTTCAGGGACCAGTTCATTTTTCATGAACATCGTCTTGTTGAGATTCAGCTGCAATCTGACCTTTCCACACTCGTGGTCAAAGTCGGTCAGCATTTGTGCCGTTTGGCTAATGTTTGGTCTTATGAGAACTATGTCATCAGCGAAGAGGAGGTGGTGTAATTGCTGACCTTCACTCCCTTTCCAGTCATCGCATGATGTTCTCAAGGGTGGCACAGAAGTGTTTCAGTGAAATGGTATCACCCTGCCGCACCCCTCTCTTTACATCAATGATTACTATATATATATGTATATATGTAGAAAAGTCACTACCTTCCTAAAACTGATGTTTTTGTCTGAAACGTCTGACAATAAATAATATATCTGTCAAGTAAGTTATTTATATGTACATATATATGATACACAAATATATAACACAAGCAAATTATAGAAAATATAAGTAGGATGAAAGATGCAGTAATATACATGACATCCATTGTTAAGAAATATTGATTGTGGCTGGAGCCATTGTGCAGAGGGTAGGCATTTGCCTTGCACCTGGCTGATCCAGGTTTGATTCCCAGCATCCAATATGGTCCCCTGAGCATCATGAGAAATAATGCCTGAGTGCAGAGCCAGGAGTGACCCCTGTGCATAGCCAGGTGTGACCCAAAAGGCAATATATGTGTATATATATATATGCATACATATATATAGTTTTATTAGAACAATGTCATCAGCGAAGTTGAGGTGGCATAGTTTCTGACCATCTATCTTCACTCCCATTCCTTCTCATTCCAGTACTAGCACAATGTTCTCGAGGGTGGCACTAAAGAGTTTTGGTGTCACCCTGCTGAACCCCTCTCTTAACATCAATTATCACTTCTTTGTAGAATGGTAAAATCCTGGTGGTGAATCCGTAATACAGCTCACATAGAATCCTGATGTACTGAGTTTGAACACCCTGTTTGGCTAGGGCTTCGATGACCGCTTCAGTCTCAACAGAATCAAAGGCCTTCTTTAAATCGATGAATGTTAGACAAAGCAGCATCTTGAACTCTTGGCAAAACCTCAATGAATTTGTCACTGTGTAGATATAATCTATCATGCTGAATCCCTTTTGGAACCCAGCTTGCTCGCATGGTTGTCCTTTGTCTAGTGTTCTGCCTATCCTATTCAGGATGACTTGAGAGAACAACTTGTAGATGATGGACAACAGGCAGATCAGGCAATAGTTGCTGATGTCATGGCTGCCCTTCTTTTACAACAGAACAGTCCTGCAGGTTTTCCATTGAGATGGAACCTTGCATTCAGAAAGGTAGTATTTGAAGAGTGGAGCTAGTTTGCTGGCCAATTTTGACATCTCCAAATACTGCAGTTATGTGTACCTAGGTCGAGAATTCAACATGACAATTATCTGGGACGTGAGCTGCACAGGAGGAAGAGAGCATTGAAGAGCATTGGAGAAGTTGTTAAGAGGACAAAGAACCTATCTTTTCGACTCCAACGTTCTACCTGCACTAACATACGCCTCAGATACCTGGGCCCTACTAAAACAGCATGAGAACACTATTCAGGTCTCCCAAAGAGAAATTGAAAGAGCTATGTTTGGAGTATCATATTTCACTCAAGTGAGAGAAGGAATCTGAGTTCCACCCTCCATCAATGATCAAGAATCAGGAAGTTTGTAACTGTATATCACAGTGATTCTCTAATAATTTTTTAAAAAAAGAATCAGAGTTGCTCGGGGCTGGAGTGATAGCACAGCAGGTAGGGCGTTTGCCTTGCATGCGG
Source organism: Sorex araneus (assembly GCF_027595985.1). Lineage (NCBI taxonomy): Eukaryota > Metazoa > Chordata > Mammalia > Eulipotyphla > Soricidae > Sorex > Sorex araneus. Next base: position 341,162,631 of record NC_073303.1, on the reverse strand, counting down.
CCGACCCGGGTTCTAATCCCAGCATCCCATATGGTCCCCTGAGCACCGCCAGGGGTAATTCCTGAGTGAAGAGCCAGGAGTAACCCCTGTGCATCGCCGGGTCTGACCCAAAAACCCAAAAAAAATAAAAATAAAAAAGAATCAGGGTTGCTGCCTCATTTGCCAAGGTGTCAAAAATCAGATAGGCCGGACACGTAATGCAATTAGGAGAAGACTGCTGGACTATTCCTGTTACCAACTGGATTCCATAGGACGTCAAAAGAACGCTTGGCTGTCCTCCTACAAGATAGTCAGACTTCTTCATCAAGACCCTGAACAAACGGCTTGAGGCTTTTCGTGTTACTGGAGTGGACAGATGCCACTGGGCTACACTAGCATGTGACAGGGATGAATGGAGACCTTACTGGCACCCTTTTGAGCAAATTGATGAGCAACAGGATGACAAGTGATACAAGTGATATATTGATTGTGATTAAAGTGGGGAGATTAGTCTGCAATTTTTAGATGGCTGATGGTCATCTAAATCATCTTGAGGAAAGATTGGAGTGATAAGGAAATGAATCAGGCTCTCAGGAAGGAATTCAAAAATGAAGAATAAGGACCTACATAGTAGCATATTGAGTATATCAAAAACACAAAACCATGTGTGCTTGAATTCAAGTGACTTGAAGGAATAAATACTAGGCAATAAAGTAATCGGGACAGCAGGTTTGTGCAATCTCTAGTACTTTGGCTTTCACTATGGTAAAAAGAGGCTGTTGAAAGTTTCTAAATCTATCTTTAAACTATGTAAAATTTCTTTTGTTTTAAATTTTTATTTAGCCACTGTTAGGAAAGCTGTTAATAATAGAGTTTTTTTTTAATTTATTTTATTGAATCACCATGTGGAAAGTTACAAAGTTCTCAGGCTTATGTCTCAGTTAGACAATGCTCAAACACCCGTCCTTTCACCAGTGCCCATATTCCACCACCAAAAAAAAAACTCCCACCCCACCACCCCCCGCTCCCCCACCCCCACCTGCATAACTGATAAATTTCACTTCATTTTCTCTTTACCTTGATTACATTCCATATTTCAACACAAAACTCACTATTGTTGTTGGAGTTTCAACACAGAACTCACTATTCTTGTTGGAGTTTACCCCCCCAAAATACGGCCCTTCTGACAAGGAAGCATTTGATAATTAGTTTTCCATTGAAGAGAATGAAGAGATATGAGGTCACGAGGCAAGGTTTAGGATTTCTGTATTTTAGTAATTAAGTCCAGGGAGATTTATGTTGGAAATTGCATCATTTTCCTTCCTGGGGCAGCATGGAGCACAGGCTTACTTCACAGTCTGGAGACATGGCTGCAAGCACTTCCTGGGACCAGAAGTAGTGTAGCTGACTCTGGATCTTGGTCATTCAGCAGCAAAGCGGCTGTGCAAAAGCATGGGCACACAGGTCGAATCTTTGCAGAGAGCGAGCCGGTATTGGCCCCGGACCGAGACTGCCCAAGCGTCCTGCTGTTTCAAGTTCAAAACACATTTTTTTTTCCTCCTTTCCACGCCACCAAGTTCATACCTGTTTAAAAGTCCCATAATATGGCGGACGCCATGCCGCTTCTTCCCACAAAGGGAAGAAAAACCAAGAAAGGATATTTCCCCTCCTCAGCCGGCGTGGGGCAAAAGCGTAGTTCACAGTCTGGAGATATGGCTGCAAGGACTTGCTGGGAGCAGAAGTAATATAGCTGGACTCTGGATCTTGGTCAATACATAAAATTACTAGAATGCCCCATTCCATTGGTGTTTTAATAGGAATATTATACTTTATTATGGATATTTCAAGGGTAGAATACATACTGTGACAAACCATTTTTTGTTCAATGCCAGTTTACTTATCTGAATAATTTTTTATAGAGTTCATGTCTTATAAATGGTAGTCTCTATTTAAATTTTTATTTGAAGTTAATTTAAAATTCTATCTAAGGACAATTGACACCGGAGAAGGTATTATCTGTTCTTGAATTCAGGGTCTGAAGGACTACTCATCGACACTGAACTAGAATTTGATTTAATAGCGATGGTCATAAAATTGGAAGCAAAAATAAATAAATTACACTGTATAAAAATAAAAATCTTGATAGAGAGAAGAGAAGTGCCTTCCAAAGAGGCAGGTTGAGAGCAGTGGGCTGGCAGGAGGTATATGGGGGATATTGGTGGTAGGAAATGTACACTGGTGGAGGAATGGGTGTTGTAACATTTTCTGACTGAATCTGGATCATGAATATTTTGTATTTCACAGTGGCATGCCGACTCAACAAAAAATATATTTAAAAAATATAACACCTCCAAAATAAAAATAAAAATCCACTACTTAAACAAAAAGTAAAAATCCTGTATACCTCCAAAGAAACAATGAACAAAATAGAATAAACTACCCACAGTTGGGGATAAAATGTTTTTCCACCAACCATCTGACAGTATGTAAAACAATTGTCAAATTTAAGACTAAAATCAAAAAGATCTACCAAAAACCAGGGAGAAGAGATTATCAGAAACTTTCTCAGAGAAGATTTGTAGATGAACAATTGGTATATGAAATTATGCTCTGCATCACTTATCATCAAGAAAATGTAAATCAAAACACCAATGAGATAGCATCTCACACCAATGAGACTGGCACACATCAAAAACAACAAAAGTTTCCAGTGTTGGCATGGATGTAGTGATCAAGGAGCTCTCATCTACTGTGGGTGGGAATGTAACTGTTCAATCTTTTTTGAAAACAATATGGATATCCCTAAAATACAACCCTAATAATTGAGTTCCCATATGGTTCAGAAATTTCATTTCTTGGCGTCTACTCCAGAATTTCAAAAACTATTCAAAAAAGGTATTTGCATCCTATATTCTTTGTAGCACTATTCACAATAGCCTGAATCTGAAACAAGTCTAACTATCCAAGAGACTGTGATATATATCAGTAACATATATATATGTATGTATACATATGTATATGCATGTTCGACTATTACTCAGCCATAGAAAAAGATTATATCACCCAATTTGTTGCGATATAATTAGATCTGGAGAGTGTTATAGTGGTGAAGCAAATTTGAAGGAGAGGAACAGATACAGAATGATCTCTCTCATATGTGGGATGTGAATAAACAGAGTAAAGCAATAACAAATGCCCGTAAGCAACATCACCTGAAAACTTGCCTATAGATCTGAGCTTGCCAGGGTAGAGGGCAGGGAGAGTAGCTTCAAAGTGGACACTCAGGTGGAAAACGTGATGCTAAAATATTGTATTCATGAAGCCTTCAGTAATTGTCTTGCAAATCACAATGCCAAAAATAAAGTAAATTTTCCAGGCAATCCCTTGGAGAGCCTGCCTCAGCGCGGAGAAGCCCCCTCCCCGCCCCCTGCCCGCCTCGGCTCGGGGCTTCTCCTGAAGCCCCTGCCTGGCACCTTTCCGCCGCCGCCGTCGGAGCCTGACCAATCCCCACTCTGCTGCTTAGGGGCGTGTTCTCATCTTAGGGGGCGTGGCCTAAAAAGTGGGCGTGGCTTCTTTCCAGGGCACAGGCCGCTAACGCGGCCGCAGTTATTTTTCTTTACCATTCCATGCCTTCTCCTTTGGCCACAATTGATAGAATTCATTCCTTCGAAGAACTCCCTCATCATCTTAGTTACTACATGTTAATCCTCAACTAACCCACCCTATCCTAACTTCACGAAAACTGTCAATGAACACATCAACTTGCACACAAAAGTCCTCTGTCAAAGGAGCATAGCCAAAAATCTTCAATTGACGTTCCTCCCAAGCTAACAAGAGCTCCAGACAGTAAAGCCCATAACAACATGAAGAAACAGAGAAAATCCCCACCACCAGTAGAGAACCAAGAAAACATCTCACTAACCTCACCAGCGACCTCCCAGAAACACAACCTCCTCTCAGATAAAGAATTCAGAGAGGAAATTTTGAGGATGGTTCACGAACTCAACACAACTATGGAACGAACATCCAATAAATTAAGGGAGGATATGGATGCAGCGTTGGAACGCTCCACCAAGATAATCCAGGAAGAAATGAGAGCAGAAATTTCAAAGCTACGAACAGAAGTCACACAACTAAAAGAATCAGTAGATGAAATGAAAAACTCCGTAGGAGCCCTCAGTAGTAGAATGACTACAGCCGAAGACAGAATCAGTGAGCTTGAAGATGAGCTGCACAAAGCATATAGGCAACAACAAATAATGGCAAAAGACCTCAAAATGGCTCTAGAGCGAGTTCGAGTCCTAGGGGATGACCTCAGGAGAAACAACATAAGAATCATGGGAGTGCCGGAACCACACGGAACCAATCCCAATGAAAAAAACACCATTAAAGACATCATTGCTAAAAAATTCCCAGAGCTAGAGAATGCAGACATCCAGATACAAGGAGTCCGAAGGGTGCCAGCTAAAAGGGACCCAACTAGAAAATCCCCAAGGCATATCATAGTCAGAATGAGGGATGCCGTGGATAGAGACACAGTACTGCAAGCAGCAAGATCAAAGAAGGAGATCATATATAAAGGCGCACCCCTCAGATTCACAGCAGACCTATCAGAAGAAACCCTCCAAGCCCGAAGACAATGGTGGGATATAGTGAAAAAACTTCATGAAATGAATGCCTCACCAAGAATACTCTACCCGGCTAAACTCTCAGTTAAACTTGAAGAAACCATACACTATTTCATGGACAAGCAACAGCTCAGGAACTTCATAGACTCAAGACCAAACTTAAAAGAAGGACTCAAAGGGCTACTATAAGACAAGGAAAAAGACCTATAAGAACAACAAACCCTACAGAAAAATGACAGAAAATCCCATGACAATAATTTCTCTTAATGTTAACGGGCTAAATGCACCAATCAAGAGGCACAGAGTGGCAAAATGGATTCGGAAACTTTCTGCTGCCTACAAGAAACACATCTGAATAGTCAGAACAAACACAGACTCAAAATCAAAGGATGGAAAACAATCCTGCAAGCAAACAGCCCCCTCAAAAAAAAGGCGGGGGTGGCCATACTAGTATCTGATAGCATAGATTTCAGGCTGAAAAAGATCAGAAGGGACAGCAAAGGTCATTTTATATTCATCAAGGGATATATACAACAGGAAGAAATCACACTCCTAAACGTATACGCACCTAATGAACGACCAGCTAAATACTTAAAAGAACTCCTAACAGAATTTAAGGAGGACATAACTAGCACCACGATAGTAGTTGGAGATTTCAACACTGCCTTATCACCTCTGGATAGATCGACAAGAACAACACTCAGCAAGGAAACGATGGCCCTGAAGGTAGAAATGGAGGAGACAGGGCTAATAGACCTATACAGAGCTATATACCCCAAAAAGAAAGAATACACATTCTTTTCCAGCGCACACGGAACATTTTCTAAAATAGACCATGTTCTGGGCCACAAGCTATACCTTCATAGAATTGGGAAGATAGAAATTGTATCAACTATCTTTTCAGACCATGATGCACTGAAGATGGAAGTTAATCATGCACAGATGCAGAGGACCAAATCAAACACTTAGAAGTTAAACAACTCACTATTGAACAATGAGTGGGTCACGGAGGAAATCAAGAAAGAAATTAAGAGATACCTCGAAACAAATGAGAATGAAGACACAAGCTATCAGAACCTATGGGACGCGGCTAAAGCTGTGTTAAGGGGAAAATTTATAGCTCTGCAAGCCTTCCTCAGAAAGGAAGAAAGGGCCTATATAGATAGCTTGACTTCGCAGCTCAAGATCTTAGAAGAGGACCAGCAAAAGGAACCCAAACCAGATCGAAGGAAAGAAATAATAAAACTTAGAGCAGAAATTAACGATATGGAAACCCGAAAAACAATCCGTAAGATCAATGAAACAAAGAGCTGGTTCTTCGAGAAAATAAATAAGATTGATAAACCGCTAGCAAGACTCACAAAGAAAGAAAAAGAGAAAACCCTAATAAACCGAATCAGAAATGAAAAGGGGGACATCACAACAGAAACCAAGGAGATTCAAAGGATCATCAGAGACTACTTTGAAAGTCTGTATGCCACGAAGCAAGAGAACCTAAAAGAAATGGACGAATTCCTTGACTCCTACAATCTCCCAAGACTGAGCCAAGAAGACGTGAAATACCTCAATAGGCCCATAAATATCAAGGAAATCGAAACTGTAATCAAAAGTCTCCCCAAAAACAAAAGCCCAGGTCCAGACGGATTCACTGGCAAATTCTTCCAAACATTTAAAGAAGACTTGTTGCCAGTTCTCCACAAGCTTTTCCAGGAAATTGAAAAGACAGGAACCCTTCCGAACAGTTTCTACGAGGCACATATCTCCCTAATACCAAAAGCAAACAAAGACACCACTAACAAAGAAAACTATAGACCAATATCCTTGATGAACACTGATGCGAAGATCCTCAACAAAATACTAGCAAATAGAATCCAACAACTCATCAAAAAGATCATACACCATGACCAAGTGGGATTCATCCCGGGGATGCAAGGATGGTTTAACATTCGGAAATCAATCAACATAATCCATCACATCAACAAAAGTAAAGATAAAAACCATATGATCATATCATTAGATGCAGAGAAAGCATTTGACAAGATCCAGCACCCATTCATGATAAAAACTCTCACCAAAATGGGTTTTGGAGGAACTTTTCTCAAGATAGTCAAAGCCATCTACCACGAACCTAGGGCAAGCATTATCATCAATGGAGAAAAACTAAGGGCTTTTCCTCTAAGATCAGGGACAAGACAAGGATGCCCACTCTCACCACTTCTCTTTAATATAGTATTGGAAGTATTAGCAATAGCCATCAGGCAAGAAAAAGATATTAAGGGGATTCAGATCGGAAAGGAAGAAATCAAGCTCTCACTATTCGCAGACGATATGATTCTATACCTAGAGAAACCTAAAAGCTCTAGTAAGAAACTCTTAGAAACAATTGACCTATACAGTAAAATCGCAGGCTATAAAATCAATACCCAAAAGTCCATGGCCTTCCTATATGCAAACAATGAGACAGAGGAAAGGGACATGAAAAAAGCAATCCCATTCAAAATTGTGCCCCAGAAAATCAAATATCTTGGAATCAGCTTAACTAAAGAAGTAAAGGACCTCTACAAAGAAAACTATAAAACTCTACTCCATGAAATAAAAGAGGACATGAGGAAATGGAAACATATCCCCTGCTCATGGATAGGGAGAATAAACATTGTCAAAATGGCAATACTCCCAAAAGCATTATACAGATTTAACGCGATCCCTATAGGGATACCCATGGCATTCTTCAAAGAAGCGGAGCAAGCAATCCTGAAATTTATATGGAACAATAAACGCCCACGGATAGCTAAAACAATTCTTGGGAAAAAGATGATGGGAGGCATCACCCTCCCCAACCTTAAACTCTACTACAAAGCGGTAACAATTAAAACAGCATGGTACTGGAACAAAGGCAGAGCTGCAGACCAATGGAACAGGGTGGAATATTCCCCCACACAACCTCAAATGTATGATCATCTAATCTTTGATAAAGGAGCAAGAGATGTGAAGTGGAGCAAGGAAAGTCTCTTTAACAAATGGTGCTGGCACAACTGGACAACCACATGCAAAAAAATGGGCTTAGAACTCGACCTGACACCATGCACAAAAGTCAGATCAAAATGGATTAAAGACCTCAACATCAGACCACAAACCATAAGGTACATTGAAGACAAGGTCGGCAAAACCCTCCAGGATATTGAAGATAAAGGTATCTTCAAAGATGACACGGAACTAAGCAATCTAGTAAAAACAGAGATCAACAAATGGGACTACATTAAACTAAAAAGCTTCTGCACCGCAAAAGATACAGTGACCAGAATACAAAGACTATCTACAGAATGGGAAAGGATATTTACACAATACCCATCAGATAAGGGGTTGATATCAAGGGTATATAAAGCACTGGTTGAACTCTACAAGAAGAAAACATCCAACCCCATCAAAAAATGGGGCGAAGAAATGAACAGAAACTTTACCAAGGAAGAGATACGAATGGCCAAAAGGCACATGAAAAAGTGCTCTACATCACTAGTCGTCAGAGAGATGCAGATCAAAACAACCATGAGATACCACCTCACACCACAGAGACTAGCACACATCCAAAAGAACAAAAGCAACCGCTGTTGGAGAGGATGTGGGGAGAAAGAGACCCTTCTACACTGCTGGTGGGAATGCCGGCTAGTTCAGCCCTTTTGGAAAACAGTATGGACGATTCTCAAAAAACTAGAGGTTGAACTCCCATTTGACCCAGCAATACCACTGCTGGGAATATATCCCAGAAAAGCCAAAAAGTATAGTCGAAGTGACATATGCAGTTATATGTTCAATGCAGCACTGTTTACAATAGCCAGAATCTGGAAAAAACCCGAGTGCCCTAGAACAGATGACTGGTTGAAGAAACTCTGGTACATCTATACAATGGAATACTATGCAGCTGTTAGAAAAAATGAGGTCATGACGTTTGCATATCAGTGGGTCAACATGGAAAGTATCATGCTAAGTGAAATGAGTCAGAAAGAGAGAGACAGACATAGAAAGATTGCACTCATCTGTGGAATGTAGAATAATAGACTATAATACTAACGCCCAAGAATAGTAGAAATAAGTACCAGGAGAATATTTCCATGGCTTGGAGGCTGGTCTCTCATTCTGGGTAACTCAGGGAAGGGACCACCAAGTAAAATGTGGTTGGAGGACATGTGGGGGAAGGGTGAGGAGGGTGGAATACAGACTAGAGACTGAACACAATGGCCACTCAACACCTCTATTGCAAACCACAACACCTAATCAGAGAGAGAGAACAAGAGGGAATTCCCTGCCACAGTGGCAGGGTGGGGTGGGGGGAGATGGGTCTAGGGAAGGGGGGAGGGATGTTGGGTTTACGGGTGGTGGAGAATGGGCACTGGTGAAGGGATGGGTTATTGAACTTTGTATGGGGGAAGCATGAGCACAAAGATGTATGGATCTGTAACTGTACCCTCACGATGACTCTCTAATTAAAAATAAACTAATAATAATAAAAAAAATGTGTATAGAGTAACATTGAAATTTAATAACCTTTTACTTGCCTAAACATTGAAGAAATTAAAATATCTTGATGGGAGATTGTGCATTACACATAAGTGCTAAACAATAAAAATAAAGTAATTGAGGACTCTAAAAAAAAAAAAGTAAATTTTAAAATTTGAATTTGCCTAAAAAATTACTTCAAACACGCCATGCTATGTTTACTCAAATAATATTTGAAATACTTTAATCCCAGTTATTATTAATAGAATTCTATTTAACATCTATTTATAAGCAGAAAACATGAATACTAAAACTAAATTTCATAATACCTGATTGTACTTTAATACAAGTTTTAAGAATTCTATTTTCTCTAACTTTCACCTAATAAACACCTTGAACATATGCCCCTTGTTATGTCAATTTTTTAGAAATCTATATCTTCCTGGCATTTTTATTAAAATGCAATACAAAATGTTGTATCACGGCCACTATTGTGGCCACATGACCTCATATCTCCTCGTCCACAGCAATGAAAAACAAATTATCAAATGCTTCTTTTCCAGCAGGTCCGACTCTGTGGGGGAAACTCCAAACAATAATAGTGAGTTTCTTTGTTTGTATGCAATCAAAGTAAAGAAAAAGTAAAATGAAATTTACCAACTACACAGGCGGGGTGGGGGATGGGGGCAGGGGTGGGTGGGTGTGAGGTTTACTGTGGTTCTTGGTGGTGGAATAAATGCACTGGTGGAGGGATGGGTGTTTGAGCATTATGTAATTGAGACTTAAGCCTGAAAGCTTTGCAACTTTCAACATGGTGATTCAATTAAAAAATTGTTAAAAAATGCATTATTTTCAGTACATGGAAATGTCAGAAAAGTAATTACAAAATAAAAGAAAAAGTTTTTTTTCTGATAATTATCAAAAATAGCTATTGTGGCTGGAACATACTAAAAATTTAGCATCATTAAGTTAAAATATCAATCCAGCATTTGAAAAAATTAACAATGATGAAGATAATATGCAAGACTATCTGTTCTTAAGAAAATGATCATCATAACTTTGTTAGGAATAAAAGATTTTTACTAGGAAGTGAGTTTACTTATTTAGCTTCAAACATGCTATTTTTCAATGTGAGGGAGTAAATACCCTCATACTCCACAGATCAGAGAAATGTTGTTTGAAATTATCCCATGGGAAGAGGAGAACTGTGAAGGTATTGTCTGAATAGATTTTGATCTCCCTAAGGAAGTGAACTATAATTATCAGAGTGGATTCTAAAATCTCCAAAATGTTAAGCCATGGAAAAACTCAACCTCAATACCTTTATCTTTTCAAGATGGAATACTAGAAAGCATGAGCTATGGGCTCTCAGAGGAATAGTAGTGCTCAAAGTGCAAAGATGAGATATTAAATGATTGGAGATTGTCTTCAACATACTCTCAAGCTCATTGTGCTGCTTTTCTGCTTTATCAAAGAAATTGCACATATTTTACAGCTTTATACACTTATAGTAATTACAGCCTTATAATTAGGTAAGATAATTTTATCAATAATTGAAGTCTATAGTTTCACATAAAACTATACTTTTGTGGGGCTGGAGCAATAGCACAGCACTAGGGCATTTGCCTTGCACACGGCTGACCCGGGTTTGATTCCCAGCATCCCATATGGTCCCCTGAGCACCACCAAGAGAGATTCCTGAGTGCAGAGCCAGGAGTAACCCCTGTGCATTGCCAGGTCTGACCCAAAATGCCAAAAAAAAACCAAAACAAAAAACTATACTTTCGACAAAGTAAGTGTATATGCTTTTGAAATAAAAAAGATGATTCTAATTATAAATATATCACGCATAATTAGTTAAATTTTAATAATTGGTATAAACACAGTATCAATATATTGCACGCCATCAATTGATTTTTTAAAAAATAAACAAATAATATCCTAAAAGAAAGTTTATTTTTAAAAAGATTTAGCAATAATATATACCTTACAAAAGTGTTCAAAATTAGATTATAACCACTTTTTTCTTTACATCCTCTGTATTTCTTCTTTAATTTTTATTTATTTATTTATTTTTTGCTTTTTTGGGTCACACTCAACAATGCTCAGGGGTTACTCCTGGCTTTGCACTTAGGAATTGCTTCTGGCAGTGCTTGGGGGACCATATGGGATGCCGGGAATCGAACCCGTGTCGGCCGAGTGCAAGGCAAACACCCTACCCGCTGTGCTATCGCTCCGGCCCCTCTTCTTTAATTTTTAAACCAAATGTTATACAACCCATATATAGTTAAGGAAACTTAATTGTTGAAATAGATTTTGCTTTTCTAAAAGAATTGATACTAACTCACCAATGTTTCTGAGATGTTATATTTTATTAGAAATTATTGCTTTGATCAGAAGCTTTGTAAAAGGACATTTATATTTACAGTACAGTTTATTAGAGTTAGAATTCCATTCATACATTTCCCATAATTGACTGGAGTATGAGAATAAAATTTTAATGATTCTATTTTAATTTCTTAGAGAACATGTTGGTTTCCCTGAGAAAGGGCAGTGTGTGGGCAAGAAGTTAGGAGCTGGAATGAATCAGATGAAAGATATGGGGGAAGAGTTTGCAGAGAACCAGGCAGTTTCTATTTCCAACCACCAAGCTGTGGCATCAACCAGCAAGGAGCAAAAGGTGACAGTGACAGCAGCAGGTAAGGAAAGAACAGCAAAATGCTAAATGGTAAACTGAAGTGTGACAAAAAATAAACTAGGATATGCTGAAAATACACCACCACAATGTATCATCCCTTTTCATATTGCTACTAATGAGTCAACAAAGGTGAGGGATCCAGTTCAAAGAAGGCTAAAAGTGGCTGTGAATCATATAGACATTTTCTGATGAAAATGTCTAGCAAGAGAAAAGACTTGGTCTACAATAAAGTGGCCAATTATCATTGGTCTCGTTGAAAATTGGAATTTGGTGAAAGATTCTGGAGAAGTAAACGTTACTTAGGGACAGAATCGGAAAGTCATTATTTTCTTTTGGTTCAATCTCGCTGAACAATCAAGAGAATGCGTAATGTTGTTTGAGTCCTCTAACATTCTAAGCTAATACATTGTCATACAGGCTGATTTGGCCTCAACTACATCTTTACATCTCAAGACAAGTAGCAGAATGTATATGACTGCTAAGTTAATGGATAGTTAAAATAGCGTCTTTATTGCATTACTGAATATGATAGTGGCAGACATAGTAAGTACATTCTAGTTATAGGGAAGCTGTAACTAATTTTATTAAGAAATTTCTAAAAAATAAAAAAATAGGAATCTATTAAGAAAAATAATTGAAATGTGTTAAAGCAGTAAGAGAGCATTATAGTTATGTTTGCTCAGATTTAGTAAAATAATTTAATAAGTATGACATAGATGGATAAAAGTGGATTAATCCTATTTTAAATAAAGAATTTTCCATTGATATTGACTTTGTGAGGTTCTTGGGATCTGAAACCTTTTTTTCATCCAGAGTTTGGTAATAGATTTTGTCTATATCAATAGTCATAGCGCAAATAATTTAAAATTGCTCTATCATTGTCAAATACCCATTCTTAAAGAATATTGTCCTTACTGGGGATTTGACCATGTCAGAAACTTCAGATGTCATTTTAAAAAAAAAAGATGTAAGAACAACTGTATATGTTAGACTAAAATTAAATTGAAGAATTGATTGGTGGTAGATTGAAGACAAAATCTATTGGTGTAAAAGACACCACAGGAAATGTTTGGTTTTGAGGATGCATGCTTGTTGCCTACCTGAATTTTACTAAATATTCCATAATAAAAGGATTATAAAAAAATTGGAACCAGAATTTCTCATCATAACTCAGTGTACGAAATTGGGTAAAACTAGCATTTTAGTTATTGGTAAAGAGGGTGAGGAAAACATAATTGATTTTTTTTTTGAGCCACACTGGTAATGCTCGGCAACTCTTTGTTCTGGCCATTGTGGTCAGGAGTGATGCATGTTAGTGCTCAGGAAAACATGTGGTGCTGGTGATCTGAACTGAAGGCAGCATGATGCAAATCAATCCCTTAATTTCTAGTTTTGAGAAATAGTCTTTCTTGTTACTTTTTTTTGTCTAGACGACTACATTTTGATATTTTAAACCTTGCAGAACAGAAAAAAAAACTTAGTCAAACGGAAATATTTTATTTTAATCCATGCGTATGAAAAAGAACTGTGTTGTAGTTCTTTCAGTGCTGACATTTATGTTGTTGACTTATCCAAGATTTGATGATATTTATAATTCCGTTATTACCCCTACAATACTTGAATTATACATTTTCAAGTTTGTAGCATAAGATCTTGTTTATATTTTTTGCATTATTTTTTACCTTTTGGGAAAAAAAACCCTAAAAAATAGCATCTGAGTGAGAAAACATGACCAAGTAAAGGATAAATTTTTAAAGTTATCTTATAAGACTAGTTAATACACTTAATAACTCCCAGTAATTATAAATTGTTTCCACCCCCTATCCTCCTAAAAAATGTTATTTGCATATAATTTTAAAACAAAAGATGCTAGTATCTTGGATTAACTGATGCTCGATCATTCTTTTTGATTATTTGCATTTGTTTTCTGATTATTTGCATTCTGTTTTTCACCTTAAAATAAAAATAAAGATAATACTGTTAGAACAGTATTACAGCTCTGTAGTATCATTTTACTTGTCACTTGTATCACTTGTCATCCCATTGCTCAACAATTTGCTTGAGCGGGTGCCAGTAACGTTTCTATCTATCCCTGTCACATGCTGGTGTAGCCCAGTGGTGTCTGCTCGCTCTAGGAACACATAGAACATCAAACCATTCACTCAGGGTCGTGATGAAGAAGTCTGACCATCTTGTAGGTGGGGGGCCAGGCATTCTTTTGACATCTTGTGGAATCCAGTCAGTAACGGCTCTAGTCCAGCGATCTTCTTCAAATAGCATTACGTGTCCGGCGACCTGATTTTTGATGCCTTGGCAAAGGAGGCAGCATCCCTGATCCTCCATTGTTGACGGAGGTCAGAATTCCGGATTTCTTCTCTCACTTAAGTGAAACATGTTATTCCAAGCATAGCTCTTTTGATTCATCTTTGAGAGACCCAAATAGCGTTCTTGTTCTGTTTTCATAGGGCCCAGGTCTCCGAGGTGTATGTTGGTAAAGAAGAATGATGGAGTCAAAAAGATGTGCCCAGAGCCAGAGGTTCTTCATCCTATTAACAACTTCTTAAACACTCTTGAAGGCATTCCACGCTGCTCTCTTCCTCCTGTGCAGCTCAGGGGCCAGGTTGTTCTTCATGTTGAGTTCTCGACCTAAGTACACATAAACACTGCATTCAGAGATGTTCATTCTGTTGAGAGAAAATGGAACGTCAGGAACTAGTCCGTTTCTCATGAACACTGTTTTCATGAGATTCAGCTGCACTCTGACCTTTTCACATTCACGGTCGAAGTCAGCTAGCATTCGTGCCGCTTGGCTAATGTTTGATGTTATCAGAACGATATCATCAGAGAAGCAAAGGTGGTGCAGTTGCAGACCATCTATCTTCACTCCCATTCCTTCCCATTCCAGTAATCGCATGACATTTTCGAGGGTGGTACTGAAGAGTTTTGGTGAAATGGTGTCACTCTGCCGAACCCCTCTCTTTACGTCAATGATCACTTCCTTGTAGAATGTTGGTGAGGTGAATTTGAACGTCCTGTTTGGCTAGGGCTTCGATGACCACTTCAGTCTCAAAAGAATAAAAGGCCTTCTTTAAATTGATGAACATTAAACAGAGTGGCAGCTTGAACTCTCGTGAAACCTCAATGAGCTTGGTCACTGTGCGGATATGTTCGATCGTGCTGAATTCTTTTTTGGAAACCTGCTTGCTTGCATGGTTATCCTTCATCTAGTGTTCTGCCAATCCTATTCAGGATGACTTGAGTGAACAACTTTTAGACAACAGACAAGTATTTGTAACACCTGCCTGTTCTTCACCAACTACAAGACCGAGATGACTGCCCTCCGACGTCCTGATGAATCTATCACATCTTCCAGAAGAGTAATGGAAAAGGTCATCCACAACTGCTACTCGAACCTCTTTGATAGCCACGTCCACCTGCCCACCTACCAAATTCAGCAGGATGGGTATGTCCTTCCAGTCTTCTCCCTTCTGAAATCCGACACGTCATTTCATCGGTAAAGAAGCATACAGCACCTGGCCCAGACAAGGTCTGACCTGAACACCTGAAGAATCTGCATCATACACTGGCTCAGCTCTTCACACACTACTTGTCTGAATATAAGGTTCCATCCGAAAGGAAAACTAGCAGGACTATTCTGTTATACAAAAAGGGAGACATACACGACATTGGCAACCAATACCCGATCTGCCTGTAGTATCATTTATTATTATTATTATTATTATTATTATTATTATTATTATAATGACTCTGAGCCAGGCTGTTTTCACTTGGGGCGTCCCAGAGGAGTCAGGTGAGAGCCCTCCCCGCCCCAAGGGACTCAGCCCCAGCAGCCGACCTCCACTACCCAACTGCCACCACACTCCAGGCCACTTTCCGGACACTTTGCAGCTGCGCAACACATTATAATACACTTCCTATCCATTTTATAATTACCACCCCACATTTGATAGAGTTCAGACAGTAGGCAACAAATCATAGAGAGTGGTATATACATATATTCATACCTCTTGGAGAGCCCTGCAAGCTACTGAGAGTATTCCACCCACACAGGCAGAGCCTGGCAAGATACCCGTGTTGTATTTTGTATGCCAAAAACAGTAATGATAGGTCTCATTCCCCTGACCCTGAAAGAGCCTCCAATCATTGGGAAAGGCAACTAAGGAGAGGCTGCTAAAATCTCAGAACTGGGAGGAATAGAGATGTTAATGGTGCCTGTTCGAGTAAATTGACGAACAATGGGATGACAGTGATAATGATGCAGTGATTATTATTATTAATTTTTTTCCTTTTTGCATTTTGGGTCACACCTAGCAATGCATAGGGGTTACTCCTGGCTTCTCACTCAGGAATTACTTCTGGGTGTGCTCAGTGGACTATTTGGACTCCTGGGAATCAAACCCTGGTTGGCCGCATGCAAGGCAAACACCCTACCTTCTGTGCTATTACTCCAGCCCTAGTATCATTTGTTATTAAATTAATTTTACTCCAAAAAAATCTGTTCTCCTATTTTCACTCCAGGTTTATTCACAATAACCAAATCTAGAAACATCCCTTGTCCAAGAACAGATGACTCAATAAAGAAACTGGTATATGTATATAAAACAAAATACTATTCAGCTATGAGAATAGGGAAAATCATGGTATTTGCTGCTATGCGGGTGGATATGGAAAGTATTGTGCCAAGTGAAGCTAGTTAGAAGTATGATCTATCTAATCTTTGGAATATAAAGAATCATAGTGAGGGAACAACAAGTGGCCAAAGGAAAGAAACTGAGAACTGATATACAGAAATATGCTTACCACAGTGGGAGAATGAGAGTAGAAGGCAGAGGTGGGGAGGCATAAGAAAATGGTGGAGGAAAGTAAAATGGTTGGAGATCCCGTGCGGGAAGAGGGATGCCTGCTGAAAGTAGACTAGAGACTTAACACAATGGCCACTCAAAAACCCTATTGCAAACCACAATACCCAAAAGGAGAGAGAGAACAAAAGGGAATACCCTGCCCACAGAGGCAAGGTGTGGGGGTGGAGATGGGATTGGGAGGTCGGAGGGATACTGGGTTCATTGGTGGTGGAGAATGGACACTGGTGAAGGGATGGGTTTTCGAATATTGTATGAGGGAAACACAAGCACGAAAATGTGTAAGTCTGTAATTGTACCCTCACGGTGATTCACTAATTAAAAATGATTAATTAATTAATTAATTAAAAATAAAATGCTCGAGGAAGCAGACACTGGTAGAATGTGTGATGTTGAAGCACGGAATGCATAAAACCCTATTACTGACAATATTGTAAATCAGTGTCTCAAAAAAAGTTTATAAAGAAGAAACAACTTCAGAAGTATTAAAAATAAATAAGAATAATATTTTGTTACTAAACTTAGAATATTTAAAGTATATCTTTGATATTTTTACCCATAAATTTGGTACCAATTTGTACCAATAATAAAAATAAAAAATGACTAGGTACCAATTTTATTAATTATTAGGCATTTACCCGAGTGATATCTTAGTGTAGAGAAAGGAGTAAGCCCTGAGAACCACTGGGGTGTTGCCTACCACTCCAATTATAATACCATTATAATAAAGTCATGCTTTTATTTGTAATATTTTCAAGGTCCTTTATCCCTATAATTTAAACTAATAATTTAGTTTCTCAAATTTCTGCAGTGGTTCTTAGAAAACACATTGGGCTAGCAAATTGACTCCTCTATAAGAAGCCAGATTCTAAACAATGTAGTAGTAAGGGCTGGGAATATTCAACTCACCCTTTAAGAATATTCTTTTCAAGTATTTATCAATTTACCTTTTTTAAAAAAAATTCAGACTCTTAAATCCATATTATAAAAATAAGACACTTTGTCCTATCAATAAGACACTATCCACTATTTTTATGTGTCTACAGGGGTGAAAAAGCCCATTAGTATTTCAAGTTTTCCTCTCCTTATCAGGATCAATATAATTATTGTTCTCTAAAAATTGTGTTTATCTATTGGCAAAAATGATAACTATATTCCAGGTTTGAACATAAATGTAACTTTCTATTAAAGAATCTATTTAGTTATAGAAAACACTGGACAAAACAAATCCGAGCTACAAATAATAAGCACTTCTAAGAGAAAACTGAAAGGTATGTAATATCTTAGAATCAATGAAATACAATATTGTTACCCTTTTTAAAATTTATCTGAGTATGACAATCTTCGGGCTAGAGTGATAGCACAGCGGTTGGGCGTTTGCCTTTCATGCGGCCGACCAGTGTTCAATTCCTCCGCCCCTCGCCCCTCTCGCAGAGCCCAGCAAGCTACCAAGAGTATCTCGCCCGAACAGCAGAACCTGGTAAGCTACTCGTGCATATTGGATATGCCAAAAACAGTAACAATAAGTCTCTCAATGAGAGACGTTACTGGTGCCCGCTCGAACAAATCGATAAGCAATGGGATGACAGTGACAGTGACAGTGATGAAAATCTTCCAAATGTTTTGCTAAAATGTTTGAAGCACTAAATTAAACAAAAAAAAAAACGATTAACTAAAATATGCGGTATATATGTATTTTATTCACATTTTTATGTATTTAAACAAATTATACAATAACAGCTGTATTTTAATTGGCATTTTAAGTATTTATAAATTACTATGAGACTCTGTCTCAATAATTCTATTTTATTTTGCTAATAATAAAACATCACAGTGATGATAACAAAAAATGATTTTAATTGTCGTTTGATTTTACTCAGTCCTTTAGGATGTGTGACTTTTAGATATGCCTGGAAATTTTACAAATAAATCTACAATTCACTAATGTATGTATATTTATAAAATATTTTATGGTGGTCCTACCTTGCAGTACTTTTAAAAATTTTTGTATTGCCATTGCTATCAACACAGTACAAAGCTACATTATTTCATGCTTGTGTTTCACCAATATCCTGATAAGTCTTCAATTTCTAATTCTTTCCACTTCATTTAATTGAGTAAATTTTCATACACTAACATTCTTAAAGCATTTTCTTGGTGGCCCTTCATAAATCAAACTACCTTCATCAATAACTCAGCATAAAAACATCTTCTAGATGTTTTTAGTATGTAAAGGCATACTAATTGGATGTACTAGAATATGAAGGCCTGCATTTTATTTTCTCTAGATAATTACTTTTTCACAAATGGATTTGCCTCAAGTCCTTCCCCCTTGAAAAAATCTTTCTATAATTCCCAGAAGAAGTTGACAGAACAAATGTAATCTCTAGTGTTGCTTTAAATCTTCAGAACATGCCCCAAAGGATGTAACCAATTATATACTAGATTTGTGATTATGCCTCTTTATACTGATTAATATATTTTATCAAAACATCCTTATATTAAATATCTCTAAAAGTTATATCTTCATGACTTTTTAAGATAAAGGACTTAAGGATATGGATCATCAATGAGTAATCTCTGAGCCCAAAGGCAGGAGTAAGCCCAGAGCATAGCCAGGTGTGGCCAAAAATCAAAAAGCTAAACAAGCAAACAAACAAACAAACAGGAATATTGGTCAGACATCTAGTGTCATATTTTCGGTTATACCACATAACAGTCTCCTCAGTACACACGGACCATCTGATAAACTAATCCTTTCTTGCACTGCTTATTTTTTCAGGGAGGCCACATCTGGCAGTGCTCAGGGCTTACTCCTGGCTCTGGGCTCAGGAATCAATGCTGGCAGGCTCAGGAAAACACATGGTGTGCTTGGGGTCAAACCCAGAGCAAACACCCTACCTGATACACCATCTCACTCCAGACCACCTTTTGCACCTCATTTTTATCCCCATGAATATTTGCATGTGTTGATACATATCTGTTATATTCTTAATCGTCTTGTTTAATTCCTGATGAATAATAAGAACCCTTTCAATGAAGGTTTTCTCTGGCATTCTTTACTATATTCAATTGTCTTCTATTCTCCCATTGAATCAGATGTTTCCATGACAAGTCTTAAATCATTTATAATTTTTACATAGATGTTTATGATTAGTGGTCTCCTTCCCTTCCCATTCCACTATGAAACTTCTAAGTCTAATATTTCAGAGAAAATACTAGAACCAACCATAGAAAAATGCGACTATTTTTATGGGGGTTAGGCTCAGTGGGGCTTGTGGACTTTTGGTCACTCCCTTAGAGGATATACTCTGACACTTTTGTTGTTCAAGGCTGCAATAGTTGAAGATGCAGGGCCAACATGCCAAGACGTGAACTCAGAGTCACACACATGCTAGGGATGTGTTCCACTATTTAAAGTATTTTTTCCAGCAAGTGCTTGCACCCATGTATGGAGACTGTGAACTAAGCTTTTGCCCCACGCCAGCTGACAGAGGAAATAACCTTCCTTCTTGATCACTCTCCCCTCCGGGAGAAGGCGTAGTGTCTGACATTTTGTGGGTCCATTGAGAAGGTATGAACTTTTGGCACGAAAAAAAAAATGTGTGCTTTGAACTTGAAACAGCCGCCGGATACCGGGGCAGCCCCAGCCGGGGACGGTGCTCGGCTCCGGCCGGCCGGGTTTTTGGCCCGGGTGCCCATGCCTCTGCAGAGCCGGTGGATGTTGAACGAGCGGGAACCAGAGACAGCTTTAGGAATTGGGGTTCCAGCAAGTGCTTGCACCCATGTATGGAGACTGTGAACTAACTTTGGCTACATGCTCTTCCAGGAAGGGAAATAATTCATTTTCAAATTTAAATCTTCACGGACTTAATTACTATAATACAGAAATTGTAAACCGCGCAACATTTTATCTCTTCATTCTCATCAGTGGAAAACTTATTATCAAATATTTCCCTGTTAATGGAGCTGTATTCTTAGGGGATAAATTCCAACAAAAATAGTGAGTCTGTTTTGAAACTCTAACAACAATAGTGAGTTATGTGTTGAAATCTGGAATGTAATCAAGGTAAAGAGAAAAGGAAGTGAAATTATCACTCACATACGGGGTGGGTTGGGGGTGAGGGGTGGGATGTGTACTGTTTTTTTTTGTTTGTTTATTTTGTTTTTGCTTTTGTTTTTGTTTTTATTGGTGGTGGAATATGGGCACTGATGAAGGGATGGGTGTTTGAGCATTGTGTAACTGAGATATAAGCCTGAGAACTTTGTAACTTTCCACTTGGTGATTCAATAAAATAAATTAAAAAAAATAAAATAAAGTATTTTTTGGCCAACAATATATGTCTCTTTAATCTAAGGCATAAATTAATTGCAACTTCTTTATGTGGACACATAATCATAAAAAATTGTATAGAAAACTCCTCCAAGTGGACATGCCACTCTTGATAGCTCTATAATATTTTAATTCTTTGATCCAATTCTATTCAGTAAGAAAATTATTAATCATGGAATTAATTTTAAAAAAAACTGGAGAAAAAAGAATAGTATAAATTTTAGTTGTATATCCAAACTTTCTTTCACTAGATAACAAATGGAATCTACTATGAGTTTGCTTTTGTCAACTTTTAAGACTCTCACATAATTAAATATTCATTCCTTCTCTGGGAATCAATATATATACATATATGCTAATAATATATGTAAATGTGAAATGAATAATTTAAGTGAAAATAGAACAAATATTCATTATATATTGTTCCACATGATTTAATTGTTTTAGGGTAAAATGTTATTCAAATAATTCAGAAAGTTTTCATTATGTGGTGAAAGGCCACTCTCCACATGTCCAGAGGAGCCTCAAGCATGAAGGGACCAGCAGAGGAACCCAGGTGTGCAGGACCTAGGGCTGAAAGCTCCAGGTCTCCTGGAATTGGGATTGAGCCTTCTCCATCCGGACCTCCCATTTTCCAGTAGCCTGGCAGCTACACTCACAAACTGCCCCCGGCGCCTCCAATGGCCAATATCCAGAGACTATAAGACCAAGCTCTCAGAAATGTGTGGCTGCAAAGCTTGTCCCTCTTGGAGAACCTGACAAGCTACCAAGAATCTATTGCCCACACAGGAGAGCCTTGCAAGCTCCCCATGGCGTATTCACATCCCAAACACAGTAAAAGGTATATGCATATCCCTTGGGGAGCCCAGCAAGCTGCCAAGAGTATCCAGTCTGCACGGCAGAGCCTGGCAAGCTACCCATGATGCATTTTTTTAAGTGATAAATATACATTATCATTTATTAAATGTTGTTGAAATGTTCACTTAAAAATGATTAGTTTGGGTTATATAATTTTTTTACAATATTTGTTTCTATAATTTAGAAAGACCTTGCAAATATTTCTTTTTTTATTTTAATTTTTTTATTGAGTCACCATGTGGAAAGTTACAAAGTTTTCAGGTTTAAATCTCAGTTATACAATGCTCGAATACCCATCCCTTCACCAGTGCATATTCCACCACCAAGAATCCCAGTATAGCTCCACCCCGCACCCCCACACCCCTAACCCCCCACACCCCTAGCCCCCCCACTCTTAGCCCCCCGCCTGTGTAACTAATAAATTTCTCTTTACTTTCACTTTGATTGCATTCAATATTTCAACAAAACTCACTATTAAGGCCAAAGACAGTAATGATAGGTCTCATTCCCTTGATCCTGAGAGATCCTCCAATCGTTGGGAAAGATGAGTAAGGACAGTCTGCTAAAATCTCAGGGCTGAGTGTAATAGAGATTTTACTGGTGCCTGCTCTAGTAAATCAACAAACAACGGGATGACAGTGACAGTGACAGTGGCACCCAACACCAGATTCAATAATCATTAAAAGTTTCAGCTTAAAAATATTTGTGAGGAAAGATAACTCAATGGTCTCCAAGGCATGCATACAGTGGGTCTCGGCTGGCCCCATTGTTATAATGGCTCCCTCAGCACCCCTGTTTGCAACATCCGAGTTCTGAACCTATAGTCACCCCTGATCTTGGTGTGGTCCAAAATTTTAAATATAACTTAAGATATTTGGATCTAATAAATTTCTTTTTAACCAAGGATAGCATAAAAAAATGAATCTCCTTTAAAGTAAATTGAGCTCTGAAATAAAATATGTTACTGTGGATTTCTGGTATATTTCATACTAAAATGGAAACTGATAGAGCACCAAGTTAAACACTAAAACAGCAGAGATTTTTTAAAGCCCATCAGATTCTACAGTCAATGTCAGCAGGGAACAAGCATTTTTCCCCTCTAGTAAACCTCTGCCTTTCACAATGTAGGACAGAATTTTGCATAGAGTGAATTCTCAGTAACTCTTATTGTTGTGGAAACTGCTGGATAATGAGTCATGAAGAATAGTTAAATTAGAGTCAGGAAAAATCCATAGAACTGTAACATTCATGTGTGCTGCAGTGAACATCAAGAGACTAGCCAAAAGCTGTTAGTGAGAGAATAAGATTTGTACACCTGGTAAAATGGCTGCTCTGCAGCTATTCAGCGCTTAACAAACTGACTTAATCCTAGGAAGTGTGAATATAGAAAGTAGATATCACATCACTTTCTTTTCACAAATTTCAAATCAATAATCACAGCCAGAAGAAATGAAATCTTAATGTGTACCGCTGAAAATTATACCGTCAAAAACTTTACTCTTATCACCTTTGTATTTATGTATTTTAAATAACATATACAGAGTTGAGTAGAAATGTCTCTTATGAGAATTGTGATGTACTATATGATGATATAAATACGAACTTGAGTTATATTTTTCTTCAGGATGGAAAAGCACTCAGGCCGTGTTTCTATTTTAAAGCTTTAAAGACACTACTCATTTTACTCCCATCACACAAGTCACAGAATATTTATGCTTTATATTTGTATACTCTCTATAAAAAGACAATAATTTGGAACATATTAATGTTTTTAGTAACATTAATCAAGGTGAACTTTAAACACATTTTTATATTGGACTAACAGGGCAGAAGACTCGAAAAGGGGCTCTAATTTAGAACTGACCTTTCATTAACCTGGAACTCAACAAGCAACCATATAAATTTGAACCTGATAGAGAGCATGGTGGGAAAGAGAAAATTCTAAGTTTTAATTAGGCTAATTAGATAGATTCAACCATTAGCCCAGGAAAGAAGTATTTCAGGGAAGCCAAAGCTATAAAGGAAGTCTTAGCCCTAAGTAACCTTAGCTTTAAATGCCAGAAAAGGACAGAAATAAGTAGAGGAACAGAGGAACTGTGTTCTCATATTATCCCTTTTCCCAACCAAAATAGTAAAACATAAATATGCTCATATATTGTTCTATATAAAAAGGTAAAAACCTGCCTGTTGTACATATTTCTAATTTTAATATTCATATTATTAGCAACAAGTATTTATTTTTATCTTTCATAAAATGCAGAAAAATATAATCTATCTTATAATTTTAAATATTGTCTTTATTATTTATGTGTCTTGAGAGTCTCTTGCCCACATGCCTGGCTGTCTTCCCCGGAGCCCCTCAGAGGGGATGGGTTTCGGCTTCCCTCCCTGCCCCGAGCAGAGCTCCCGGTGGCCAAAGACCACCAGAACCTAGCCACAGCCATGCTCAAGGCCCCTCTCCACACATCCGGACAGGCCTCACGCATGAAGGTACTGGCAGAGGAACCCAGGTGTGTGTAATCCCATCAATGGCCAACATCCAGAGACGTAAAAGTAAGTTCCCAGAACCTATATTTTATAACCTATGGTTCCCTCTGGGAGAAACTCGAAGCTACTGAGAGCTTCCTGCCCACATGGGACAGTCTCCCAAGCTTCCCATGGTGTATCTATATGCCAAAGCCAGTAACCAGCTGAATCTCATTCCCCTGACCCTGAAGCCTTTAGAGGCTTCTAAAATCTTAGAGATAGGACGAATTGTAAAGGTTACTGAGACTGCTCGAGCCACTTGACGATCAACGGGATTTCGTGATTCATGATTATTTATGTGTGATATGATTTCCATATTACAATGTGCCATTGGATGGCAATATTACTAGTTATTTTCACTTTAGTATTCTACTAAGATTTTAACTATCATTGTCACTGTCATCACTGTCATCCCATTGCTCATCAATTTGTTCAAGCAGGCACAGTAAGTATCCTGAGTGAGACTTGTTGTTACAGTTTTTGGCATATCAAATACGCCATGAATAGCTTGCTAGGATCTGCCATGCAGGCGGAATACTCTTGGTAGCTTGCCAGGCTCTCTGAGAGGGGCGGAGGATTCTAACCTGGGTTGGCTGCATGCAAGACAAACGCCATATCTACTGTGTTATAGCTCCAGTTTTTAACTACTGAAAAAATATATATATAATAATTAAAATCGGTTACTAATTCTTGTTTGTGATATTTAATGGTTAACATAGGCATATCATAATGAAAATGTATGCAAGCTATGTTTAACTCTACACTACTGATATCTCAGTTAAGAAGGTCATAGGTTGAACATTCTTTCTGGTTGGAAGGCGAGGTTAGCTTTGTTACATGGAGTTGGTTCTACTCTTACTCAGCTGTTATAATTGACTAATTTGTGCTCTCATTCTTTCAGAGGCAAAAATTCCCAGTATTAGAGACCCTGAGAAAAGATGGTCAATGACCATTTTCTCTGAATCATTAGAATTTTAATTCCCTGAAAATGACCTTTGCTATAAGGTGTTAGCTTAATATCTGAATTGATGGTAAACTATTAAGCTATATCCCCAAAGAAAAGGGTTTCTCCCACTGTAATAGCCTGACCCCCATGAGTAAAGTTTTGGGATCAAATTCGAGTATGTGTGTGGGTAGCAGTGGTAGACATTTTCATGTCATCACCAGTAAAATTTCAATTCAGGTTAGTCCTAAAATTCTACTCAAATCTGACAAAACTATTTACCTGAAGGTAGCATCAGACTCCATGTGTTCTCTCTCCTGTCTTTAAATATCTTTTGTCTATCTGTCTGAAATGTGTAGCTATGTATTAGAGATTCCAAAGACTTGTCTCCTGGATTCGAATAAGATATAACACAAGAACTGGCTGATGAAAGAGGACCATAGGGTAAGGAGTGTGGGAAGAGCTTGGAGTTTCCCTCCCATCTCAGAATTTGCAAATTTCCCCAATCTCTACATGCTTATTAACAATGAAGCAATCAAAACCCTCTCCTTATAGAGATCTCATTACACAGACATGTAATTAACTTTCCTATCCCTGAAAATGGGTTTTGGTCAGAGATGGAACTAAATCTCCAAACTTCCTAATCACATGGTTGATATCACTGTAACCAGCAATCAACTTTAGATGCTGCCCAAATCTCCTCATTAGTATAGCAGGAGACAGCTTTGTCTTTTATTTAAGAAACACCCAATGTTAGAGGGAAGAAGAGGACATCCTGGTGGGGGGTACAGTGCTGGTATGCTTCAATCATGAGACCCTGCCATTAATAGTATTCTAAACCATCTTATCAAAGTGTGCCTAAAATAAAATTAAAAAGAAAAAATATCAAAGGCTTTAGTAACTCTCTGCCAGATATGAGGCAAACCAAATATATATTTCTTTATTTTTTAATTGTATTTATTTATTTATTTATTTAAAATAATATAAAATAATTGGGGTCACACCCGGCGATGCTCAGGGGTTCTTCCTGGCTCTGCACTCAGGAATTACTCCGGTGGTGCTTGGGGGACCATATGGGATGTGGGGATTGAACTCGGGTTGGCCTAGGGCAAGGCAAACACCCTACCTACTGTACTATCACTCCAGCCCCTATATTTCTTACTTGAAATCCAAATATTGTCATTAGAAAAAGAATAAGAATTATTCTATAATAGCATTAAAAATATTGAGTGTAATAGAATGCTAGTAATTCTAGAATGCTAGTAAGGCAATTTTCAATTAATTTACAAATAATTTATAAGTGAATTAGAATAGAAAACTATGAACTTGCTCAGTGTACATGATAAAAATCCATTATTGCTAGTATAAATTTCCATTTATCTATTATAATTACAATTAATTAATGAGTTATAAATAAAATTAATTCTGACTTAAGTAGTTCAAAAACACTTATAAATGTCATGGAGATATTTGCCAACATCTAAGTGTTATATTAACTTAAAATATTGTGCTATTCATCTTAGTTTAGTAACATAGCCATGTATGCTCACCATGACTATTTCTAAATAAATTAGGTAAGTTCATACAAAATTGTATCTTTTAAATTTAAACATTAAAGCAGATTATTAACTAAATTGATTAATCATCCGATATTCTGGTAAACTCATAGATTAGTTACATTTATTATAATGTTTCATGGAGTTGAATAGCATGATTTTTATAAGTCAGTCTAGTTCATTATTTGTCCCACTTTGCTTACTAAAATTCATTTGATTTTTTTTTAGGAATACATGTTAGTGTTTATATAAAACTACTTTATAGTTCAGAGCAGACAGTGGACTGTGACATATGCAATAATGTAGAGCTTTGAGAGGCTTATCATTATATACTAAAGAGAATTGACATACTGGTATGTCTAGCAAAATTATTTGATGCTATTATAGAAAACAAGTATCTTTCTCTAATAATAAGTGACAAAAGCTTTCCATTTATTATTTATAAATTATTTCTAAAAGGACATTTATACAAGGTAGAACTAGATTTATTTCTGGGAAATATTTACCTGGTATTCAGTTGCTTTGGGGGAAAATGCTTTCTTTCAAAAAACATATCAAATGTGCTTGTACTAAGACATTTAGAGTAGGCTTTTTCCAACATATGTGCAATTTTTCTCCCCATGAATAGCAAAGGTAAATTGAGGCACTAGTAAATAGGGAAAAAAAATTACTGTTACTTAATGAATTTAGATTACCTACATATAAAAAAATTTTCAGAAGTAAGGTTTTTATTAGAAAAACCAATTTCAAGGAAGGTATACTTTCAGAAGCCAGTTTATTTTTTCTTTTATTTTGCATGCCATCATCCCTTCTTTGTCACGAGAAATTTGCCTGTTCTTTCCTCAATTGTTGTGGCCCCCTGAACCTCATTTCTTAATTTGGATTTAAATCCTTTCCTCTTTCCAAAGTTAGGAGCTGCATAATCATTATAGTTCCCCTGGGAACATGCTATTAAATTGAATTTTCCTTTTTTAACCAGTCTAATGTTATTTTGATTACTTATCTGATATGAGAAAAACCCAGAAGCTAGGGAAAATTTCCCTTGTACTTCAACACTATAATATTTATGTACTATGAAACATTAATACCTCTAAGATTTGGTGATTACTCTGAATTTATGTGTAGGAAACCAAGAATCTATATTACTTCAATAGTCTCAGATTCAGGCAGTTTTTGAATATTCTGGTCTGGAGTTTATCTTTAGGTAGTAAGATATTCTATAATATGTTGGGTTCACTTTCTAGGGTACAGCACACATAAACAAATCTAATACTTTTCTGTAGTTTTAAATCTTACTGTTTTAAAAACATGACTTTCAGCTTTTTATACACTGCATGACATTTCAAAGATTTGATAGCTTTTGTACTGAAAATTTAAAAAGAAACTACTTCCTCTACAATAACCATATTCCTTCTGAAAAGCTTTGTACTTTTAATCCTTCTTTTCTTTAAATAATGAAGTTGACTAAAGAGACTCTTTGTAAAATTATCCAATAATGCACCACCTACTCAAATAAAATTTTCAATTCTTGATAAACAGTGCATTGATCTTTTAGTAGAAATATTAATACCTTAAATATTAAATAGATCATTTTTAAATATGTACATCTGCCAGTATTCTAAAATACAAATAAACTTTGATAAAAATATGCATGTAACTATTAAATAGAAACATTGAATATTATATAAATCTAACCTCATTTGGAAAATGGCAAATAACTTTCCTGGGTAAATAAAATAAATGCAATAAATGTTGTAAGTACTGAATTCACTTTATTATTTGTTTTCTGTTTGGTACACACTCTGCTCTTCTCAGAGTTTATTCCTGGCTCTGGACTTGGGATCACTCCTGGGGAGGTCAGGGCACCCTATAGAGTACCCAGGATCTCACCCCCATTGGCGGGATGCAGGCAAACACTTTATCTGCTGTACTATCTCTGTGGCCCCATAAATTCACCTTTTAAGGAAATAACTATATCAGGATGTCATTTTGTAACCACAGAGATTCAGTTCTGCTGCTGTTTGAGAGTCAAATCTTTCAGACTTAGATAATAGGATTGTGAAATAATTCTACTGGCAACACACTGGCTGTTGGAAGATGCAGGACTTATTTTCTCAAAGAAACCATTTTGTCTGCCTGGAACTAAATAAGCAGAGTGGGCTGGGGACTTGTAGGATAAGAATGAACAATAAAATCTCCTTGTGGTAGCTGGACCCCTGAGGCACACTCCATCTTACCTGCAAACCTACACAGAGTAAGAGTTAGACTTTGGGGAAGCCTACACCAAGGAGAGAATTAAATCTCTTTAGGTTTGGGGTCAAAGACTCTGGTCCTTGCCTAATATTGATTGATCTTTGGCTGGGTTTCAATTCCATGAATGGTTTTGGTGTTAATTAAGCCCTATTTTCATATCTATTACCTGACAATGATAATACAAACATCAAGAGTTTTTAGAAGTGAGAATAATTTTGCTCTTTTAGGCAGAGATTAACAGTCTCTTGAATAAAACAGATTCTAAGGAAAATAATTACAGAGTAAGGCAAAATGCAAAGTTTTCAGCTGCTCTTTATGACTCTGTGGTGACCTAAATGTTCTCATGTTCTTTTGAGTTGTGATGACCTTACTGCCATCTTGCTCCTGGTACCTCTTTTCAATGAAAATGCACAAGTTGATTACTTAGTGTCAATGATAATGAGAGGAATTTGAAAGTCAGCTATTTTGGGCTCATGGAACTATTGGCAAACAGAATTAAATACTTCATTTAAAACTTTACATCAATTATTAAAAGCCAACAGAATTGCTATGGTAACAATATACCACACTGATTCAAACAACATTGTTAGGATAAATTTCATGAGTCATAAATAAATACATTTAAAAAGAGACAACAGGGTTCTTTGGGAAACTTTACTTTTCCAAAACTAAAATATTTTCACCTGCTTGGTGATCAGACTTAAATGAGCCAATCAACTTATAGCAGTGACCAAGTATCTTCATTTAGAAACCATTCACATTTAGTTGCTGAACTTTACCAGAGAAATTTCAGGGGAAAGCAATTACAGAGGCAGTTTCAATTTAAAGTCACATAGGGAAGTAATTAAGGGTAATAATAACCATAGCCTCTAAACAAAGATATAGAAAATAGACTCTGTATCTTATTTAAATTAAAGAGGTTAAAAACAAAATAGCAGTGAATGCAGCTTTAGGTTAAGGAAAACTGTGGTATTAATAAAATAGCTATTTTCTGTACATGGCAATCACCGAGTTATATGTAATAAAACTGTACTGTAGTATTTGTCTAGC
The DNA here is from genome assembly GCF_027595985.1 of Sorex araneus. NCBI lineage: Eukaryota > Metazoa > Chordata > Mammalia > Eulipotyphla > Soricidae > Sorex > Sorex araneus. The sequence goes on along the minus strand of NC_073303.1, from coordinate 341,132,436 downwards.
TATATATTTCAATATGTTGTTACACATAGGTAAGTTAAATGCATGTTTGTTGTATAACATGCTAAATATTTACTCTGATGTGGGTGGGTCTGATAGCTCTAGACTTCTAAAAATCACATTTTAAGGCTACTCCTTTAGATTTCAAATTTACAACCAGGTTTTAACTTGGTTCCCATAGAAGAGGAAGTCTTGTATATAAACAGAAGAGTGAAAAGAAGAAATAAAGATTTTTTCAGAATCTGAAATTAAAATGTACTCTGCAACTTTTCATAAGCTTAAATGGAGAAAAGTAAAGAAACAGTCATTAGTTTATATGGAAAAAGTTTTGAGCAGTCCAGGACCACCTGCTCTCCTCAAATAACTTATCAAATCCTAACAAAAACACACAAAATCTAAAATAACATATATTAAAATCACAAATGAGATAAATATAAATACATATCCTGGAAGAAGCAGAAATGACATATGCATAGTGCAAATTCACTTCCCAGAGTTGAAGCATAAATAGGAAATAAGTGATTGATATTTGAATCTTCAAAGGTCAGGGTGGTGGGTGATATAGGAAATGGGGGTATAATAAAGTGAGGAGGAGGGTCATTATTAACACCCCATAGGCATTTAAATTCATCAGGGTAGACAGGTTAAAAAAGTGTACAACTTCTTCCTGTAGCCCTGCCACCATGGAGAAAGGTGAGGTTCATCACTACTGTGAGTACTTTGACTAATCTTGGAGCTTGCTATATAACATACTGGACACCTTAGATGATTTTTCCTACCATATACTCCTCTGTGGGCACTCAAACATCATATAACTCTGCCCTCACATATGCGACTATCAAAATTACACTTTGACTCCTCTGCAACAATTTTAGAGACCCAGTCTCATGCAATAGCTATACACTCTGTTTCTGAAGAGTTTTCCTTTTGAGCTCTTCACTTCTGAGTGTGGTTTTTGCTCAATTCAGTTCTGTGCTAATATAATATCTTTCGGTGTCCCATAGATATTTCTGATATTTCAAGATACATTGTGTCAAGAGACACACCCAATAATTGGAGAGGAAATACAGATGCTCACAGACAGAATTCAAGTCTTTCAGCCTGTGACTGAGATGCTGAGACTAACTCCAGGAAGGAGGTTGGCAGGAGGACCACTCTCCTGTGGGGGTGAATGCACCCCTAGAACAGCTGCTGCAAAACTGCTGCAAGTCAGATACTGAGCTTGGATGTAGCTTTATGGCACTGATTGCCAAAGTGAACGTTTTTGAGTTACTTCTTGTCAGTGAAAACAGGGATTAATATAGGTCTCTGATTAAAGAGATGTGGCTACCACAACATATCAAAAAGTGGAGAATACCTGTCTATAAAGACAGTACAAGATAATATTAGAGCATAATTATTTAGATCAAAAGAGGCAGCATAAACCTAAATCATCATATTACCTATAGTCCAGTGAACTCAAATTCTAGTGTCAAAACTTATAGAAAATATATTGCCAGTGTCATGTTTTGACTTGTGGAAATGGTACAAATGATTTTACAACTGTTTAGTATCATAACACCAAATTTCATCTGTATTTTTAATATTTTAAATTATATTTTAGGTAACATGGTTATTCATGCATCTATTTTATTTTTAGTATTTTTATTTATATTTTAGGTAACATTGCTATTTATGAGTCTAATTGACATTTATGGTGTACATTTATGTACAAACTCAGAGAGTCTCTTGACCCTGAGCCTGGTTGTCTTCACTCTCAGAGGGGGTGGGTTTCAGTTTCCCTCCCCGCCCCGAGCAGAGCCCCTGTGGCTGAAGACCTCTGGAGCCCAGCCACAGCCATGCTGAAGGCCCCTCTCCACATGTTCGGATCAGCCTCACCATGAAGGAATCAGCTGAGGAACCCAGGTGTATGGGACTCGGGACTGAGACCTCCAACCCTGCTTGGATTGGGACTGGGCCTCTTCCTCCCAGATTCCTCATATTCCAGTAACTAGGTGGCCATAGCCAGGGACTTCCCCTGGCGCCGTGTAATCCCACCAAAGGCCAACATCCAGAGACTATAAAACCAAGCTCCGGAAGCACGTGGCTGCTTTGCTGCCATGACACATCTTGTATCCTAGTTCTCCCTCTGGGAGAACCTGGCAAGCTACCAAGAGTTTCCTGCCCACACAGGAGAGCCTCAAAAACTCTCCGTGGCATATTCATATGCCATAAACCAGTAACAATGATGGGTCTCATTCCCCTGACCCTGAAAGAGCCTCCAATGTGACACCATTGGAAAGGATGAGTAAAGAGAGGCTTCTAGAACGAATGGAGATGTTACTGAGACTGCTCGAGAAATTCGATCATCAACGATGATGATGATGATGATGATAATGATGATGATGATGATGTACAAACTTCCAGTACTCCATCACCAAACTATCAGGACCCTCCCCCACTGTTCTTTTGTCACCTCTAGCACAGCTGTTTATTGGTCCTCCAAACCCCTCACTGTTACATAATCTGTTTTGTGATCCAAACTGAGTGTGTTAATGTTCAATATAGCCTATTCTCTTGTATTGTCTATCTTTATATCACCTAAATTTCATCCTTATTTAATGGAAATAGTGAGATAATACTTTTGAATTTTTTGCACAGTGATATATATCAGATACAATTTTAATAATTATTTACTAGTATAATTATTTTAAAGGACTTTTTTTCAATAGAAATTTTACCTTAGCTACTTACCTCTTCTTCCTTATTTCTATTTTTTTATGAACCTTTATTAAGCAAGTAAAAGTCTAATTGCTGTTTCTCTTTTTTGGGGGGTGGTGGTCACACCCGGTGTTGCACAGGGGTTACTCCTGGCTCATGCACTCAGAAATTACTCCTGGTAGTGTTCAGGGAACCATATGGGATTCTGGGAATGGAACTGGGGTTGGCTGCATGCAAGGCAAATGCCCTACTCACTGTACTATAGCTCCAGCCCCTGCTGTTTTTCTTTCTCTCTTTTTGTATCCATTGATTTACTTATTTATCTTTAATTATCTGTCTCTACTGCTTGCTATTTCTAATAAAGAATTTTTTCTACATTGTATCCATTGAACTTTGCAAATATTTCAAGTTATGTTGTTTTTATGCATACATTGCATATGCTGGGTATATAAAATGTCATGGGGGGTTTTGGTTTCACAATCAAGTATCTTTCAAGTGATCGTGCAGAAAGACTATTGAGAGAGTTTCATCAGAGAGATTTTAGATAGGTTATAAGATAGGCAGTACTTTGATATTATGCAAAGCATAATAAGTGATAGTTAATGCTGCCTCCAAATATTGAAAAAAATGTATAAGAAAACAGACTTGGTAGATGTCATATCAGAGAACTAAAATGTCACCTGTTTAATGTGGTAGAACTGATATTAGAAACTCTCAGAAGATAAACCTCAACTAGGTAGAAAGAAAAGTATAATGATGACTATAGTCATATCATTCCTATCTCAACTCACATTTTTATATGGTGTTATCTTTGTGTATTCATCAACAGAGGAACCCAGGTGTGTGGGACCGATTGCTGAGATCTTCAAGCCTGCTTGGCTCGGGACTGGGCCTCCTCCACCCAGATAACCCGTTTTCCAGTAGCTTGGCTGTCACACCCACAAACAGCCCCACTCCTGCCCCCCGGCGCCATATAATTTCATCAACAACCAAGACCCAGATACTGTAAAGCAAAGCTCCTGAAAGAGAGTGAAGCAGAATTTCCTACCCCAGTGCCAGGTTGTCTTCACCAAGGCCTCTCAGAAGAGGATGGTTTGACTCTTTTTCCCTGCCCCAATCAGAACCCCAGCTGCTGAAAATCTCCAGAACCCAAACACAGCCATGCTCAAGGCCACCCTCCACACGCTCGGGCAAGCCTCATGCATGAAGGTACCGGCAGAGGAACCCAGGTATGCGGAACCCATGGCTGAGATCTCCAGACCTTCTAGGGTCAGAAATGTGCCTCCTCTACTCAGATCTGACATTTTACAGGAGCTTGGCAGTCACACCCAGAAATTGTCCCCGGCACCATGCAATCTCATCAACAGCCAAGATCCAGAGTATATAAAACAAAGCTCCCAGAAGAGAGTGATGCAGAATCTCGCATGGCAGAGTCTGGCAAGCTACCTGTGGCATATTTGATATCCCAAAAACAGTAACAATAATGGATCTCATTCCCCTGACCCTGAGTGCGACTGGGAGAAATGGAGAAGTTACTGGCACCCTCTTGAGAAAATTGATGAGCAGTGACAATCAAGGACAGTGGCAGTGACAGTGATTTATCTCAAAACCTCCTCCACTCGATTAGGGATACATATAATGCCCAAACAATTAAACAAGCAAATATGCTACTCTTAAGAACTTTAACTTTACCTGATAAAGTAATCTTTATCAGGTAAGGTAATCTTCACAGGTTCCAGAGGACTATCATTTAGTGAATTATAGATTACCTATAGAAAGAGTGTATCAAAATATATTACTCTATGATTCCACGAGTTGACCAAGTACCAGAAGGGATAGGTGCTAAAGGAAACACCAAGGAGAGTTGACAATTTATATTGCTAATGTCTTTAGTCAATAGCATAACATACCTTGGGGACTGGAGAGATAGTACAATAGTTAAGGTGTTTGCCTTGCATATGGCTAACTTGTTACTATCCTCAGCAAACCATATGGTCCCTGTACCACACCAAAAGTGATCCCTGAGTGTAGAGCCAGGAGTTAACACTGAGCACTGCTGGGTATGGGCCCACAATAAAAAACATACCAATTTCTTAAATTTCTGAATATGATGTTTAGAAATCTGCGATTTAGAAATTATAAAATCTAATTAGAAAATCTAATTCTAATTAGATTTAGAAATTATTAAGATAATATAATTCTAAATTTATGATTTCTAAACATAAGGTGAACAGGGCAATTGTTTCTAAGTAAACATAATTGCTCTGTAATCTTATGTCTCTGTTATGTTCAGGAATTTTTCAATGCTGAGCTTTTAATAATAGTTTTCAGCATGTGAATAAAGATGAAATACTAAGCCTATACATATATCATCATACACATGGAGCAAGACAAAAATTGCTTTGCTTTTCCTGAGATGTAAATATATGTTTATTTTAATATAAAATATTTAACTACTTTAAGTTTTTCTATATTAATAAAATTAACATGTGAAAAAATATATATACCTAATTTATAAAGACAAAAATACTGACAAAAAGTAAGAGGAATATTTCTTTTAATCAAAAGATAGCTGCTTCTCTGGAATTAGATTTTAAACTGCGCTTCTCAGAGATCTGAACACACAAACACACACACACACACACACACATATAACAGTACGGTCTCACTAAATGCTTCTTATATACTCTAACAAAAAATATAAGAAAACTAGGTGAAGTAGTTTTATATGACAGCTTGGCTTTTAAAACTGAACTTAATAGCTTACTTTTCTAAATGTAGAGGTCTAAGACTTTACTATTACTCTCCAGTAGAATAAACATTCAATAAATTCTTGGAAAAGTTTAACAAATAAATGTAAAAATTTGCAAATAGATATTATTTTATTCAACATAAAACAAATATTTTATTTTACATATGAAATGATTTCTACATGTAAGTATATCTCTCATTTAATAACTATTTAAATATCTTATGAAAAATAGGTCTTTGGTTTTCATGATAGTACTATGAAGTATTAGTAGGATATAGAAGCATCTTATATTTTAAGGTGAATTTGAATGTTGAATGCTCAGGAAAAAGATATTGAGTTATGAAATAGAATATTGCATATATATTAATAGACGATAGCAATATATTTACTGTATTTACTAGCATTATAAACAATACTCTTATCTATTGATCTATTTAAAGTTTCATTCAACTATGATTCACAAAGTTATTTTTTATTTTATGAAAGCTCTTTATAAAGTTAAGAAATTGGCATTTCCTTAAAATCAAGTTCTTTGTCTTCCAAACATGCATTTTCATACTTACATATGTATTTTATATCCAAATCCACATTTTTGATATATTTATATTTCAGCCATACTTACGTTTGAGATTATTGATGGTAATTCTCAGACTTAAATGTGTGGTACTGATAGAACTCATAACCTCTTACATATAGTAGGCAGGTACTCTATATTTGAACCGTATTCACAGCTATCTTTGGAACAGTTTATTCAATTTAATTATACTCTGATAACAGACTGACTATATGATAATTAATGGATAAATAAAAGTAATTCTCTAATTACAGAACACTTCCTGCTTCAACAAACAGCAATTCAAAAATGTGGAAAGACTTTAAGATCTAATAAGTGAAAAAGAAATATTCGTGTATAATTCTAATAAGCTCTACCTCATTACCAGTATGACATCAATCTACCATCTGTAAAACCAGTGGCCTTTTTTATTTCCTGTCAGGGATGAAAATTTCCCTGATATAGTGTAATCCAAATATGTATTCTTTGATCTTGAATAGAGTTTCTCGGGGAAAAAAATAAATGAAAAGCAGTTGGTTCACAAAACTATCTTATTTTTTTAAAAAGCCATCCTAACATAAAACCTGTTTCTAAATTGCCCTATTAGAGCTTCCCTTTAAAGCTGTTGAGCTCAAGTTGTATTGCACTGCTGGAGATAGTAGAGACATAGTGTCTCTAAAGAAGACAAGTGTCACTAACAATACAGACGCTTTCTCTCTCAACTAATTCTTTTATTATGGTTCTATTTTGTCTGAAATCTTTCATTTTTTCAAATCTTTGTGAATAGAGGCAAAGTTACAGAACAGTAGTCATGTCAATGCCTTGATTCTTGTTCTTGCTTTCAAACAGAACTTTCTGACCTCTTATAGTCTTTCTCCATCAATTATCTCATGGATTCTTGCAAGTCCCCTCAGGCCTACCCATTAATAAATTCAGTCTGATGCATGACTCAGTATGTTGGTATCCTCCACAATAGTGAATGGGAAGACCTACGAAAGGATACTTCTTATAGTACTGGGTGTTGAAGAAAAAATTTTCTCTTTTTGTGTTACATATTCTCTGTGATCTTCAAAGCAAAATATCTTTTTGGTATTTATAAAGTAATTGAAGGGACTAGAAAGATTATGTAGCAGGTAGGTGCTTTCCTTGCACATGGAAGACCCAATTTTGATCGAGGCACTACATATGGTCTCCAGAGCAGTGCTTGGAGTCAGCCCTGAGAAGAGACAGGGGTCAGTCCTGAGAACTACTGGTTGTGGTCTCAAAGCAAGAATAAAATAAAACTCAAAAGGAAGTAGTGAAAAAAATGTTGATATTTCCACATTTCAATTTTATATTCTTTTCTAGTACTCAATGAATGGTGTAGCCTGTTTCCTTCTACTTAAAAATACATGCAGAAGCAATCTTGAGTCCTGTAAGGGTTAGTTAACAGAGTCTGTACAGAGCACTTGGGACCCATCCTTGGTACATAAAAATATTTTTTAAAAATAGGTGTCATCAAGATCATCATTAGTATCCTGATCATCCAATTTTCCTGGAATCCCTAAGACTATCTGCTAATACTAGGGGAAAAAAACTATAGTAATGCCCTTTAAGGTTTGTCACCTCTGCTTCTTCCATTCAATTATCCAGCTATTTATGCCTCTATATATTTCTGCCTACTGTCTCTTGACCTTGAACCTTTGCATATGCAAGTTTTACAAGAAAATAATGGACTACGAAAGTATTTATGTTAAACATATATCAATGTTATCTACATTTTTGTATTTTTAATGTTTATGAATTTTCATAATATTTTTCTATTATTGAGTATGCAGGTATTTTTCCTATTTAATATTGAAATTTTTATACCTTGTACCCTCACTCTTTCATTAGTCTTGCCAGGTTATTTCCCTTCCTCTAACTTACTAGTCTTTTCCTCAAAGAAACTATCTGTTTATTATTCTCACTGATGCTTATTTTCATTTTACTAATTTTTATTCTTCTCTCAATTTCTTTATTTTGCTATATATGAATTTTGAAGTAATAAAGAGGTCAAAAGAATTGCTGACTAAGTTATTATTAGGCATAGACTTATTGAAGAACTTTTATTATCAATTACCTCATCCAAGATTGGTTCTGTGCTCATTTTACATTTTCTGAATGCATCTGTACTACCAAAAACATTATTATATGTCTAGCCCCAATGTGCACTAGAAATTCAAATCCTATTTTGTGCAATTTTGAGCTATGTGTTTGTGCCAGCACATAGAACATGATACAGCGTTTAGTAGAAAATCTAATAAGTTGTATCGGATAAATACATAAATTTTCATGAATTCAGATTACAATATAAACTATAATTTTAAGGTCATCAAATTTTCTGATTATCATGATAGTATTCGGCAATTTTTCATATTATATGGCATTCTGTCTTTGAGAAATAATAAAAACTGTCTCTTAGTAAAATATGCATATTCTTATTTATGTCACCTTCAAAAAATCAGCAGTCATGCCCTGTAAAGAGTCTTTGTCCAATATTTATCTAATTATTTTTTTAATGTCGTTATAAGTCACACTAGGTCTTATGGGTTCTGACATGCTATATACTTTTTCAAAAGACTCTCTTTTTTAAAATTAATATTTTTCTATCAAGACTCAATTGCATTCAGTGATTTTATGCTTATATTTTCTATTGCTTTTAAGATTTATAAGATTAATCATGTTATCATCCCAACTTTTGTTTTGTGAGAGCCTCTCTTCTCTCATAATCCTCCTCCTCCTCTTCCTCAAAGTTGTTATTAAAGAAAGAATCTACATAATAAAAGAATAGGAATATAAAGAGTCATTCAAATCTAGATTTTAATGTTTTTTATTTTGGCATAGTGTGTTTGGGAAAGGGGGGCTTCTGGTATATTTTGTGCTTTTCATCTCAAATTATCTTTAGTAAACTAAGTCACCATTCTGAGTTTCAGTTTTCTTACGTTTAAAATAGGAGGGAATGAAATAAATGAATTGATTAATTGATATGAATATTAAATCTCAGATTGTAAATAACGTTCCTGATAACATATAGAGTTCCTTAGCAAGAATTGATATTCAAAAATTACACCCAGGGTCAGAGACATAACACAAAGGGAAGGGTACCAGTTTTGCTCTGAAGAGGAAGGATCCAATCCCCCAAAATGCATAAACCCTTAAGGATAGAGGCAGGCAGCTACCCCAGAGCAAAGAACAAATAGTAGCCCTTGAGCCATAGGAGATGTGGTCCCTAAGCAAACACAAAAATAGACCAAAAAGAAAAAAAAGAAGGTACCCCGTACTAAGTCCCAAACCACCATTATTTTTATTGAACTAAAACAACCGGGCCTCTTCTCTCCTGATAGCCATTGTAGCTGTTCATCATCGAAATGGTCTTTTTCCCCAGTGGTATAACGTTGGACTTCAGAAAGCAATTTAGACCAATATTCTTGCTGTTTACTGTGAGTTCAGAGCACGGTTCTGAGACATGTCATTTCATTTATACACAATCATTGACATTCTCCTCGAGGGAGCAGGACTGATAATTTCATCAATCTTTAAAACCCACAATTCTAATATAGGGTATAATTTCCTTCATAAAATTCAGTAAAACTGAAAGCTCTTAAGTGACCTCCTTAGATTTTTAATGATTCTATAAATGCATTACTGAAATGATTTATAAGACTAAGTGACTCGTTCAACACATCAGTGTGGGTGATTCAAATAGGTGCTCCAGCAAAAGTTTCAAACTGGTACAAGTCACGAACCTTATAGTTCCATTTACAGCTAAGTACATCTTCTCAACTACATCACTAACCTCACTTAACAAATTTTGTACAACTGACACTGCAATACTGATCTTCTAGGGTCTAATACTTTTTTTTTCTTTTGGGGTCACCCAGTGATGCACAAGGGTTTCTCCTGGCTCTGTACTCAGGAACTACCCCTGGAGGTGCTCAGAGAACCATATGGGATGCTCGGAATCGAACCTGGCTCAGCCGCGTGCAAGGCAAATACCCTACCCACTCCAACCCCTCTAATACTTTCTGAGGACAGGAGCAATAATACAGTGGGGGTTGGGCCTTTGCCTTGCACACCGCTGAGCCGGGTTCGATTCCTCCATTTCTCTCAGAAAGCCCGGCAAGCTATCGAGAGTATCCTTCCTGCACAGCAGAGCCTGGCAAGCTACCTGTAGCATATTCGATATGCAAAAAACAGTAACAACAAGTCTCACAATGGAGCTGTTACTGGTGCCCGCTGGAGCAAATAAATGAACAACGGGACGACAGTGCTACAACACTTTCTGAAGCCATGACACTATCTTGATCTGTTTCTATATAAAGGAATTTTTATCGATCATTTTATGTTTTGCCTTTTCTCTCTAAACATTATGATTAAGCAACCTGTGTGTTATTAGTAGTAGTAAAGTGTGTCTGTTCACAAAAGTGAGAGCTCTCACGGCATGCGCTTGGTGGCCAGGAGCTGCTTCCCACTCTGGCCTGCCTCTGCCGCCGATGAATGAAGGAGGGAACAGGGCCACCAAGTTGGTTGGTTGGCCATTTATTCTAATCTAGTCTCCCTCTGCCTCCTTTGAGTCTTGCCCACTGCCAGTATTATGACTCCTACTTTCCCCCATGCTAGTCTCTCTGTCCAGTCTCACAGCCTTAGTCAAGAGACCAATCGCCAATCTAGTATTAGGGCCAAAAACGTTTTATATCCTTTCTGCTAAGCATTCATATCAGCATCATCCTATAATTAAAATTGATTGGTAGGCATTGTTATGGTATATCTTTAATCAGAACTATTATTCTCTGATGTCACTTGTGTTCTTCTAAATCTTTGTGTTATTGTGTTACCCAAACACTAATACACATGCATACTAAAAATATTTGAAGGCCAAAAATAAAAGTACTTTTAGCCTCAATTTCTTTAGTTTTAATTTTGTATGTAGTTTTAACAGTTACATTTTCATTTATTATTTGGATTTATACAGAATAGAAAGCTCGAACATTGCATAAATCAAAAAATATCTTTTATGAATACTTGGTTGTCAAATGGTTATTTCCTTGTCTACTTAGTCAAAATTCAAGATCCTGTCAAAACAACTGTCAAATTTTTCTTTTGTTTCTCTAATAGGATTCGCGTTGCCAACAAAATGTTATACATAGATTAATCTTATTTTACTAAAATAAAGCACAAAATTGCAGGTGGACTTCAGAAAAGTTTACATCAGGAGAGAATTTCTGACAAGGTTACTAGATGAAAATCTTTCAGAAGAATTGCAGATGGACAAATTATGTTGGATAGCATTGAAAGAAAGGAATTGGCTACATTTTTAGATAATTTGAGTAAGATTTTATAAAAAAAAACCCACATAAAATTTCCTTACTTTATTTTTATTGAGTATCATAAGTTATAATACTATTGAAGACATTTGCTTTACAATTTCAGAAGTACTGGACCAATTATTGCACTATTATCTAATGACCCCTTCCTCTGTCCCCTCCTTCACCCTCCTTTTTGTTCCCTCCCAGTCTCCTCAGTTAATTATGATGTATCAGACAGAATTCAGCAGATTATTCATTAAGGATCAAGTTCAGGAGATGTAAAGATCAAATAAATTAAATTTAACCAGAACCTATGAATCTTAACAAGTGAAGATGGTTTATATGGTTAAACAAAACAAAAAAAAAAAACGAGAAAACTAGAACTAAACAATGTATAGAAGCTGTCATACATTATATGACATACTTTATATGTTATAGTACGTTGACTCTGACATTCATTTCATTGTATATTTAAGTGACTTGTTAACAAAATGATTGCATCATTGTTTAAACACATAATTTTTTGTCAAATATCTAGTTTACAGACTTTTCTTTAATATCTTAAAAAATGTAGTGCAGAGGTGAAAGGTACTTTGACCACTGCTCTTTGACTTCAGAAACGTGGGCGGTGGGGGGAGGGGTTGCATTGCTGCATTGCTCTCTTCATTGTTGGTTTGTTTTCCTCATTCTCATCCTTTCACCACCACTGTGTGCCTTGCTTCTCAGCTCAGTCTATGGCATATCTTTCTCTGGTATTTTATGATTTTTATGATTATTCAACATTTTATATGATTGCTTACATACATAACATGCAGCGTTAACAAGTAGAGCATACAATTTCTGAATTTTTAATGACGATGTAACAATTTAGGGGAAATCTTTATTTTTCACTACTGATACCAATATTCAAGAACAAAAAAATGATTTCTGGGCCATTATTACTAGGAACATTTCCATAAAGAATAATGAATTATTTCACTTCTCATTTTCTTTTCCTTACAGAATTTTCTCTCCTGCCCCTCAAACTAACATACTTCCTTCCCATACATTCTCCTTCTCTTCAGGTAACATTAAATTTAGCTCTGTTATCAGTGCCAATTTGCTTCTTTTTCTTTTTTAAAATATAAGCCACCCCCAGTAGGAGTTTGGAGATTTTAGATTCTCTCAGTTTATTAACTGATCTTTTGTACATTTTGCTTACTCATCAATTTTATATACTTATATTCGTAGATAATATCAGACATCTTACCTCTGATGTAACTTTGTATAATTGTAACTTTATATAATTTGATGTAACATTGTATAATTGTCTACACTGTCTCTGTGGTCAGGAATCAGCCCTGGCAGTGCTTGGGGTCCATATGCAGTGACAGATATAAAACCAATGTCAACCACGAACAAGGCAAATACCTTGCCCATTGTACTCTCAGGTCCCTTGATTTTATTTCAGTGGGTGTTACAGATCTGCTTAGTCGGGTTACTGTTAAATGTCTCTGTCATTGTGGGATAATGGCTAAGCCTGAAATATTAAGTGTAAAAATTTTAAACTTTTAAAATTTGCAACTATTATTCTTGGACTTACATCCCCTCTGTTGACTTCCCTGATGGAATGACGCAATGTAGCATCCCAGCTTGGTCCTGGTGTTTATGCAAGTCTTTAGTTTTTCTCCTTACTGAAATTCAACAGTCCGGTTTTGGTGTTCATGTTTGTTCTGACTGTTGCGCTTGCTGGTGTAGTGCTCATATTCATGCTTGCCAGGCTTGCACAAATGACACAATGCTCAAATACCTTTTCAAACGACAGTGGTCTTTGATCATGTACTTGGTACCAGTACTTACACATGCAGAACATTAGAAGACCCTAGAGAGTGCTCACAACTGTTAGGCGCCAGCAGTGGAACTGCAAGGATCATGCTCTGAGTACATGTTATCACCAGGGATCAAACTCACATCCTCACACTTGTAAATGAAGGATTAACTGTCTCCTACTCCCTGACTAAGTGGCCTTATTAGTGTCTCTGAAGAGTTTGTAATGTTTTATTTCTTTTCATTTTCTTCATAATTTCTTCTTTTGAAACCAATACTAATAGAGGTTTCTCAAAAATCTCCTAATATGTTAGGAGATGGTGTTTATTTCTACATATATTTTTAAATTGATATTTTGGTTTTGAGGCTACACCTGGCTGTGCTTAGGGCTTACTCCTGGCTTTATGCCTAGGGATTACTACTGGTGAAAATCCAGAAGTTCTGTGGGGAACACATGTGGATCAAACCAGTACTGGCCACCTATCGCACAAACACTTGATTCTCTATGCAACCTGTCCGGTCTTCACTTGAGTTATCTTCCACTGCTTACTTTAAAATAGTACTTATTTAACATATTTGAAAGTAAACTGTTCACATGTACACATACTGTGTACAAGGAGCTATTCATAATAATAATAATATTATTTTAATTTTCCTTGAAATATCTAACTCAGTTTTCTAGTACTCTTTCCATTAACTTGAAAACATCTAGTTTTCTGATTTCCTACTTTTTGATTTTTAAATAATCTCTATTCTCATATAAATAATAATATTTTTTTCTTAAATTACATATTTTATATTAGCATCTGATAGCCCAATATTTCCTTATTTTCAAACATTTCAAAATTCACTTATCTTTCAAGTGTCTACCATGTAATACTCATTTACAAAATATTTGGTTTATATTAAATGGCACATTAGCTCGAAAAAAGTTAACACTAAATGAATATTCATAAGTTTTCTAAATATTTCGTTGGTTTAATTTTTAAAAAGAAATTACTTAGCAAAAAAGAAAGTAGGAAATTAAAACTCATCAACACTTGTCCTTTTATATTTTTTCCTAGATTATTTCAACCAGTCTCATGATTACTAATACTACTTCTATGTTAATTTGTAAAATATTTATTTCAAGTTTATCCTCAGTGAGTTAGGTAATTAGCTTATAATTACTATGCACTGAGAGTACGTATATGGAATAACAGAATGGAATACTTTTTGTGGACTATTTCATTTATTCTGGAGAACAACTCTAACATTATGTGATAATTTTTTCTAGCTTAGAGATGGTTAAAATAAGGTTCAAAATAATTAAGAAATCTGCAAAAGTCACAATAGGGGAAAAAGATTAAGAATTGACCTTATTCTACTACAGTGTCCTGCTCTTTATAAGTCTTCTGTATTCCCCTTAATCTTCCTTTATACTTAGGTACCTATTGGCACAACAAAACATTTACAGGTCACAATTATACTTAATAGTATTTTTCATTTTTCTTTTCCTATTGATAAAGATATATAGCTTTTTAAGTGGACATGATTCATGTTATAAGATATTATTACTTCTTTTGGTTTAAGATATCAATTTTTCTTAAAATAGTCATCAAATGCTCTTTCAGAATCCCAATATAACCAAAAGATAAACTTAATTGTCTTCTATTTCAAAGCTTTAAAATTATTGATTAATTTGCAACTTTCTCTCTCTTTATTTTTTCTTTTTGGGTCACACTTGGCGATGCACATGGGTCACTCCTGGCTCTGCACTCAGAAATTCCCCCTGGTGGTGCTCAGGGGAACATATGAGATGCCTGGAATTGAACTCTGGTTGGCCACATGCAAGGCAAACGCCCTACCCCTTGTGCTATCGCTCCAACCTTAATTTGTAACTCTCTATTATCCCTCTGATAAATGACTCAAAATTTTACCCATGGCAAAATACAAAACAATTTTACTCACATTAAAATAAGATATTTCAAAATAAAACATTTATATTTATTACTTTTATCATCAACTAACATAAAATTGATTTTATATTAATATACTTGGCAAACATAATTAACATAAAATTTGCAGCAGTTTATATATAAACCTTTTAACTCAATTAACCTTAGGGTTCCAAGGCTAACTAATACAATGTAAGATAATTGTATTTTTTTAGGAGTTAAACTATGTATATAATTTTTATAATGATAGTTGACAAAATGAACTTTCTCATCAGTAAAGAAACAACCACTGTAGTCACTAAAATTAACATGGTAGTTTTACATAAACAATGCTTATCACTGATGTTGCTTTTTGATAAAACTTCCAAATTTATAGATTTTATTATAAAATTTGTAGGTAAATGCCCATTCAATTTACCATTACAATGATCAAGATACAATATTTATCCTTAATAATAATAAAGTTTTAGAATTAAAATGCTGAATTCCATCTGTAGTAAATATTCATATTTCAGGGAAAGTATATAGTTAGATAAATAAATGCAATCTTTGTTGGAATATAAGATAAAATAAAATGAGGAAAACAAATATGCAAAACTTGGAAAAAATGAACGATGAAAATGTTTATAGCTACTAGTTTTTCCACACACAAAAATCAAAAACCTTCAGCGTGCTGGTGATGAGTAAATTTATCCTAAGAAAATGATAATAAGTCAAAAGAAATAATAACAAAAAATTTTAAAATTATGTATTCTTTTGTGATAACCTGTCACAGTATCACTGTCATCCCGTTGCTCATCGATTTGCTCTAGCAGACACCAGTAACGTCTCCATTTTGAGACTTGTTGTTACTGTTTTTGGCATATTGGATATGCCACGGGTAGCTTGCCAGGCTCTGCCATGTGGGCGAAATACTCTCAGTAGCTTGCCGGGCTCTCCAAGAAGGACGGAGGAATTGAATCTGGGTCGGCCATGCACACTAGAATAGAGTTAAATGCTTACCATGATTGAAAATTAATAAGCTCTTTTAGAGGCTGGATGTTTTTGTATATAATTATATATGTTTGTGTTTACAAATATATAGACATATCTATGTCTATGTAAAGTAATCCTAAAATTCTATCATTCCTCAACTTATAAACACATTTGCGGAGTGAATTTTAGTCAAGGTATACTTAGCCTATACTAGATAACTTAGGTTAACATGAATTTAAAATATTACTTGGTATAAAATGCTTATTTTCTCTTTATCATTATTTTACATTTATATATGGCCTCTTTTTTTTTTTCTCTTTTCCATTATGCTTGATTTATTCTTGAAGTAGTCTGTTCGCTTTGTATCCCCATGTTAGAGATTTTTCACAGAAAAATATTTCCTGTGCTTTTGTAATTTGCTTATATTTTTAAACTAAAGCATAATTCTTGAAAGACCTTAGTATATTCTTTAAAATCCACCTTTAGTTTTTAACTATCAGAGCTGGTCTCAACTAACTGCTATTATAGTGGGAGGGCAATAGATAAATGTATTGTTTATGCAATAAGTAAAATGGAGAATACTATTTATAACCTATATTCACAGCTGATTCAAAATCTGTTATATAGCTATAAGTGGTGGGAGAATATCTTTAGAATGAGATAAAGACTGCCAATATGTTTTAGTTTTTAATTTCAGCCTGTGATTCATTTGTAAGTTGCTAAAAGGGATTTTATGAGTTCTTATTTTCATTGGTTAAAAGTCTCTGTATACCTTTTAAAAATTCCTAAAACTCAATTTCCATATTTGAAAATAATGCAATAACTATAAAACTTGTATGGCAATATATATTTAAATGCACATTTGGATTTTTATTCTCTGGATTAATATTTTGTCTTATTTGTTAAAATATATTTAGATATCTCCTGCAGATTTCAAATGAAGACATAAGCAATTAAGTACATAATAGAGAAATGTATTTAATGACTTGGTTTTAAGGAAAAATTCCCTATCTTTAACTATCAATCCTGCTTTCATTAGTCTTATAAACTTTTGCAGTTTTCTTCTCTGCATTTCATTTTTTTTATATAGTTGGGAAATAGAAATGGGATAGTAGTCCATGAGCACTCCAAAAAGTACCTGACACATCGTACTGGCAAATAAATATTATTTTATAGGTAACAAAGATTTTAGACAGTTCTGGTAAATTTAGTTTATATTTAGTCAGCTATGATAAGGAACTTTGTTTTTTCATTTTTCCCCATAGACTTTTATGTTTCGAAGAGAGTCTCTTGGCTCCTCGCCTGGCTGTCTTCCCAGGGACCCCTTGGAGGGGGTGGGCCTCACTTTCCCTCCCGCCCCGAGCAGAGCTCCCTCGACCGAAGACCTCTGGATCCTAGCCACAGACATGCTCAAGGTCCCTCTCCACACGATTGAAAGAGCCTCACGCATGAAGGAACAGGCAGAGGAACCCAGGTGTGTGGGACCCAAGGCTGAGACCTCCAAGCCTCCTTGTCTCCTGATAGGGACTGGGCCTCTTCTGCCTAGATTCCCCATTTCCAGTAGCTAGATGGTCACACCCAGGGACTGCCCCTGGCACTGTATAAGCCCACCAATGGTCAAGATCCAGAGACTATAACACCAAGCTTCAGGAACCATCATATAGCCTTGTTCTCCCTCTGGGAAAACCTGGCAAGCTACTAAGAGTTTCCTGCCCACATGGGAGAGCCTCACAAACGCCCCATGGCATATTCATATGCCAAAGCCAGTAACAATGATGGATCTAATTTCCCTGACCCTGAAAGAGCCTCCAATGTGGCACCATTGGAAAGGAAGTGTAAAGAGAGGCTTCTAAAATCTCAGGGCTAGAATGAATGGAGATGTTACTGAGACTCCTCGAGAAATTTGACAATCAACGTGATGATGATGGTGATACTTTTATGTTTATAGTCAGTTAAATTCTATTAATTAACTTTTAATTTTAAATTCTTTTTACAAAAGTTTTAAAATATCATTGCTTAATAATATTATATGTGTTTGGGGCTGGAGCTATAACACAGTGGGTAGGGCGTTTGCCTTGCACGCGGCCAACCAGTTCTTGAATCCCAATATCCCATATGGTCCCCTGAGCACAGCCAGGAGTAATTCCTGAGTGCAGAGCCAGGAGTAACCCCTGTGCATCGCTGGGTGTGACCCAAAAAGAAATAACAACAACAACAACAACAATAATAATAATAATAATAATAATATATATTATAACTTTGCATCATTAAAAATTTACATAATGTATCTATTTTTCTGATTTTCACTCCCCACACCAGAATCCCTTTCATCTCACCATTCTTTCCTGGTAATTATTAGGTTTTTGATCATTAGAAGTGTTTATAAGATTTATTTTATTCATTTGTCATTTTCTTTACATGCTACACACATTTGAAATTATATGATGTTTGCCATGAGTGCTTGGCATGCATGAGGCCCCAAATTTGAGGCACAGAACCACATGCATCCCTAAGCAACGCCTGACTCTGGTGACCTTCAAGCACTGCCAGAGGTTCTTGGTGGACCCTCCACAGCTTGACCAGAGAAGTGCAGTATTTTTGGGACAAGCACTGAAAACGACAAAGCTTGTGCGAATAGGCCAAGTGTAACTTGCAGTGACTACTTGACCCCTGAATATTTCAAGGGAAATCACCCCTCCAAAAATCAAACACAGACCACACCATATTACACATGTCAGAATGACTTTTGTTCAAAAGGCAAGAAGGAGTAAGTCATGGAGAGAATGTGGAAAGAAGAAAACTTTTAAAGTTTATTGGAATTTTAACTGAAGTCTCTATGATGAAAAACAGTATGAAAATATCTCAAAAAACTAAATATGGGGTCCGGAGTGATAGGTTGGTGGTTAGGGAGTTTGCCTCACATGCGACCAACCTGGTTTCAATCCCTAGCATCCCATACGGTTCCCCAAGCACCACCAGGAGTAATTCCTAAATGCAGAATCAGGAGTAACCCCTGAGCATGCTGTGTGTGACCCAAAAAGAAAAATAAAACTAAATATAGAATATCCATACCCTCCAGTTATTCTATCTCTGTATATTTATTAAAATCTAAAAGTACTGCTTTGAAAAGATAACTGTGATCCCATTTTAATAGAACTATAATTTACAGTAGCAAGGAACTGGCAGCAATGTAAATGCCCATCAACTGACAGCTGGATAATCAAAATGTTATCCCATTTAGTTGCATAGTACTAAATGGAATACTATTTAGCTATAAAGACAAATGACATCATTTAATTTACAGTAAAATAAATGAATCAACAGGATGCTGAGTGAAATAAACCCAACAAAGTAGTACATACACTATGATTTTATTCATGTATAGTGGAAAGATAAAACAAATGAAGGTGATAGTAAATTTTAATTATTAAAATAAATCTGCACCAGTGAGGCTAAAGAGTTTATTAGTTATAATTAAACATATTACAAATAAAAGTATTTATATCAATTATTTTTGTAAAAAGTAGGTATTGCTAACTTAGCATTTTTTTACAGAAAAAGATAATATGTTTTGGAGAACTCAAGCAATATTCAAGGTTATCTGTATTTATTTGATAAGAAGATTGGAAAATAGATAATTTGTGCATTAGCCCCAGAGAAAAGAAGAAAATACACTAAAAGAAATTATGTCAAGAGTTTAGAATTACAGATAGAAAATAAACAGCTTAATAATAGATATTTCTCTAATAGTGTGTATTCTGTCACATTAGGACTTTGAATCTTCTCTAACAGCCTTGGAATTTCTAATTAAAAATAATGGTTACAAATTTCACAAATCATTTTATCTTTATTATTCATTTCAAATAAATATGCAGGTTGCCATTGTGAATAAGAATCATTTGTATACAATTGCTATACTTCCACCTTTGAAAATAGCATTTTTAAGTACTTTAGATATAATTTAGAATGACATGAAAAACAGGAGCAATTCTTCGTATTTTTAAATGGAAAATATATCATTTAGAGTTAGCAAGTGCTTGTACTAAATTTAGAACATGTAATTTTCTGCTGTTTTGAAAAATTATTTAACTACAGTTAATAATGTATTATTTACTGCAACAATAGGTCTAAAGAATTGCAAGCATTTGGTTTATAATCTCCATTTTATCTTAAAACATCTTTTGTAGCCATGCCACCTAAAGTATTTTCTTTAGTTGGTAAATTAATGATAGCTGATAAAGCAGCTATCATTAATTTAATTTAGTCTACAAGTGCTAAAACACACTTGCTATGCTCTGTCACAAATCGACTGGGTCAATGAAAAGTCACAGATTTTGCTTCAGAAACAGCTGCAAAACTGAAAGTTGAAATGAAACAGGGCCTCACCTAAGCATGGGAAATGTGTGATTCTTGATTCGCATTCCTGGTCTTCAGGTTTTCATGTGAGTAAATAAAACACATACAATAGAGTTAAAGATTAAATCTGTATTTACAATATTTAGTCAAGTCAGAACACTTATAAATAAATATCAGAAGACAGATAAAAGGCATATTTTTCTTATCTCTCTATGGGAACTACAAAATATCACTGTGAAGATAAGTGTTGGTCCTTGGTTGAGCATATTGCCTTCATAGTCAACAATACAGATACAAAATGTATGCAGTTGCTGGATGGGCTGGAGTGATAGCACAGCAGGTAGGGCATTGCCCTTGCATGCGGCCTACCTGGGTTCGGTTCCTCTGTCCCTCTCAGAGAACCCGGCAAGCTACTGAGAGTATCCTGCCCGCAGGACAGAGCCTGGCAAGCTACCTGTGCTGTATTAGATATGCCAAAAACAATAACAACAAGTCTCACAATGGAGATGTTACGGGTGCCCGCTAGAGCAAATCCATGAACAACAGGACAACAGTGTTACAATGCAGTTGTGGGATAGCTTAGATATAAGCAAACACTGTTTCTGTAGACAGACAGTAAGTAAAATCTATGTATAGTTTGACTAAGTCAGAAGATGTCAGGCCTCCATTTCTCTCCTTTTGTCTCAGAATTGCTTGCTTTATTTGGAGTCTTTAGAGACTCCATATAAAATTTATAACATTTGTTCTACTTACAGAAGTATGTCATTTTGAGTTTGATAGAGGTTGCATTGAATGTGTAGAATGCCTTAGAAAAGATGGTCATTTTAACAGTGTTACTTCTTCAAACCCATGAACGTGGAGTGCCTTTTAATTCCCTTGTTTCATTATGTGACAAGAATTTTCAACTTAAATATCTTTCAGTTTTACTAATTTGTAGGTAGTGTTTTCTATTTTTATGCAACTGTAAGTTGCATTCATTTTTATTTTTTCTATTTCAGATATATAGATGTGCAACAGATTTTTATGGTTTATTGATTTTGGGGTCTCTTATTTCACTGTACTAATATTTACATTTTTTCCACTGGTCTCTTCTTCCCTCATGCTATCCATATTTTAGTCCATCTGTTTCTCAGCAAGA
Organism: Sorex araneus; assembly: GCF_027595985.1. Taxonomy (NCBI): domain Eukaryota; kingdom Metazoa; phylum Chordata; class Mammalia; order Eulipotyphla; family Soricidae; genus Sorex; species Sorex araneus. The sequence continues at coordinate 341,110,895 of NC_073303.1, read as the reverse complement.
ATAATTTACATATTTTCCTAATCATGAAAGGGGATGAAAAAAGATTGAAAAGAAAGAAAGAAATGGGTGAAAGAAATATAACCTAACTTCTCAAATCTTAGAAAAGGAAAGAATAGTGGAAGTCAGCACTGGAAATATGGTCTGGAAGGGTTCCTGTTCAATACCATGTGAGAAGTTTAAGCACTGCCAATGCCACAGTCTATGCTTCCTTCTTTCATATTTACTACTATCAGGTCACCACTATTCAAACATAAAGTCATCTGTCAAATAACGACATCAGTGCCATGAATCTGCTGAAGATAGCTGTGAAAATGTTAGCAAGATCTTAGCCATTTGCTTTCCAAAGCATACTGTGAAACTGTGAAGAGAATCTCTAACAATAACTTGGAGACATGAAACGGGGCTGCTACTGGCAAACATTTTCACTTGGCTTCAGAGTATTTGAGAGTAATGGAGAATGGGGAACTCCTTAAACTGGAATAGAAACAAGAATAGCCTAAGATCTGTATGGGGGTGTCATAAAGTGGGCCCCATTTTAATAGCACCTTCTGTATATCTAAAGAATTCTCGTAGAAATTGAAACAGTCCACATAGTTGACTTCGTAGTATCTTTGATTCAATTATATATTTTATATAGTTTAATCATTCTGAGCCATTGTTTGACTTTCTCTAAATCAGTAAAGCAAAGTGCCATTCAGATCTTAGAAACAGAAAAAAACAAGTCAATACTTAAGTCAGATCATTGAAGGGTATGATAGTGGAAGAAAAAAAAACAAGAAGTAAGAGAAGTATAAGATATTAAACAAGAATTCAAGTTCCAAGTGTTTAATTGTTTTACAACATTGACAATTTTCAGGTACTCAAAGACCTAACAGAGAAATCTTTGATATTAAAAATAGTGCATTCATTTTTTGTGCTGGAGAGATAGCACAGCGGATAGGGCGTTCGCCTTGCACGCGGCCGACCCGGGTTCAAATCCCAGCATCCCATATGGTCCCCTGAGCACGGCCAGGGGTAATTCCTGAGTGCAGAGCCAGGAGTAACCCCTGTGCATCGCCAGGTGTGACCCAAAAAGCAAAAAAAAAAAAATAGTGCATTCATTTTTTAAAATTTTTATACAGAATTTTTCAAAAAGCTAAACTATTAAATTCAGGTATCAACCAATGTGAATGGATAAAAAATATCCCTAATGGTAGGTCTTATCATTGAGTAGAACAATGGAGTTATTTATTCTTTCCAAGCAATTTTATAACAAATGTTTTTCCTTTATTTTGATTATGCTTACAGGCATATGATATTCTATTATATTCATTATTGAGACAAAACAAGATATTGGTGTCAATTTTTCAAGTATAATGTATTAAAAACATATTTTCTCTTTACAATAAGATATTTTAGCTTATACTACTATTTCTCTAGTAGGGAGAAGCACAAGAGTACTTTGGGGAGTTTCTAAAGGTAAATTTCTAAAGTTAAGGTAAGATAGTGAAACTAACAATAAGAAAATGGATATTTTCAAATAAATATAATTTACACATTGCTCTTGTTAGGATACCTTGCATATTTTGTCATTGACAAATAACTAAAAGCAATACAAAAGATGCCCTTTCCCTGTAAAGAAAAGTATCCAAAAGCCCAAGAAGTGGAAATGTATAATGTTTATAATACTTTCTCAATCTTCCTAACATTTATTTTTTTTCATTAATTGCCGATTCTTTTTCACCATTAATGCCATGGTACCAATTAACTGAGCATATGATGTGACCTATCAGGTAGCATGCTAAGCATTAGCCAGGGAGTCCTGTTTCACAGAACTCTTTTCTATAAACTAAAATTATCACTTAAGCGCTAGATGTTAAATATTATAAATTCTTCACAACTAGTTCAAAAACTAAGTCATGGTCTTTAAGGTGTTTGTTTGTTCATTTGGTTTTTTTTAATCATTGGTATTTATGTTACAAATAAAAATTTGTAACATAAATTTGTGGCATTTGCCACAGATTTGCACTAAAAATAAATCAAAGATAAATCGGAAATTATATTTACATATTATAAGGCATTTAATATTTTTTATATATTTATGTTTTTCTTGGCACGTTGATTTGAGGAGTGTTTATTTTAAGAGCCAAATAAAAGTAATACATTTATCAAAAACTAGCAATCATAATTAGCTTAAGTTGCATAATGCCTCCAATAAATAAATGACAGTTTTGAACTGAGGTACATTTTTGCCACTGTTTTGCTAAGTACTAGTAGAAAGTTTAGTGGCAGAGATTTGAATCATTTACAAGTTATGTGAGCCATTAGTGATTATGGCTCAGGGTATTAACTGAAGCTTACTTAAGTAATTCCTAAAGCCTGTTCCACAGTAGACCAGGCATTAATCATTTGTTACGTCTTTTATAAACTTAGAGGCAATTAAGTGAAAATTACCAGATTTATATAGAAAACATTGTCATCGGTGATTATTGTATTAGAGAAAAATTAGTGATTTAAATTTTATTGGAGAATAAAAACTTAAACCACATTTCTTGGCCCCGTTTAAGGTATAAAACAGAGAAAATTAGGTAAATAAAGAGGATTTTTAGCAATATTCATTAGACTAGAAAGAAAATACTTATAATACAATAATAAAAATACAGTTTATTTTTAAAGAGTAAAATAAAATACAATGAGAATATGTATAATTTATAAGACAATTGCCTTTTGAAAAAACAAAATGTAAGGGTACACAGTGATGCTGTGTACACAGTAGAATATGGTGTAAGGATTATTGCATATATATTTGAATAAATTCCATATGTATTATTTGGGTGGATACCGACCACTCAGGGGTCGAGTAATTAGTTGGCATGACAGAGCATGAGACTGGAGCCATAGCAGAGCAGGTAGGGCATTTGCCTTGCATGAGGCCGACCCGGGTTTGATTCCTCTGTCCCACAGAGCACAGCAAGCTACCAAGAGTATTAGGCCCGCACGGCAGAATCTGGCAAGCTACCCGTGGCATATTCGATATGCCAAAAACAGTAACAACAAGTCTCACAATGGAGACGTTACTGGTGCCGCTCAAGCAAATCGATAAACAATGGGAAGACAGTGCTAGACAGTGCTATATATTATTTACTTATAACTTAGGCATGCTTTTAATATTTTTCATTATTTTAAGTGGAAGAGTAAATAAGCTCATGTTGTTAAAGAAAATATCTCTAAGTCCACCGGTTTATAAGTTAGAAGTGTTAAACTTAACTTTGGATACAGGTATTTGTTTTTTGTGTATCTATAAATCAAGTCATAAAAATATAAAAATTTAAAAGGAAGTCAACTTGTTAGGCAGCAGGGCTAAGGTTGGTGCAAGAAATATTTCTCTAATCAACCAGGAGGGAGAGTTATATGAATAGTAACAACCAGGATCCTTAAATTGTCTCATCAGTTTTGATTGATTGTTGTATCCAGAAAACTGAGCCAGGTGTTTCACACATATCTCTTTGTATCTTTTTACCTCAGACATCATTGGATAGAATGAGAAAATTTGTCTTTTTTATTGTTCTACATTTGACTGAAATATATTTTTCATGGTTTAAGAGCTCACGAAAAAAAGAACTTAGTAGTGAAAAAGAGGGCTTTTCTAAGGAATTACATGGAGTTTTCTCATTAAATCGCTGCTTTATGCAAATATTAAAAACTTTCAAAAGTATCTACTTTGGAAGAGGTAAGTGATAATTTTTGGATAACACAGTTTCAAGTTGCAATTTTCTAATGTCTTCAATCATTGCCCTTTACAAAAACCTATGAAGTCAGTTGTTGGAAGCAGAGGCTACAAGGATAAAGATTAAAATATGCAAATATGATTAATGTTTAAATAAGGAAGATTAAAGAAATCCAATATATGGAAGTTATTTATTCCTTGATTTCTTAAATGGAACAGGATAAAACTTTTTATATATAAGAGAAATTACTCTAATAATAGCAAATACTTTTATGTTCAAGTGAACTTTTACATGTATTAATGAAAAATTTCTAAAATTTAAAAAATAAACCAAACCTGAAAAGGGAAGAAAGGAAGGAAGGAAGGAAGGAAGGAAGGAAGGAAGGAAGGAAGGAAGGAAGGAAGGAAGGAAGGAAGGAAGGAAGGAAGGAAGGAAGGAAGGAAGGGAGAAAAGAAGAAAGAAAGAAAGGAAGAAAGAAACGAAAGGAACAGAGAAAGAAAGAAAGAGAGAGAGAGAAAGAAAGAGAGAGAGAAAGAAAAAAGAGAAAAAGAAAGAAAGAAAGAAAGAAAGAAAGAAAGAAAGAAAGAAAGAAAGAAAGAAAGAAAGAAAGAAAGAAAGGAAGGAAGGAAGGAAGGAAGGAAGGAAGGAAGGAAGGAAGGAAGGAAGGAAGGAAGGAAGAGCAATATGGAGATATAAAATTTCTTTTTCATGTAGCTATTGGTCATTTGCATGTCTTCTTTGATAAATTGTTTGATGAACCCTTTTTTTTTGAATAGGTCGTTTGTTTTCTATTGGATTTTGTGTGTTCCTAAAATATACCTTTCCTGTATAAATCTGGTTCAAATATATTCTTTTATTTAGTTTTTTCACCTGAATTGTATTTTATCTATGCAGAATCTTTTTTTGATATAATTATATTTATTGATTTTTATCTTTGCTTCAATTGGCATTCAAATTGACATCTCAAATATATCATAGATATCAAGACCATAGAAAGGTAATCTATGTTACTTCAATTAATTTTATGATTTCAGTGTAAGTATCATATTTAATTTATTTTTAGTTTACTTCTGTGCATGGTTTGAGATAAGTACTCACCACCTGTATTAGCTCTTTAATTCCTGGTCAATCAATTCATTTCCATGTTATATATTCAATGGCTACATTATCAACTCTTCTTCACACATATGATTATAAGTATCACTGCATCACTGTATCACGGTCATCCCATTCATCGATTTGCTCAAGTGGGCACCAGTAACGTCTCCATTGTGAGACTTGTTGTTACTATTTTTGGCATATTGAATATGCCATGGATACCTTGCCAGGCTCTGCCATGCCGGGCTCTCCAAGAGGGATGGAGGAATCAGACCCAGGTCGACCACATGCAAGGCAAACACCCTACCCGCTTCAGCCCAATTATAAGTATAATAAATTTTAACATTTAGAAATTTAATTTATAAATAAAATAATTTCTTAAACTTTCTTCAGCACAGCAGGGCATTTACAATCTTTTCATATTGAAAAATAATAAATAATGACACCTTAAGGAAAATAGAACATTGCAGAGTAAAACTATTGGTAAAAGTTAAGGTGTGTCAAAATTTTCCATTATTAGTGTTTTCAAGTGAAATAAAACCAGACATTTAAGATCTTTAACAGAGCTGCATAGAAATTCTGATTAAAAAATAAAAGCAAAATGTAAAAAGTCATGTTAATGGAATTTGGAAAATAGTACATTTAAAATTTTATTAAAGCCAAAAATTATTTTTAAAAAGCATCTGAAAAATATAATCAAGAATAAAAGAACAAAATGTTCCTCATACCATCCATTAGCAGCATTTTAGTTGATACACAAACAAGGGAGTTTTTACAGGAAAAATTGCCATTTAATCTTTCTGATGTAAGATATATTAAAATTTAACTTTTGCAGTTTTTTCCAAAGATAATAAGGCTTTTCTTCAATTTTAACAAATATAATATTGGTAAAGAGTAAGCACTGTAGCACTGTAGCACTGTCTTCCTGATGTTCATCGATTTGCCCGAGCAGGCACCAGTAACGTCTTCATTGTAAGACGTATTGTTACTGTTTTTGGCATATCAAATATACCACGGGCAGCTTGCCATGCTCTGCCATGCATGCGGGATACACTAGGAAGCTTGTCAGGCTCTCTGAGAGGGACAGAGAAATCAAACATGGGTCGGCCGAGTGGAAAGAAAATGCCCTATCCACTGTGCTATTGCTCCAGTCTGGTAAAGAGTAAAATAATGAAAATTATTATATAACTTGCAGTGTCATTCACCTGACACCAAAAAAGCCCCCAATACGGCAGCATTAAGAAAGATGAGCAAGGAGAGGCTGAAAAAATCTCAGGTACGAACTAGACTGCCAAAACAAAGAAAGACTAAAATGATTTGTCTGTACTTGCAATGCACATATGCTGGCATCAGAAGCATCTATCGAGGACCTGATGGTGCAAGTGTACAAGATAAAGTATGACATCACTGGTCTGACCGAAACGAGAAGACATCAACCACATCACGCCATTTTTGACACCAGAGAAGAATTGTTCCTCAGAACATTTGACAGCAGAGGCGTCGGTGGTATCAGAGTCCATGTCAACATGAACTTGGCCATGAGCATCGATTCATTTGAATGCCTAACAACCCGAATTGGATGATTACGCTTGAATTGATGTGGCTCACTACCTGCAGTTTCTATCTTCATTGTCTTAGCCCCAACTTCCAACTACGATGAAGAAGAAATTGAGAGGTTCTACATGGAACTGGAGAAGTTCTATAAAGATGACCACACCTTCTACAAGATTGTTGTTGATGATTTTAATGCCAAGATAGGTCCAAGAAGGTAGCCCGAAGAACTCCACATTGGAACACATGATCTAGAATGGAACGATCAGGGTGAGAGACTATCTGAAATCATCATGCCGACCAAGACCATTCATGGTAACTCACAGTTCCAGAAGGCCGAATCTAAACACTGGACATGGGAGTCTCCTGGTGGACAGTTCCACAATGAAATTGACCACATCATATTCAATTGAAGGTTTTGCCTGACCGATGTTGCTGTTGTCCCGAAATTCCAAATGCGATCGGACCACAGTCTCCTTTGTGCAAAATTCTAACTCACAGAGCGGGGAGAAAGGTCTGCAAAATTTAAGTCTGAGAAGGCAACTCCCAGAATGACCACCACCCCGGAGCTCTTTGGCACTATTGCAGCAATGTGGGAAGATGCCGTCCTTGACAACATCGACGAGGAATATGATCGGCTCCTTCAGCACTGCTATGACTGTGCAAAGTATGCCAAGAGTGAGAAAGCCACAAACAGATGCCTGTCTTTGGAAACTCTTGAGCTCATTCGTCAACATGGTTTGGCACGAGCCTCGGGGAACCACAAGCTAACGTCTGAGTTCGCAAAGCTCTGCAGAGATTCGATAAAAGAAGACCTCAAAGAGAGAAGAGCAGCAATGTTGGCCGATGCTACAGAAGCCAGGAAAAGTATTCACAATGCTCGCCTATCCTTCACCAAGTACAAGACAACGATGACTGCCCTCCGACGTCCTGATGTATCTATCACATCTTAGTGAAAGGCAATGGAGAGAATTATTCACGACGTCTGCTCAGATCTCTTTGACAGCCTTGTCCACCTGCCCACATACCAAATTCTGCAGGATGGGTATGTCATTCCCAATGTCCTCCCTTCCAAACTCCGACATGCCATTTCATTGTTGAAGACGCTTATAGCACCTGGTCTGGACAAGGTCAGACCCAAACACCTGAAGAATCTGCTGCCAATACTCATAAATACACTGGCTCAGCTCTTTACATGCTACCTGTCTGAATGCAAGGTTCCATCTCAGTGGAAAATCAGTAGGACCGTTCTGTTGTAGTACAAGAAGGAGGACATCCACGACATCGGCAACTATCGCCCAATCTGCCTGCTGTCTGTCATCTACAATTTGTTCACTCATGTCATCCTGAATAGAATAAGCAAAACACTAGACAAAGGACAACCATGCGAGTAAGTCAGGTTCCGAAGGAGAGTCAGCACAACAGACCATATCCACACAGTGACCAAACTCATTGAAGTTTCGTGAGAGTTCAAGATGCTGCTCTGTCTAACGTTCATTGACTTAAGGAAGGCCTTCCATTCTGTTGAAACTGAAGCGGTTATTGAAGCTCTCATCAAACAGGGCGTTCTAACTCAGTATATCAATATCTTCCGCGAGCTGTATTGTGGATTCACCATCAGGATCTCACCATTCTACAAGGAAGTGATCATTGATGTAAAGAGAGGGGTGCAGCAGGGTGATACCATTTCACCAAAACTCTTTAGTGCCACCCTGGAGAATATCATGAGACGACTGGAATGGGAAGGAATGGGAGTGAAGATAGACGGTCGGCAATTACACCACCTCCACTTCACTGATGACATCATTTTCATAATTCCAAATATTAGCCAAGCAGCACAAATGCTGGCTGACTTCGACCACAAGTGTGGGAAGGTTAGATTGTAGCTGAATCTGAATCTCAACAACACGATGCTCGTGAAAAACAAACTAGTCCCTGAAGCTCCACTTGCTGTCAATGGAACAAACACTTCCGAATGCAGCAGCTATGTGTACCTGGATCTAGAAATCAACATGAGGAACAACTTGGTTCCAGAACTGCACAGGAAGAAGAGAGCAGCATAGAATGCCTTGAAGAGCATCAAAGAAGTGGTTAAGAGGACAAAGAACCTTCAAATTTGGGCACGTCTTTTCGATTCCACCATTCTTCCTGCACTAACATATGCCTCAGAGACCTGGACCCTATGCAAACAAGATGAAAACGCTATTTGGGTCTCCCAAAGAGGAATCGAAAGAGCTATGCTAGGAGTATCACATCTCACTCAAGTGAGAGAAGGAATCTGGAGTTCTGACCTCTTTCATCGATCAAGAATTAGGGAAGCTGTCTCGTTTGCCAAGGCATCAAAAATCATATGGGCTGGTCATGTAATGTGATTCAGAGATGACCGCTGGACTAGAGCTGTTACTGACTGGACTCCATGGGATGTCAGAAGACCTCGTGGCTGTCCACCAACTAGATGGCCAGATTTCTTCGTCAAATCCCTGAATTAACGATTTGAGGCTCTTCCTGTTCCTGGAGCCAGCAGATTATCATTGGGCTGCACTAGCACTCGACAGGGACAAATGGCGATGTTACTAGCACCCACTTAAGCAAATCAAAGATCAACAGGATGACAAGTGATACAAGTGATTATATAACTTCATATTTTTATAATATATTTGAATATGTATTTATATTATATAACTTTACATATTCCTTATATGGCATGTTTAATTAAATAAAAATTTACTTTGATAAACTTCTCGGTTACAAAAGGATTGTTACTTCCATCAGAATATTTACTAACAATCCCTTAGGAATAATTTATAATAAGCTATTGGGTAACAGTAATAGGAAAATTTAATTCAGGAGAAAAGAGTGAATATATTTTCAATTAAAGCCTAAAGAGAAATAAAGGCAACTGAAATTCATGTAACCTGACTTTTTAAAAATCATTAATTTATAGAACTACTATTTGTTTATAAACTTACATTTGTTTTTAAAGGTTTTAGGAGCACTATGTTACCATGTAACACTTCCATGATCACACATAAAGCACCAATAACCCTAAACCACAGTCCAGACTTAGACATTACATGTGGGGATACTCAGAATAAAATAACTAAAAGCACATTCTTTTTTTTCCTATTAAAAAAATTATTAATTTATTTACGTATTTTTTATAATGGATCCCTGTGAGGTGTGTGCAGTTACAGTCTTACAAACTTTCATGGTTACATTTCAGTCATACAATGCTCAGTACTCATTCCTCCACCAGTGCCCATTCTCCACCACCAATGTTCCCAGTGTGCCTCCCCCCACCCCCACCTACCCCCCACCCCATCCCACTTCTGTGGTAGGGCATTCCCTTTTTTTCTCTCTCTCTCTTTCATTTTGTGTATTGTGGTTTGCAATAGAGGTATTCATTGGCCATTGTGTTCAATCTATAATCTGTTTTGAGAATGCATCTCCCATTCTGAGAGGGCCCTCCAAGCACCCTTTACCTGGTGTTCCCATCTCTAGCTGAACTGCCTTTTCCCCCAGCATGTGACACCTGTTTCCAAGCCGTGGAGAAATCCTCCTGGTACTTATTTCTATTATTCCTGGGTGTTAGCCTCCCATTCTGTTATTTTATATTCCACAGATGAGTGCAATCTTTCTATGTCTGTTTCTCATTCTGACTCATTTCACATAGCATGATACTTTCCATGTTGATTCACTTATATGCAAATTTCACAACTTCATCTTTTCTAATAGCTGCATAGTATTCCAATGTGTAGATGTACCATCGTTTCTTTAACCAGTCATCTGTTTTCAGACACTCAGTTTTTTTCCAGATTCTGGCTACTGTAAACAGTGCAGTAATGAACATGTATGTGCGATGTCACTTCTATTTCTACCTACTTTTTTTGCATCTTCAGGATACCCAGGAGTGGTATTACTGGATCAAATGGGAGAACAATTTCTAATTTTTTGAGAAGCGTCCGTCCTCTTTTCCAAAAGTACTGAATGAATCTGAGTCCCTTTTTCCCACATCCATGCCAACACAGGTTGATTTTGTTCTTTTGGATGTGGGCCAGTCTCTGTGTGTGAGATTATATCTTATTGTTGTTTTGATTTGCATCTCCCTGATGATTCGTGATGAAGAGCATTTTTTCATGCGCCTTTTGGACATTCAGATTTCTTCTTTAATAAAGTTTCTGTTCATTTCTTTGCCATGTTTTCTGATGGGGTTGGATGTTTTCTTCCTGTAAAGTTCAACCAGTGCCTTGTATATTTTTGATATCAAGCCCCTATCGGATGGGTATTGGGTGAATATCCTTTCCCATTCTGTAGATTGTCTTTGTAGCCTGGTCACTGTATATTTTGAGGTGCACAAGCTTCTTAGTTTAATATAGTACCATTTGTTTATGTCTGTTTCCACTTGGTTGGTCAGAGGCATGTCATCTTTGAATATTCCTTTAGCTTTATTGTTATAGAGGGTTTTGCCGACCTTGTCTTCAATGTACCTTATGGATTCCAGTCTGATGTGAGGTCTTTAATCCATTTTGATCTGACTTTTGATAAAAGCACATTCTTTAACATGAATTCATCATACAGAAAGCTAATCACATCCAAATACTATTTTCTTCACCATATTTATACTGTGCTTTATCAAATAGCATCTATCAAATAAAAAATTGTGGTAATTATTTTAACCACACATTTTTTTCTTTAGTTGAAATATGTGAAAATTCAATTCTTTATTATTTTAGAAATATTTTTGTTGGGGGGAGTGTTTTCTTCTTTTATTTTGTTTTTGTTTGGGGGTCACATCAAGTAGTACCTATGATTTACTCCTGTGTTTGTGCTCAGGATCGCACGTCACAGTGCTTGGGAAACTAAATATGGTGTCTGCAACTGAACCTAGGTTAGTCATGTGCAAGGCTAGTTCATAACCAATTAGTTCTAGCTCTCAGATCCAAAAGCAAATTCTTTGATGACCTCTGCAATGGTTTAAGATATTTTTTTTTAGTTTTTCAAAATAGGCTCTATTATATGAATTAAATAGATATTTCTAAATAAAGAAATGAAATATTTCTATTTAAATGTGTATATATGAATTTCAGTTCATTTGAATTCATTACAATATTTTCAAGCTTTGGGTACTAATATTAACCAAAAATATGATCATACCTAATAGTCCTTCCTAACTATCAATATTTATTTCATCTAGAACAATGAGACGTTTGCGTAAGTAATGTTTCTCAAATGAAGAGAATATTCTACATTATTTGAATGTGACTATATGAGTAATAAGTTTCATTATAAGACAAAGTAGTAAAAAAGAAGGTAAGAAAGGAAGAGTAAGGAGATATGATTGTAACAGATGAAGTTGGAGAATAATCTGAAAAGGGCAAGAGGTCTCTAGAAGTCAGAAAAGGCAAAAAAAATAGATTCTTCCTTAAATTGTCTTGAAGGAATGCAGTCCTATCAATACCTTGAATTTAGGGCTGACCTCAAGCAGTATAACATAATGAATTTCACAGTTTTTAAGTCACTGTAGAATTTCTTATAGCAGCACTAGAGCAGCATGGTCATCGTACACTTTTGAATTCCGGAAATGGTTTTGCAAAGTACAAGAAGAGAACCAATCTGTATTGAATACGTCATTTTCTAGACGCAAAGAGACTACACATTTTATAAACCTTACTAAATCTTATCTTCATAATTTTCTGAAGTACTTTGTATCAGAATTTTATAACTGGATTTCATAACTTGAACAACAGAATAAAAAAATCTGTACAGTTAAATGAAATTGTCTTTGATAATCTATATTTTCAACCTTAAACTATATTGCATTTCTAATGTATGGTTGATTAAAATTTTACTTCAATATTATTTGTTAATCTGAAAATGAAAAAATCATCTCTCCAGATTGATTATTTTCATTACAGAAAAAATTTTATTGACTTTATAAAAATCTAGGCATTTTCATGTTTACAAAGTACATAAATTGTCATAGTTTCATTTCATTTTGCAGTATTTATTTTCTATTAGTACTTTGTGTTTTTACAAACAAAGCTCTGGAAGAGAGCAATGCAAAATCTCACATGGCAGAGCCTGGCAAGCTGCCCATGGTGTATTCGATATGCAAAAAACAGTAACAACAATGGGACTCATTTCCTTGACCCTGAACTCGAAGACACAAATGGAGACGTTACTGGCCTCCCTCAAGCAAATCGATGAACAAAGGGACAACAGTGACACGGTGATACAGTGATAGAGTACTTTGTGGGCTATAAAGTCACCATCATGAATTGTATTTGACATTTAACTCAAATACACAAAATTAAATTATATTTGAATTTATTGTACATAATTTTGAGTTCTTCCTACTAATTACATTCTTCCATAATTAAAAGATAGTTTTGTTTAATATTTTCCACACTATACATATATTTATAATAGAAACTTAACTATTCTTCATAAACTGTAAAATATAATTTTGAATCTTATGCTGATTCAGGAGGCTAAATGCTGCTCTCTCAAATTATTATTTCTCAAAATTCCAAAAAGTTTTGGATTGGTTAAAGCACAGGTATTTTTTGAATCACACAACTCAGTTTTAGTACTGGAGCTTTGGGGGAAATTTACAGCCTTAGAGGTAATATTTTTCTCATTATCAAATTTAGACATGTGCTTAAAACTAAGCTAGAAGCATTATGGAAATGCTGGAAGCATTATGGAAAGAGCTCTAGAGAAGTTCTTCATGTTTAATGGTCCAGACTTTTGTGGATAAATAAGGAAAAAAATGGGCTTTGTGAAGAAGGGAGACTCAGAAATTCACTGGAATCATCGGATCTTCCATTGAGCCCATCAAGTCTTATGAGTTTAGCATTTGCTAATCTACTAAAAAAAAAAGGAGGACATGTGTCATTTCCAGAGAAATTTATTAGTCAATAATAGAATTTGAGAAATGAGGTTCTTTCTATTTTAAAGCATCCCATGTTTTCTCCAGAAGAACCTCTACTCTCTCCTCTCACACTGTTCTTGGATATTTCTTTCAATAAAGCTATCTTTCTTTCCTATAATAACAACAACAACAACAACAACAACAAAAAACCCTTGAAAAACATGAATCAATCCAGATGATGTTGATGCAAAAACACACAAAATCTCTATTGGAAGTTCTTTAACTTTAACATGCATATAAAATGTCTGCAAGCATTGTTCGAACTCAATCTGGGGCCCTATTCCAAGATTATTTTGATTCCCAGAGTTTGGATGTAACAATTTGCATGTATCTCAAGTTTCGAGGCTATGCGGATGCTGGGATATATGAGAAAAAATCCTATCTTTAAGAACTGCAGAATTATGATACTAACTTTTTTCTTCTTTTGTCTTCACTACACACCCCTCCACCTCCTTCTTTATTGATTTTTGTTCTTGTTGGGGGGGGGGAGGGTAGTTTGTGTCACTTCTAGAATGCTTAGGACCTATTCTTTGGTTTGTTGTCAGACATCACTCCTGGTGGTTCTCAGTGACTATCTGTTGTGCAAGGGTTAGTACTGGGGAAATTACATATAAGACAACTCCCTTAAACTCTATACTATTTCTCCAAGTCCCTGATCAATTGGTTGAGATTTTCATAGACACTCGGTTGAGAGAATTGCCAGATGTTGCACACTTGGTTGCATTGCTTTCACACATAACTAAGATGCTCATGTATACTTGGTTTTTGAACACTAGAGAATATGCTGCTTTCTGGGGTAGTAAAAATCCCAAATTGCAGTTTCTATGGGATCCCACTCAGCATTTGAGGTGATGACAAAGATCAAACTCATGACTCATGCCTGAAAAGCATGCATTCTTTCACTGAGCTGATTCTATGCCCTGAGGATTATTTTTATCAGAAAAAAAACAATCTTCACTTGAGTGTTCAGAATGTTAATAGGATAAATTGTACTTTTTAGATTTGTTGTGTAGACAGTGATTCATGACATGAATTCAATAACATTCCAATAAACTGCAAAAAATAGCACTGATATAGAGCTACAGGATTTAAAAATATTTATCTTCATTACTATATTTATATTTATGGCGATGCATCAATTTGAAAATGCTAGAAAAATTTCAGAAGCGTTTTATTTATCTATAGAATTAATTCTAATTCATTGTTTGGAGATAACACCACAGTGTTTGATAAAAGGAGTAAATATAACTCTTCATATTTCTTGAAAGAGAGACTAAAAAGGAGAAAGATAGAGAAGTTATATCTCAATGAGTCAATAGCATAAATGAAAAAAGGGTCCAGTAACTGGCAGCATGCATGACTTTCTCTTTTTCAAAAGCATCCTAATTTACTTCATGGTGTACGTGACTTTTGAATCATTTCAGCCAATACAGACTAGCCTGAAAAAGAGCTAAAGTTAACCTGGGTATATACATATTGGTTCAGTCACGTCTGGATCCCAGTTCTACCACCCACTAATAAGCTGTTCCCTGTTGTGAAGTCAAAATGTAAAGTGTAAAACACATCAGAAATGTGTTCTTGTTATAACAGCAGATCTGAAATAAACAGAATCTTAAAAAAAAGGAAAAGATTGTCTAAGTACAGAGAGCATTTTGTGTATGATTTTAATATGAGAAATATTTTCCTGGTAAAACCTTATGTGGTTTACCAAATATATGAGACAACAGAGAAAAACTGTGAAGGAGCTTTGTACACATCTTGGGGCTCCGATTTAAGCAGGAATTGTTTGAGCTTTGACTCTAAGATATTTTTATCAAGATATTACTTTCTGAGATAAAGAATATGAATATATTAGAATATACTTTTTAGAATTGCTGAATTCATTTAATATTACGTGTTGGTTGAGTTAAACTTAGGCTAATCAATTATTCATGGGATGGTCAAAATGATGCTGACACTTGTTAAAAATGGCAAAGAAAGCTTTATTTAAAGCTTTCAATAGAGTTCAAGTCTATAGGGGAGAAAAGTTATACTGGATTTATCTAAATTGAGGTCTGGAGCGATAGCACAGCGGTAGGGCGTTCGCCTTTCATGCAGCTGACCCGTGTTTTATTCCTACGCCCCTCTTGGAGAGCCCAGCAAGCTACTGAGAGTATCTCTCCTGCACTGCAGAGCCTGGCAATCTCCCCGTGGCATATTGGTATGCCAAAAACAGTAAGAATAAGTCTCACAATGAGAGACGTTACTGGTGCCCGCTCGAACAAACCAATGAGCAGTGGGATGACAGTGACAGTGATCTAAATTGAAAGTCAGAAGAATTTTTACATTCTGAGATAGACTAAGAGAGAAAGTTCTGGAGATATTAGAGAAGGATTTGTTCAGGTGACTGGGTTATCATTGCTTGTTCATTGGCATTTATCAAAATTAATCTTTTTCTCCCACATAGACTGACAGAATGCTTTAACTTGCTTAGTGCTTATGCTGCAAAAGTAAAGAGTCTTTAGTGCCAGAGCTATATTTACAGCAGGTAGAGCACGTGCCTTTCACACTGCCAACCTGTTGATCCCTAACATTCTATAAGGCCCCTAAACCTTCGCCAGAAAGCATTCCTGAGCGAAGAGGCTGGAATAAACCCTGAGTATTGCTGGGTTTGGCCCCCAAATAACAAACAAACAAAAATAATCAACTAAGTAGAGGTGTGTCTTCTAATTTTAAAAGAAAGACATTCCCACACTGCCAAAATTGTTAAATCAAAGGGTCAGATAAATAATTTATAGTGGAGCATTTTCTAAAACCAAATGCACTAATTAAAAGGAGGTTAGTAACTTAAGGTGAGAATGAAACTCAAAGAACCTGAAATGGCTGTCAGTGCCTCAGTGGTCAATTTGTGTTTGTGTGTGTGTTTGCGTTTGTGTGTGTGCATGCATGTCTGTGTACTTATACACAGAAAGACACACATATAGTCATATACATGGGCCAAAATATTACTTTAAGCAACAGGCACTATAATAATAAAGCACTGTAGCACTGCCATCCCGTTGCTCATCAATTTGCTCGAGCGTGCACCAGTGTCATCTCCATCGTGACACTTGTTAATGTTTTTGGCATATAGAATATGCCACAGGTAACTTACCAGGCTCTGTTTTGTGGGCGAGATGCTCTTGGTAGCTTGCTAGGCTCTCTGAGAGGGACGGAGGAATCAAACCCAAGTCGGCTGTGTGCAAGGCAAACTTCCTACCACTGTGCTATCGCTCCAGTCCATAATAATAAATATCTAGCTATATTAAACTGTGATGCTTTCTTTCTGATTTAAAATTTACTTTAGAATTGCAACTATTTAGGAACCTTCCTTGTGTTCTATCTTATATGTATATAAATGGTGCCAGTTTCTAAATAATTGTGTCAGAGAGATGTCAGGTTATATTTTTACTCAGTTAAAGAAAATACTGCAAAATAATATTCTAGTATTTTACAAAGGTACTTATTTTATAAATGTACTTCTTTTTTCTCTTTCAATCAAGACTACTGGGCTAGAGGTAGTATAGCAGTTAATGTTGGTAACAAGATATTGATACAACAGCTAAGATTGAACCTATATTTGGTCCTGGGCACCACATATGATTCCATTAATACCATCAGGAGTAACTGACCTGGGCCACCCAGGGCTTATTTTGGCGTTGTGTTCAGGCGACCACCAAAATAGAGCCTGGATCATTAAGGTGGAAGGCAAGTGTCTTTCAACTGTACTATCTCTCCAGTCCATTAATAAAATGTCGATCAAATTTTAATATTTTGATGACTAGCAGTAAGAACATTAAGACTTTATTTTATTTTATTTTCATATTCGACTATGTTTGGGGTTCAATCTCTCTGTGCTCAGGGATCACTTCTGGTTGTACTTAGGGGATCATATGTGGTTCTGGGGATCAAAATATGTTCAGTCAAATACAAGGCAAGGATGCTATCTTCTATACTGTCTCTCTGACCTTTAAATATTTTCTCTTAGTGATTAAGGGACTTACTGATTTTGTTTATGGTACAATCACTAAAACTGAAGAACACACAGAATACTTAAGTACGTTTGTGTGAAAATCTAGGAGTAAAAAGCATAGTGGTTTTTAGTTAAACTCTCAAACTGCACATTTCTTTTCATTTGATCAACACACAAAATCAAATTGAAAGAAACAAAAATAAAGGAAAACATTGAAATTATTCTAATTCAAAGGAGAAACAACAAGGAAACGAAATCTATCCAAAGGTAGTGCTCTTCTTCCAGGAGCTCTCAAATTTCTTGCCAATCAATATAAATCAACCTATGCTCTGAAAATAGTCCAAATCACATGGTTGTATCATTTCCAAGACTGTTATGAATAAGACTGAATTGAAGACATCAGAGGTCACTGGAGTAAATGACAATAATGGTGTGATGGTAATATTGATAATGAGGCATATAATGAACTGGACTTCACTTTGGAGATCCTCAGTGACCAAAAAAAGAATTTCAAATGGACTGGAACTTTAGAGAAGATTAGTCAGGGATAAAGAGAAGAGTATTTTAAAAGGTAAAATTTCAGGTTGGTTGCAATTTTGTGTAATGAGATTCTACTCTTAAGTGAAAATCCATTACATGACAGACATAATTTAAATAATGAGAAATTCTATGCAATGAGACAACGAAGTTCACATATCCAGAAGAGAAGTTACGTCTTTACTTCAGTCTCTAAAGTCACAGTGAATCAATCCACTTGATTCCTTGGTATACTTTGATCCATTCAAATAACATAATAAGTTTTATGACCTAAGAATGTGTCTCTTCACTGCACTGAATTTACTGTAAAAGTTAAAAAGGACATTCTATTGCTTTAATGTATAACTCCATAGCCAAGATCTTGAGTTTGCATAACTTGTATTTGAAATTTACTTCATAAATTTCTGATTTGTGTGTGTAGTAATACAAGGTAACTACACTTGTGATGAAAATAATGAATTATCCTCTAATGATATTCAACAAGGGAACTTGTCCCTGCTACTGAAATACCATCTCTACTGAAAAATAACATGAATGTTTTTGTTCTAGAATATTTTTCCCTATTTGAATAAGCTAGCAAGAGTTTAAAACTAAGATCAAGGAAGATATGAGGGGAGGAGGCATCTAGAGCGAGCTTAGACACACCATTCTTGTTCCCTAGATCATGAGTGATCTATCCCTTCCATGAAGAGGGCAATGCAACAACCCACCTCAGCTTGGCTCTGCCCATCCCAGTTAAGGTCTTCTTCACCCTGTAGTTGTGCATTTCTTTACCTCTCCATACAGTAAACATGCAATGACAACCTAGCTGTAGGTTTCTAATTATACAACACACCAGTAGCAACTCTGAACTGCAGTGGTAACAATGAAGTGAGAGAAGATGCTAGTCCAGATGGCCCAACAAGGAAAAATAAGCTATACAATCTCTCTGATAAGGATTTCAGAATAGAATTCTGGAAGAGGCACAAGGAGTTTAAAGAAACAATGAAATAAAGGAACAATGGGACACGCTTCCAATAAAATACAAGAGGTTATGAGAGCAGAAAGGAGGAAAAGACAAACAAAAACGCAAGCAGAAATGACAGATCTGAAAAACGTCCAAGGTGAAAGAAATTAAAAACTCACTGGAAGGGCTCAGAAGCAGAGTGATGGCTGCTGAGAACAGAATAAGTGAGACCCAAGAGAAGACAACAAAAAATATCCAGACATCAGAAAAAGATAAAACAAAAATACTCTAGATAAACCAAGATGACAAAAAAAAAACCCCAAACAAATCAACTTTGCGATGGATGTAAAATAAACAGTGTGAGATTAATACCCAAGGACAAGAGAAACACATGCCAGGAAGATTGGTCCACTATTCAAAGCCTGTCTCAGGTTCTAGGGGAGAAGGCAGTTGGAATAGAGAAGAAACCACTACAGCAATGATAATTGGAAATGATCACTCTGGATAAGAACTGCGTGCTGAAAATAGGTAAAGGAATGAACATAATAATCTCTCAGTGTCCGTATTGCAAACGTTAATGTTGTGGGGAGGTGTGCAAGTGTCTGCCATAGAGGCTGGCTGGGGTGAGGTCGGGGTGGTGGAGGGAACTGGGGTCATTGGTGGTGGGAAATGGACACTGTTGGAGGGATGGGTGTTGGAACATTGTATGACTGAAACCTGATAATTAAAAGCTTTGTAACCATGTAGCACATGGTGATTCAATTAAGAGAGAGGAGGGGAGAGAGAGAGGGAGAGAGAGAGAGAGAGAGAGAGAGAGAGAGCGCACTGGAATCATTGAGGTTCCAGAGGGGCAGGAAGTAAACCTGATGAAGAAGCAGTTCTCAAAGACATCATTGCCAAGAAGTTCCCATTGCTGAAGAGTGCACAGACCCAGATCCAGGAAGCTTTACGGGTAATAAGCTAAAAGAAATACAAATGAAAATACTTCAAGACACATCCTACTCAGAATGATGAAAACTATAAAGGCAAAATACTGCAAGATCAAAGAAGAAAATTACTTATAAAAGAGCATCATTAAGATTGACTTCAGACTTATCACAAGAAACCCTCTGGGCCCAAAGATAACGGTGGGATATAGTGGAAAAAAATCTCAATGAAATGAACCTCTCATGAAGAATAACTTACCCAGACAGAATCTCATTCAGATTTGAAGAAACAATACACAACTTCATAGACAAACAACTCAAGAGCTTCATAGAATCGAAACCATTGGAAGAAAAACTAAATGGTTGTTAAGATAAAACAAGCCCTGGGGCCGGAGCTATAGCACAGCGGGTAGGGTGTTTGCCTTGCACGCGGCTGACCCGGGTTCGATCCCCGGCATCCCATATGGTCCCCCAAGCACAGCCAGGAGTAATTCCTGAGTGCAGAGCTAGGAGTAACCCCTGAGCATCGCTGGGTATGACCCAAAAAGCAAAAAAAACAAAACAAACAAACAAACAAAAAAACAAGCCCTACAAATATGCCAAATTCCTACAGAAAGATGCATAAAACAACATAATTGTAATCTCTCTCAACATCAAAGGGCTAAATGCACCAATTAAGAGAAACAGAGTGGCAGAATGGACTAGAAATTTGATCCCACCACTCTGCAAGAAACATTTGGACAGTCAGAGCAAACACAGACTCAAAGTGAGATTCTGGAAAATAGTTTTTCAAGCAAACAATTTCTTCAAAATGATCAGGGTGGCCATACTAGTATCAAACATAGACTTCAGGTTGAAGACATTTCTAAAAGACAGTGAAGATCATTTCTTAGTGATCAAGGGATCTATTCTCTCCAAAATGTTTATACACCAAATGAGAGACCAGCAAAATACTGAAAAGAAAAAAAACAAACTGCTGTTAGACTTGAATAAAGATACTAACAACAAAACAATAGTAGTTGAAGATTTCAACACCACTTTGAAATCTCTTGATAGATTAACTAGATTAAAGCTCAGCAAGAAAATGCTACATTTTAGGGAAGAAATGTAAGAGAAGGAATTTATATATATATATGTATATAATTGTAAGTATTGATATATGTATATACATATATACATATATGTGTGTGTATAAAATCTGAATGTGTAAAACCTGAATACACATTCTTCTCCAGTGCACATGGGACATTTTTAATGATAGACAGCATGCTGGGCCACAAAACATACTACCATCAAGAGGATAGAAATTGTATCAAATATCTATTCAGATCATGATGCACTGAAAATAGAAATATATTAGACACAGAAATGGAGAATCAAATCAAACACTTAGAAATTAAATAGGTTGCTACCAAACAACCAGTGTACTGAAGGTGAAATCAAAAGATTCCTAGAAACAAATGAGAATGAGGAACCAAGCTACCAGAACTTGAAGGACACCACAAAAGCAGTGTTGAAAGGAAAGTTTATAGCTCTGCAAGCATGAATCAGTAAAAAAGAAAGGGTCCACACCAATTACTTAACTTCACACCTTAATATCTTGAAAAAATGACCAAAATAAGGATCCCAAACCAAGAAGGAAAAAGGAAATAATAAAATGTAGAGCAGAAATCAATGAGCTGGAATCAAAAAAAAAAATCCAAAAGATCAATAATCATTGAAACCAAGATCTAGTTCTTTTAGAAAATAAACAAGATTAATAAAACATTAGCAACACCAATGAATAAACAGGGAGAGAGAACTCTATAAACTAAATCAGAAATGAAAGGGGAGACACCACAAGAGACACCACAGAAATGCAAATGGTCATTGAGAATATTTATGCCATTATATAGGAGAAACTTGAAGAAATGGATAAACACCTGGATTTTGATAACTCCCCCAAGGCTGAACTAAGAAGATCCAGAATACCTGAACAGACCTATCACTATCAAAAAAATTGAAATGGTAATCAAAAATCTTCCCACAAACAAAAGCCCAGGCCCAGCGGGATTCACTAGTGAATTCTTCCAAATCTGGAAACAACCCAAGTCCCTAAGAACAGAGGACTGGATAAAGAAACTCTGGTTTGGGGTTGGAGCTGATAGCACAGTGGGTAGGGTGTTTGCCTTGCACTCAGCCCACCCAGGTTTGATTCCCAGCATCCCATATGGTCCCCTGAGCACTGCTAGGGGAAATTCTTGAGTGCAGAGCCAGGAATAAACCTTGTGCATTGCCAGGTGTGACCCAAAAAGCAAAAAAGAAAAAGAAAAAGAAACTCTTGTGCATCTACACAATAGAAACTATGTAGCCACAAGAAATAATGAAGTCACGAAATTCACTAACAAATGAATGGACATGGAGAGTATGATGCTGAGTGAAATAAATCAGAGGAAAGGGAAGGGCAGAATTATTCCACTCATTTCTGGGACATATAAAAACACTGTGTGATTCTAATACCCAAGGACAGTAGAAACAAGAGCCAGGAGGGATTGTTCCATGCTTGAAAACTTGCCTCAAGTTTAGGGGGTATGGGGGAGAACACATTTGGGATAGAGATGAGACAAACAAACATGATAACCTCACAGAATCTGTATTGTAAACTATAATGTCCAAAATCAAAAGGCAGGCTTGAAGGTGGAGTAGAGGGAAATGAGACATTTTGGTAGTAAAAAAATGTACAGAGGTAGAGATATCAGTGTCTGACATTCTATGACTGAAAGCCACTCATGGACAGCTTTGAAATTGTTTATCTCTCAGTGATTCAATTTAAGAAAAAAGATAAAATGTTTTCTTTGAGAATATGTTTTAGCATCAATCCTTATCTGCACAAAAAATCCCACGGAGGAAATATACATGTATTTATCTCCCTTTGGGTACTGGAAAATGTTAAAATATATAATGGACAAAGTCTAGGAAAAAATGAATAATAACTTTTATTTTATTTTTATCTTTTGAATAATCAATTTTAATATTCTAGAATCACCAGTATACATACACACAAAGACGAACATGCCCACCTCTCTCCACACACAATTCACACAGATATAACCTTAGAAAAGTTCATTATAAAGAGTAATTCTGGGATAAATTCTGCATATTGTAGATCTCTCTCTCCTAGTATTCTGACTGAATAATCTAAGAATAACTAATAAATTTATTATTTATTGAGTGTCTTAAAATATTTTAGTATAAATGTAATAGTATTATATGAACAAATAATGTGTGTAAGACTTTGATATGTTTTACTTATACTATCTTACCCACATATAAACCACCTAATTTAAATAGAAATTGGTTTTGTGTTACAACTTGCAGTTCTGGCATGTTAATACTTAACCACTACTATTTAAATTTGCAATTCATAAAATATGCTCTTAAAATAATAATAGATGAAAGTAAATGGAAATAAATTTTCCAAAAGATAATCATTCATCTGCTATTGTCTGTTTTAGGGTAAGATATTTTTTTCCTTTTGATGCTTTTAATTACATAATTTCATCATTTTTCCCAAATGAAATTGTTACAGACATAATTATAGACCAACCAAAGATTATTATTGTCAATAACATATTCTTTTCACCTTACTGAAATGCAGTTCTTTTTGTTGGCAATTCAACACAAGTAAATGAGCAGTTATAGGTTCAATTTGATTAACTCCTCAGCAGCCTTACAAGAGTGTAAGGCTTACACTTTGTAGCTTCCTTCTGAACCATAGTTATTGAAAGTGTTGGCAATAATTTGTTAGTGCACTTTCTCCTATTACCTCAATTTTGGTATATTCTTTCTCTACGAGCTTTCTTTTTGTTTTGGTTTTTGGCTCTTTCCCAGCAGGGCTCAGAACTAACTACTGGTTCTGTGGTCAGGGTTTACTCCTGAAGGACCTGGTCGACCATACGGGCGTCTAAGGATTAAATCTAGGTCTTTGCATGGAAGGCAAACACCCTGTCCATAAACTATCACTCTGGCCCCTTTTTATAGCAACGCCTTAGTATCATTAAAATTAATCCATTTTTACAAATTAATCTGATGTGTGGAAAGAAAATTTTCATTAATCTTGTTTAAATGATAGAAAACAAGCTTAATTTTTCACAATTTGCTAAAATTACCAGAAATGACATGACTGTTTAAAAAGAAATTATGTAAATGATTTTGTACAACATTTTATACATACAAGATAAATTATTTATGGTTATTAATACATGCATATTTTTGCTTTCTCATTAGCCACTTGAAAGTGTTCCATGGGCATACAATTATTGCATACATTTTAAACTTTTTTTTACTTTAACAGGAATCATGTCCAAGAGGCTGTCAAAAGTGAAATACCATGAAACACCCACTTTCAGTGAAAACATATTTCTGATTTACTGAATAAATCTTGCTCAATTGCCCTAAAACATTAAGCTCTTCACACTTCAAGTGATCTTCTCTAATTATGTTTTCATTAGCTTTGGATTTATAACAGAAGCTTTTCTATTGGGTCAAAGAAAGGATATTAGGAAATCAGTTCAGAACACACAAAAAAGTTGAATAGAAGTGCTTTAGATAGTAGATGTGGAAATAATATTTTCATACATAATAAAGGGAGGGGAAATAGTTTAATGCTTCAAGTCTTAATGCATATATCTGTCACATTTTTCTTCCAATCACTCAACAGCAGCTGTGTAAATTTCCAATATATTAATCTATTTCTGTGATAAATCAGCAGGGGCCACTAGGTATCATTCAAAGACAAAAGATGTTTAAACAAAACATCTCTCGCAATGCTTTCCTTCACAAAGTCTTCTCAGAACAAATCTTTTACTGAAGAATCAATCTGCTTATTCTTTGTCAGTGAGTTTATATACCAGGTTTGAAAATAAGCTGATGTAAAAAGCAAACTGTTATTCTCAATTTCCCCAGAGTGCATTTGTTGAGTCTATTTATTTCAATGAGAAACATTTCATTTGTGTAAATAAAAAAAAATAAATTGGAGCATCAAGTATCATCTATTTGTATTTTAGTGAGCCCTTATCTTGATTTGAATGTTTTAGAATTTGATATGACTGGTAGGCTAAACTAGTTGCCCATCTAGTAAGGATATTTATCTATAAATTTAAACTTTACTATGAATTTGTGACAAAAAATCTTAGAATATAAATATCTATCAGGTGAAGGATTTCTTAAAGAAATTCATGAAATGAATATAAAATAAAACTACTGAGCTATTGTGTTATCTTCTAGTTTTGAAAATTGCAGTAACATGTATTATTGCTTTGCTTTGTTTCCCATTTAAGTCCATTTAAGATATAGTTTTTTTTATGATTATTATGTAAGAGTAGCTGATGATAAGATAGAACTGCACAATAATAATTTGCAATCTGTCATGTGTGAAATCTTAAATTGAAGCAGATAAATCCAGACTGCTGAAGTGTGCTCTATATCATTTTATTGGATATAATAGCACAGATTGTGTAGTTGTATATAATAAAAGCACTGTGTTTCTTCTATGATTAGAAGTCTGATTACTACAAAT
This sequence comes from Sorex araneus, assembly GCF_027595985.1. Lineage (NCBI taxonomy): Eukaryota > Metazoa > Chordata > Mammalia > Eulipotyphla > Soricidae > Sorex > Sorex araneus. The sequence goes on along the minus strand of NC_073303.1, from coordinate 341,085,648 downwards.
TATCAACCTGCCAAATGTTTAAAAATTATCTTTACAAGCTGAAATGGTACATTATACATTAAAACTCTCAACAAAAAGTCCAGAAAGTTCATTAATGAGAACAAATTATTGGTTTTATTTTTTTTTGTAAAAGCAAGCAGATTTGGAGAAATGTCCTGTTCAATTCATTCCATTATTACATTGTTCTTTTACTTCATAATAAATATGAAAAAAATGTTGAGGAGAATTTGCAAATGAGAGGACCATGATATTCACATTCTGGGTAAAACTATCATAATTCTTGTCTCTCAGTGAAACTAGAATATTAAAATTATTCTACAGAACAATACTCACATAAATTTGATTTTTAAAATTTTGCATTTGAATGTTGTTCTAAAGAAAAATTTTCATGACATCATGCCATATACCTATGTCTTAACTCAGACACTCAAAATAAGATGTGTCATCATCAAAATTTCTTACATTGCATCCATTTATAAACATTTTATTCACTTGGACAAAAATTATCTTTTAAAAAATAGAAAAACTAGCAGCTATATCTGTGTGTATCACTGTATCACGGTATCACTGTCATCTCATTGTTCATGGATTTGCTCGAGCGGGCACCAGTAACATTTCCATTGTGAGGCTTGTTACTGTTTTTGTCATATCAAATATGACACGGGGAGCTTGCCAGGCTCTGTCATGCGGGTGGAATACTCTCAGTAGCCTGCCAGGCTCTCAAGAGAGGGACAGAGGAATCGAACCTGAGTTGGCTGCGTGCAAGGCAAAAGCCCTACCCGCTGTGCTATCACTCCAATCCTCTGTGTGTATATTTAGAGATATATGCGCATGGATACATTTTATCCTTACATAGCATGTATAAAACTTAGCTTTTGGAAAGTATAAAATACAAAATATGAGGACTTTGACAAAACACCTTTGATAAATTTTAGGTGTGGATAAGACAATACAGAATATTTATGGAAAGGAACAGAGATCTTATGGTTAACTATGATTATTTTAGAGTGACTCACATGAAATTCTACTTCCTTTTTTCTTAGCAAGCATGGAAAACCTGGACAGGATACCAAAATAAAAGAGAAGCCCAATTCATATGAGGTATGCATAAAAATTACTAGGCAGAAGTCTTTTTAAAAAAAACTATGCTTTTAGTTCAAAATAAATAAGAGAAATTTAAATGCTGAATATGTGCTCACTTTTCTGAATGAAATAGCATGATCAATTTATAATTTATTCTTTTCATTAAATGAGCGATCTGCAAATTTATATTTGTTATTAAGTAGACATAAGTACTATCGTTAATGCATGTAGCATTATTAATTGCAGTTTAGTTTCTGAAATCAGCACCCATCTAATATCTAGTATTAATATAATGATAATGTTATATTAAAAGAACTTGATACCTGTCAAGGTGATCAAAATACAAGATGATATCTTTACATAAAGACCCATGAAAGCAAATTCCAATTAGGAACTGAAGAACAAAATACTAATTTCAAGGGTAATAGACCTCAGGTACTGAACAGCTCATTCTCATCTGAAACTTATTGAAAAGGGTCAGGAGCAGAAAACACAGGGAGAAGAAAGAAACTGAAAAATACAATTTCCCTTCTGATTGAAAAGAATCTGGACAAAAGGAATCCATACAATTTTTTTTCATTCTTGTGGTGACTCATAAGATTGGACACTAGCAAATTACCCAAGTAGGTCACAGAAAAATTGGCAGAGATCAGGAAAGCTCAGGGGGAAGACAGATTTAAAAGTGAAAACTTCCTGAAAAGTAAAGAAAATGAAGTGCTAGTGGACAAGTAGAGGGATCATTCAGTAAGGAAATGTTTATACTCCAATGCTTATAGAAATTTCTTCAGAATGATTATAGAATCAAAGTCATTGTATAGCCCATAGTTTTCTCTCTTTCTTCTGAAGCTTTCTCAAGTAAACACTTGTCTGTATTAAAAAGTTTCTCTAAGTTAACTACACCAAACTCAAACTGTCTTCAGTGAAACTTTGTCAAATTTAAAATTATGCAGTTAGTATTGAATATATATATATATATAAACACATGCATGTACCACATAAATCATATATATATATATTGTATTTCTTTAGGATCATTATAAATTCATATGAGAACAAAAATGAGGATACAAAAAATAGGCGGTGCTTTACAATTCTGTATCTCCCGAACTTAGTAAAATTTAAATCCTAATAATTCATAGACAAGAGCAGACAGAAACATTAGTAGTGGTTCTCATGGATTAACAATGGTCCTTGATAGATTTAAAAAAAAACAATTCAAAAATAAATTTGGTATATATAAACAAATAAATTTCACATCCAAGATAATGAACATACACACTATCCTGTAGTTTCTTCATACTTTGTTACAATTCTGGTCTTTCAGATTTTCCCATGAGTTTTTCTCTGTTTTCAGGCAACCAGTTTCACAATATACTAATTGCAACTTGTAACCATACATGTCACTAGAATAATGAGTATGAATTTAATTCCTGTGTATCTGGCCTCTTTCATAAGCATAATAGTTGAGAATTATTCCTGGTGTAATACTCTCTCTAAGTAATAAAGTGTTATAAATATCTAATTGTATATGTTATTAATATACTGTTATACTATTATATAGTATATTTAGCATATATTTTGTATACCTTATAGTGTGTACATATACAAAACCTAGTCGTTTTATTAATTGATAATATTTTGGGAATAATGTATGTATTTCTCTCTAAAACCATATGCTGAAACTTTGTTATCATTGTAGCTAAGTGACTATAGTTGAAGATATATTTCTTGAGGGGCATTAAGGAAAAATATCAATGGTAAATGAGATTAGGTGGGTGGAAGTGCAATCATGTAGATTAGTAACCATATTAGAAGAGGCAGTATGGTACTGGAATAAAGACAGATAAATGGAACGGAGTCAAATATCCTGACACCAAGAACTCTCAAATATTTGATCACTTAATCTTTGATAAGAAAGCAAGAAATATGAAGTGGAACAAGGAAAGCCTCCTCAACAAGTGGTGCTGGGAAAACTGGGCAGCTACATGCAAAAAAATTAACTCAGACCACACAAAAATCAGATCAATGTGGATTAAAGATTTTGATATCAGACATTAATCCATAAGATACATGGAGCAAAATGTAGACAGAACCCTCCACAACATTGAAGCTAAAGGCATCTTCAAAGATGAGACACCACTGACCAAGCAAGTTGGAAGCAAAGATAAACCAATGGGACTGCATTAAACTAGAAAGTTTCTGCACCTCAAAAGAAACAGTGATCAAGATACAAAGACAGCCCAAAGAATGGGTAAAAATATTTACCCAATATCCTTCTGATAAGGGGTTAATATTAAAATATATAAGGCACTGGTAGAATTTAACAAAAAAAATCCAACTCCATAAAACAATGGGAAAAATAAATTAATAGAAACTGTCTTAAGGAAGAAATACAAATACTGCATCACTGTATCACTGTTAGCCCATTATTCATTGATTCACTCCAGGAGGCGCCAGTAACGTCTCCATTTGTCTCAGCCCTGAGATTTTAGCAGCTTCTCCCTACTCGTCTTTCCCAATGATTGAAAGTTCTTTCAGGGTCTAATATACCCTTAATATCAACCCCGTATCTGATGGCACTAGTTGAACTCTACAAGAAGAAAACATCCAACCCCATCAGAAAGTGGGGCGAAGAAATGAACAGAAAAAGGAAGAGATACAAATGGCCAAAAGGGACATGAAAAAGTACTCTACATCACTAATCATCAGGGAGATGCAAATCAAAACAACCATGAGATACCACCTCACACCACGGAGACTGGCACACATCCAAAAGAACAAAAGCAACCGCTGTTGGAGAGAATGTGGTGAGAAAGGGACCCTTCTACACTGCTGGTGGGAATGCCGACTGGTTCAGCTCTTTTGGAAAACAATATAGACCTTCTCAAAAAATTAGAAATTGAGCTCCCATTTGACCCAGCAATACCACTGCTGGGAATATATCCCAGAGAAGCAAAAATGTATAGTTGAAATGACATCTGCAGTTATATGTTCATTGCAGCACTGTTTACAATAGCCAGAATCTGGAAAAAAAACGAGTGCCCTAGAACAGATGACTGGCTGAAGAAACTTTGGTACATCTATCCAATGGAATACTATGCAGCTGTTAGAAAAAATGAGGCAATGAAGTTTGCATATAAGTGGATCAGCATGGAAAGTATCATGCTAAGTGAAATGAGTCAAAAAGAGAGATACAGACATAGAAAGATTGCACTCATCTTGAATATAAAATAGCAGAGTAGGAGACTAACACCCAAGAATAGTAGAAATAAGTACCAAGAGGTTTACTCCATGGCTTGGAAGATGGCCTTACATTCTGGGGAAAAGGCAGCTCCAATGGAGAAGGGAACACCAAGTAAAATGTCGTTCGAGGCCACGCGGGAAAAGGGTGATGCGTGCTGAAAGTAGACTAGAGACTGAACACAATTGCCACTCAACACCCTTATTGCAAACCACAAGACCCAATCGGAGAGAGAGAATAAAAGGGAATCCTTTGCCACAGAGGCAGGGTGGAGTGGGGGGAGATGGGATTGGGGGGTGGGAGGGATGCTGGGTTTTTTGGTGGTGAAGAATGGGCACTGGTGAAGTGATGGGTTCTTGAATAATGTATGAGGGAAACAAGGGCATGAAAATGTATAAATCTGTAACTGTACCCTGACGGTGATTCACTAATTAAAAAATAAAATAATTAAAAAAAAGAAAGTTCTTCCAGGGTCAAGGGAATGAGACCTGTTATTGTTACTGTATTTGGCATATCAAATATGACATGGAGAGCTTGTTGCTAGGCTCTTCCGTGTGGGTGGGATACTCTTGCTAGCTTGCTGGCCTCTCCGAGAGGCATATGTGCATATATATACATATATAATATTTTCATATTTTCTTTATGACAATGTGTCACGGCCGCACGGTCCAGGAATATGTTCGTTCATGCATGAGGCTCGGCCCAAGCGTGTGGAAAGCAGCCCGGAGTGTGGTGGCAGTTGGGTAGTGGAGGTCAGCAGCTGGGTCTGGGTCCCTGTCCCTTGGGGTGTGGAGGGCTCTCACCCCTCGCCCCCTGGGGCACCCTGAGTGAAAAAAAGTCTGGCCTGGACTCCAGCAGCATGGTTACGGGGCCTCATTTTATGCTCCCTTCCAGGAGAAGCAGTCATGAGTGAGTAAGAAATAGTAAGAGATAAAAGGAATCTCCAGCCAGACAACTCCCTCATCTTTCCTCACCTGCGCCTGAGCAGCCCAGAGGAAGTCAGTAGTTCTCTGAAAGGACAGGACTAGATCAAATGAGATGATTGAGGAGATGTGAAAAATGTCCATAATGCCATCAGTGTCTTAGACAAGTTTTTGAAGTCCACATAAGGGCTGACTTGAATGTCATACTCTGGACTCAAGCAGTAAAGGGACAGGCCAAAAAGTCATATGAGGGTAAAGAGAATAAACTCAACATTGAACAGGACCTAGAACCATCTACTGAATAATAAAAATGAGATTCATAAACTTCTGTTAAGATTTGCTTTTGCAGGTAAATCATACAAGACTCAGACACGATCTCAGGAATAAAAACCATTTTTGTGGTAGCATTTGTAAAATATGGGTAGAGACCCAAAACATTCCAGACAACCATATATGCCTTTCGTCAATGTAATTTTGATGAAGTAATATGAATATTCTGTATATGTTTTATTTGCATTATATTTGCAGATTTGATATTTCTTATTAGTTCAAATAAAAGATTATTTACAGATATTTGCTATTATTTCTAAAATATTATCTGAAATAGATTTTACTTATTGTAGACTTATAAACAAGTCTTTTTTCTGAGAACAAATATTGCAAATTGCAATTTGTTCTATTTTATGGTTAATTGCATCTATGCTTATGTACCAAATATAAGAATAAAAATGATTCATAGTATCCATTTTTTACTCCACAGACACTTGAAAATTACTTGCCTTTCTTAATTAAAAATATGCATCTGTTACAAATGCCTTCAAAAACTTTACTAATACACTGATGATATTATGCATATTAAATGCCCATTACATTCTTACTATGTATAAGTTTTCTTGATTTTTTCTTTTTAAATAAATGTCAAATTTCAGCTACACATTTCTTTATTCTAATTGTTTTATTTTGTTGATTTTATTATTGGAATAGAATTATATGTTTCAGGAGTATAATAGTGAAAATCAACATGGATATATGCTATAATATTTGTTAACAAAGTCTGTATTTATTGTTCATCGTGTGATTGTCTCCTTTGTTCTAATTTCCCTTTTATTTCTCTATTCTGGTAATCACTCATTGGTCTCATACTCAAAAGTTTTTTATTGTTTTATTTAGTTTATCTCTGTCTGTTTTTTTCATATATCACAAATAAATCAAATATAATACTTGTTTTTCTTTACCTGTATTGGTATCTTAAGTAATATTTACCCTCAAGGTCTACCCATGTTTTTGCAAATGACAGGATTTCATCTTTTTTCAGCTAAGTAACATTCTATCTACTTTGCACGTATTCCACATGTTTTTACCCATTAATCATGATAGACTTAGGTGTTGATTATTACAAATACTATTTAAGCTGTAAATAACTATTTAACAGCAACATACATACGCTATATTAGTGAAAAGAAAATTTAAAAATTGCTGATATGGTTGATAATTAGAACCGTTAAATACAATCTATGTAGTTGATATCTAGTGAGAAATAAGACTCTCAGAAAATGAGCCCCAGACTTGTGCCCATTACAGCCTTTGGAGAATTTCCACAAAAAGAAATAGGAAACAAATATAGATAAAATTCAGCACATTATAAAACTAGCTCAAAGAATTTAGAAAGGCAATTTTTTTTCTAGGCAAAGACACTTGTTTATGTCATACAACAAAATTATTAACAAAAACCTAACCTGTGATGTTCTTTTGAACTTGATTTTTTTCAACGATCAAACCACTCTTGATAAATACGATGGACTAAAAAGAGAAAATAATAACATAATTATGTCTGAGATGAGAAAAAAATAAAAGCACTTCTTAATTCACAGAACTAATCAGATATATTACTTATTTACCCTTACCAATTAGTTTTACTCATGTTCTTCCCTCTGATCTTCTAGTTAAAATCAATAATATATACAACCATGAACTTTCTTTCATCTCTTTTATGCAAATAAATTATTTTCTTCAATTTCCTAGTCACTTCGCATCAAAAATTATTCTCTACATAGCCTCTTCTAATATTCCTTTTATTAGATGTTCCATGGTTCTCCATGATATGCTTCTCACAAATTGCAATAAGAATTAATAAACAGATTTCTTGGATGTAGATTTTTTTCCTAGAGATATTGAGCTGATATCTATCTATTGACTCAAATTATACAAAGTCTAGGTCTTATTCCTTAGGCTTTCCATTTGCACATACATGACTTACTTGTCTTCACCTTCCTAATATAGCCATGTAGTGAGTGTCACATTGAATTGATCCCCAATTATAATTTAATTAGGGCTAAATGTTTAGCTCATTTTACTTGCTTCCTCATGAATAGATATACCAGGGGAGTTCTGCTTTTCTGAAGACACTTTTCATTTTGTTTAGTAAAATTGATTTGAGTAGTCAGACACTGTTGTTAGTACCCATGTGCTTGCACAGAGTTCAGAGTATTATCCTTTTTTTTAAAAAGGAAACAGCTAGCAAAATGGCATCAGATCAATTGAAAATATGCCCTGAATTGGCTTCTGAAATGGGTGAGTCAAAAATATTAATCTTCAAAACTGTTATCCTTTTGGCAAGCATTCTGTTGAATGACCATTTAAAAATAGTACAAGGGTCTTATGCAGCTTGAACCCCACACCAGAATGTTATAATACAGATCAGACTTCTCTCTAATTGAAACAAACTTTTAAAAAACAAACAAAAAGGAAACATAAAATCAATGATTTCAATACACTTCAGGCGACGAGGAAACTGTATCCTGAGAAATGAGACCCTCAGGAAATCAGTACTAGGATTGTGCCAGTTTACAGTCTTGAGAGAATTTCCACAAAGGGAAAGTGAAAGCAACATATCTAGATGGAACTCAGCAGATCTAAAAAATGGCCCAAAGAAGTTAAGCAGCAATTTCCTCTAGAAAAGGACACTTGTTTTTGCCTCAGAATCTAAAGGTAAGTACAGTTTATTTCCTGTTTATTTATACACCCTGCCCCATCCCCCAAAAAGCCACATAAACTTTTATTTGTTTATGTGTACAGATAAGAGAGTATTCCTTAGAGACCAGTTCATAAGTAATGTTATTGCTTCTTTTATATCCATTGATCTGTAAACCAGTCTTCCCCATAACTTCCATGTTACCTTTCTCTGTAAAGTCCCCTTCTTTTGAATGTGCAGACAAGATGGTTGCTTTGAAAAGCTTCCTGACATGTTATCAATAAAGTTCTTTCTGATCTGCCGTTCTATGCTTATGTGATGGGCCCACAAGCTGCAGTGGAACTGATCTTGATGGCTATAATCTAAGGGGAAAAAAGTGTGAAAACAGAATAACAAGTTTTCAGAACTGCACTTAAAAAAGAAAACTGATCTCTGACCGTGTGCTCAGGCATCACTCCTGCAGTGCTCAGGGTACCAGGGATCAAACCTGGGTGAGCCACGTGCAAACAAGCACCTTAATCACTGTACTAACTCTCTGGCTTCTTGTAGTTGCATTTTTAGCAATAAGAGCTAGAAAGAACATAAGCAACCAAAAATTAGATAAAATTAGATAAAATCATAATATATATACATATTGGAGAAGTATCAAACTATAAAAAGAACTGAGAACTTCATTTGAAACATGAATATAAACATACTGGATACTTACTATTATTTATTATTTTTATTATTATTAGTTTGAGGGTCAAACCCAGTTGTGCTCAATGCTTGGCTCTGCTCTCAGTGATCACTCCTGATGGGCTCAGGGGCCTTTATGGGTACCAGGGTTCTGTCCCCAATCAGCCATGTATAAGGCGAATGTTTTTCCTTAATACATTAAGCAGTATAAGCAAGACATAGTGACAAAAACCATATGATTTCACAAATATATGATTAAATATTGTGCTGTGGTTTATAAGCAAAACTCTTAAAGTCTGGTGACTATGTACGAATCAGTATTTCCCTGAGGGAAGATAGAAGTGTGATGGAAAATAGGGGTGTAGATAATGGGGACAACTGAAATAAGAGAGAATAATTTGACTTGTAGTGCTAATTTAATATTTTAATTTTACACACTCAAAATATATTTTAGTAAAATATGGTGTGATTTGGTAAAGCATTTTGGTAAAGGTTTTTGGAACTGTGTGTTCTCAAGTACTGCTGTATTTTCAGAAATAATATCTAATTTTGGCAACTGAATGGTCAGTAGAATCCTCTATTATCTCTCATAAATTAATAATTTCAATTCACTTCACAGTCACTACCTTTGAGTTACTGTATTAAAGCTGTTTAAAATTATTAATTTGATACTATTTGTAATAATAATGTACAAATAAATAAACCTCAGTTAGTCCAGACTAAACACATTGGAACATAATGGAATTATGAAAGTGCATTCCTGAAAGTGGTACTGAAAGATGAATTTAGAAAATGAGCTGAATTATTTATATAAGACAGAAATCATTTAAAAACTATAATTTAGAACATACTTTGACAAATATGCCTATAGAAAATTATTAAATTTTACAAAATATTAAAAATCAATTCAAAACTTATTCCCACATACTTATGGATCTATTAGAATATATACCTCACTGAATGCAGAGCTAAATTTGAAAACGAGGATTATCAGAAAATTTATCAATTAGGATAAAACAGAGACTATTACCAGATCAATGACTACAATGTATGATATCACTAATTACTATATAACATTCATATAATACTATTCTACTCATAGTGTAAAACTTTGGTTGAGCCAAAATATCAAGGTACTTCTTCACTATGATTTATTATCAACTATATAATTAAGGAATTGAAATCCCTTTCAATCATTTAAAGTGTATTATCAGCCCTATACTACATGGAGAAAAAGTAAAGACAACAACAATGAGATATTATCTCACACCACAGAGACTGGAACACATCAAAAAGAACAAGAATAATCAGTGCTGGCATAGATATGGGGAGAAAGGGACTCTCTTTCATTGTTGGTGGGGATGCCAACTGCTCCGACCTTTATGGAAAACAATACGGTCATTTAAAAAAAAAAACTAAATATTGAGCTTCCATATGGTTCAGGAATACCACTTCTGGGAATATAGCCCGAAGTTGCAAAAAAAAAAGCACGTTAGAAATGACATCTGCACCTGTATGTATGTTCATTGGAGCACTGTTCACAAAAGCCAACATCTGGAAACAACCTTCATGCCCAAGAACAGACGACTGGTTAAAGAAACTTGGTACATCTACGCAATGGAATACTATGCAGCTGCTAGGAAAGATGAAGTTATGAAATTTGCTTCTAAGTGGATGGTCATGGAGAGTATCATGCTAAGAGAAATGAGTCAAAAAGAGAGGGACAGACAGAATGACTAAACTTATTTCTGGAATATAAAATATCATAATATGAGACTAATAACCAAGGATAGTAGTAGCAAGGACCAGATCGCTCCATGGCTGGAAGCCTGCCTTTTGATTTAGGGGAGAAGGCAGCTGGGATAGAGAAAGGATCACTAAGTTAATAATCGTTGGAGGGGTCTCTCTGGATGGGAGATGTGTGCTGAAAGTAGATAAAGGATCAAACATGATGACCTCTCATTATCTGTATTACAAACCATAATGCCCATAAGTAGAGAGAGAGTAAGAGTGAATCAGTCTGTCAAAGAGGCAAGGAGAGGCATGGGATAGGGTGAGGTGAGGTGGAGTGTAGGGATAATGGGGGCATTGATGGTGGAAAATTTACACTGGTGGAGGACTGGGTGTTCAATCACTATATGACTGAAACTCAAACATGAAAGTATTGTAAGTGAAGCTCATGGTAATTCGATAAAAAAAGAGGAAAAAGTAAAGATTCTTAAATATATTCATAACAAATACAATTTAAATTACCCACTGATAGCACACAGTAACAAGAAAAATTTTAAATACTGATATATCATACTCAAGAGTATTATAAATATGAGAATTTTCCTTGCTTAAAATTGGATTCTGACATTACATCTTGTTGCTTTCCTTCCTATGTTTAGAGATACAAAAGTGAAATACTTTTCAATTTACTAGCCAAAGAACTTTTTTGCTCATTACAACATGCAAGGAATACGATCAACTGGTTCAGCACCTCCATGACTTCACAAAGAAAGCCAAGAACGGGAAAGCCACAAACAGACGCCTGTCTTTGGAAACTCTCGAACTCATTCACCAACGTGGTTTGGCTTGAGCCTCAGGCAACCACAAGCTAACGTCCGAGGTCGAAAATCTGTGCAGAGAATTAATAAAGGAAGACCTCAAAGAGAGAAGAGCAGCAGTGTTGACCGATGCGGCAGAAGCCAGGAAAAGTATTCACAGCACTCGCCTGTCCTTTGCCAACTACAAGACCAAGATGACTGCCCTCCAATGTCCTCATGGATCTATCACATTTTCCAGAAGGGCAATGGAGAGGATTATTCACGACTTCTACTTGGATCTCTTCGACAGCCAGGTCCACCTGCCCACAAACCAAATTCTGCACAATGGATATGTCATTCCCAACATCCTCTGTTCTGAAATCCGACATGCCATTTCTTCGGTAAAGACGTGTACAGCAGCCGGTCCAGACAAGGTCAGACCCAAACACCTGAAGAATCTACCGCCAGTACTAATCAATACACTGGTTCAGCTCTTCACACACTGCCTGTCTGAATGCAAGGTTCTGTCCCAAAGGAAAACCAGCAGGACCATTCTGTTGTACAAGAAGGGAGACATCCACGACATCAACAACTGTCTCCCAATCTGCCTGTTGTCCATCATCTACAAGTTGTTCTCTGGAGTCATACTGAATAGAATAGGCAGAACATAAGACAAAGAACAGCCATGCAAGCAAGCCAGGTTCTGAAAAGGATTCAGCACCATCGACCATATCCACATGGTGACCAAGCTCATTGAAGTTTCGAGAGAGTTAAGAAGGCCTTTAATTCTGTTGATACTGAAGTGGTCATCGAGACCCTAGCCAAACAGGGCATTCAAACTCAGTACATCAAGATCCTCTGCGAACTGTATTTCGGATTCACCACCAGGATCTCACCATTCTACAAGGAAGTGATCATTGACATATAGAGAGGGGTTCTGCAGGGTGATACCATTTCACTGAACCTCTTCAGTGCCACCCTTAAGAATATCATGCGATCACTGGAATGGGAAGGAATGGAAGTGAAGATAGACGGTCGGCAACTACACCACCTCTGTTTCGCTGATGACATCGTTCTCATAACACCAAACAGTAGCCAAGCAGCACAAATGCTGGCTGACTTCGACCGTGAGTGTGGAAAGGTTGGACTGCAGCTAAATTTCAGCAAAATAATATTCATGAAAAACGAATTAGTCCCTGACGTCCCATTTGCTTTCAATGGAACAAACATCTCTGAATGTAGCAGCTATGTGTACCTGGTTCAAGAACTCAACATGAGGAACAACTTCGTGCCGGAACTGCACAGGAGGAAGAGAGCAGCGTGGAATGCCTTCAAGAGTGTTGAAGAAGTGGTTAAGAGGATGAAGAACCTCTGGCTCCAGGCACATCTTTTTGACTCCACCATTCTTCCTGCACTAACATACGCCTCAGAGACCTGGGCCCTATGCAAACAGGATGAGAATGCTATTCGGGTCTCCCAAAGAGGACTTGAAAGAGGTATGCTTGGAGTATCATGTTTCACTCAAGTGAGAGAAGGAATCCAGAGTTCTGACGTCCATCAACAGTCAAGAATCAGGGACGATGTCTCGTTTGCCAAGGCGTCAAAAATCACATGGGCCAGACATTTAATGCGATTCAGAGACAACTGCTGGATAGATGTTACCGACTGGATTCCACAGGACATCAAAAGACCACGTGACCTCCCAGCAATGAGGTAGTCAGACTTCTTCGTCAAAACACTGAATTGATGGTTTGAGGCTCTTCCTGTTCCTGGAGCGAGTAGATATCATTGGGCTACATTAGCACACGACAGGGACAAATGGAGACGTTACTGATGCCCTCTCTGAGTAAATCGAAGATCAATGGGATGACAAGTGATACAAGTGATACAACATGCACACACAAATAAAATATACCACAAATTGTAATGAAATCACAAGCAACCTTTTTCCTGTACAGAAGTACAGACAGCTACTAAATCCTTGGTTAAGTTATTAACTCCTTGTTTAAGCTAACAAGGAGTCTTTCAGGATTTTACTAATTTTTATTAAATACAAATCGATGAACAACGGGACAACAGTGCTACAGTACTACAGTGCTGCAGTGCTACATTACACTTGATAGCAATTTTAGGTTACTAGAAAAATTGTATGGAATCAAAGAAATTGCCTGTTTTTTGCCTCTATCATGGTCTGTCCCTTTCCCACCCATTATCATATCAACATCACACTGACACATGTTTTATAATAAACAACACGTTGTACAATAAATTAGTTAACAACTATTATCATTCAAAGTCAATAGTTTACATTATGATTCATTATATTTTTCATATTCATTAGTCTTGGCAAATGTCTAATGATATATATTCAGCAAAGAGGATCATGTGGAATAATTTTACTGAAATAAAAATTGTATATGTTCTACTGATTCATACTTCCCTTTCCTTTTAAGCTCTGTCAACTATGGATATTTTTATTATTGCCATTATTATTTTTTTCCCATACCAAATTTCAAATAGTTGGATTCATAACAGTAGATAGCCTCTATATATTTAATTATTTTACCTAGTAACAAGGGCTGGAGCAATGGCACAGCAGATAAGGCATTGGCCTTGCATGCGGCCGACCCAGATTTGATTCCTTGCCCCTCTTGGAGAGCCTAGCAAGCTATCCAGAGTATCTCGCATGCATGGCAGAACCTGGTAAGCTACTCATGGCATATTTGATATGCCAAAATACTTAACAACAAGTCTCACAGTGGAGATGTTACTGTGCCCGCTCGAGCAAATTGATGAGCAATGTGATGACAGTGACAGAGACCTAGTAACATGTACTTTAAATTCACTCATGTCTTTTTTAAAAATTTTTATTAATTTATTCTTTTATTGAATCACCATGTGGAAAATTACAAAGCTTTCAGGTTTAAATCTCAGTTATACAATGCTCAAACACCCATCCCTTCACCAGTGCACATATTCCACCACCAAGAATCACAGTATTCCTCCCCCTCACCCCCCCCATCTCCCCAGCCTCCCACCCCACATGTGTAACTGGTAAATTTCACTTTACTTTCACTTTACTTTGATTACATTCAATATTTCCACAAAAAACTCACCATTATTGTTTGGAGTTTTTCCCCCCTAAAGTCGGACCTGCTGAAAAGGAAACATTTGATAATTTGTTTTCCACTGCTGAGAATGAAGAGATATGGTCAAGTGACCGCACTAGTGGCCACACGGTTTTGGATTTCTGTATTTTAGTATTTTCGTAACTAAGTCCAGAGAAATATCTGCTAGAAATTGCATCATTGTAAGCTTGTACCTCTCAGCTACTTTATATTCCACATATGAGTGCAATCTTTCTATGTCTGTCTCTTTCTTTCTGGCACATTTCACTCAGCATGATACTTTCCATGTTGATCCACTTATATGCAAATTTCATGACTTCATGTTTTCTGACAGCTACATAGTATTCCATTGTGTAGATATACTAGAGTTTCTTTAACCAGTTTGTTTTTGGGCAGTCTGGGTTTTTCCAGATTGTGGCTATTGTAAATGTAGGAAGCCATTTTACCTTACTGATCTTATCCTATCACCATTTGTTTATCACTAGCTAATGCCCATGCCACACCCTGCATTTCTATTAGGGGTCCGGCATGCATACTATACCACCTCCTCCCAGCAGGGAGGTATAAAATACTGTAATTGCCATAGGATAAATGCCTATTCTCCCTCCTCTGGGCTCTGAGTCTGTTCATTCAGCAGCGTCCCCTTCTCAGCCCCACGAAGGGTTCTCCCTGCTGAACAGGACGAGACCTCCACATCGACTTCCACATGTAAACAGTGCTGCAATGAACATAGAAATGCAGATGTCATCTCTACTTTAAATTCACGCATGTCTTTTGAGTTTTAATACCATTTTTTTAACGTATAGCTTGCTTCCAACCATTAGAAACTTTAAAGTCCTGTGAAACTATGGACAGATGGTTTTGTGGACATAAGTTTTGTGTAGACAGTTCATTTGGGCAAATGAGTGTGTTACATGTAAAGTAATAGAAGAGCTAATTTTCCAAGAAATTTCCAAGTTTTCTTCCAATTTACTATTTGTGTTATTCTTCAAAATCTCAATTCAATTTTAATTCAAATTATAGTTAGTTAGATACTATTCCTAAACTATATTGTTATTTTACATTTAAAGCATAGACAATGTTATCTATTTGAATAGTTTAAAAAAGTCTTTAAAATTTACATAAAATGTTGTCAAATAAATGGAGAAGCAGAAACTTTTATTGTTGGTAGAAACACAAAATGGTACAGCAATCGTAGAAAACATTGATATCAAGGAATCCAAAATAAAAATAAGGCAGGTTTATAGAAATTCTCTGTAAATTCTGCTCAATTATTCTGTTAATCTAAAACTGACCTCAACTGGAGCGATAGCACAGTGGGCAGGGCGTTTGCCTTGCATGAGGCCGACCCGGGTTCGATTCCCAGCATCCCATATGATCCCCTGAGCACTGCCAGGAGTAAGTAATTCCTGAGTGCAGAGCCAGCAGTAACCCCTGTGCAATGCTGGGTGTAACCCAAAAAAGCAAAAAAAAAAAAATTAAAGCTGACCTCAAACTCTATTTTTAAACATTATTAAAGAATATCTGAAGAGTTTATTTCAGAGAGCATATTTTCTCTTATCAGCATGTTCAATGTAAAGCCCTTAAATTGACTAAAGAATTAGGTACTACATCCCATAATTTGTTTATTCATTTATTTGTGTGTCTATTTATTTATTTATTTTTACACCAACAACATTTTTATTTTGTTTTAATATGCACAAGTTTCTCTCAGGCCGGAGAGATAGTATAGCCACTTGAATACTTGCCTTGCACACAGCCAACCAAGGTTTGAACCCCATCACTACATATGATCCTTGCATTCCCACTGGTAGTGATCCCTGAGCACAGAGAAAGGAGTAAGTCCTGAACATTGTCAGGTATGGCACAAAAGTAGAAAGAGAGAATAGAAGCTCTCGACTTTGGGCAATGCCATTTCCCAAGTGGACATTGAGCAGTGTCTGGATCAAGTTTTGCTTGCTCTAATGAACTGGGGAGGAGACAGCATCCTTTTAAATATGCAATCATTAATATTCACACACACTCACTGCAGCTCCCAGGTATCTTTCCCCTCTACTGCAGAATAATGAAAAGGAATCCAGAAAGATAGAAGGAAACACACAATTTCAGAGAAGCCAGAACTCAAGCCAAGAGCATCAGATATTTATCTTAGTCCAGGACAAGCTGCTTTTTTTGTTTTTCACGTTTCTCTCTTGGAACGTAATTTCTAACTGCACAGTAACCTCTCAAACCTGATTTACATTTCTGATAAGTAATATAAGGGAATCTTTTTTTCCATGGTGAATTAACATTTAAGAATGGAAAATGCTGGATAATGAACTAAAGACTTTGACAGGGACTCTTTAAGAATCTTTCCAAGGAGCCCTCCAAGCACAAATTGTAGCACAATTGAAGCCCTGCTTATAACAAAGAAAGGGAAGGTTCAAGAAGTTCTGAGAAGTTTCTTTGGGGTCAAGTCCCCCCACAATAAATTTTACCATGGCCCTTTCTTTTTTATTCTCTAAACAAAACCATGTGTGTCCCTGAATCTGCCTCATAAGAATGTCTCTCTCTCTTTTTTTTTTTTTTTTGCTTTTTGGGTCACACCCAGTGATGCACAGGGGTTACTCCTGGCTCTGCACTCAGGAATCACTCCTGCTGTGCTTCCGGGACCATATGGAATACTGGGAATCAAACCCGAGTTGGCTGCGTGCAGGGCAAATGCCATACCCTCTGTGCTATAGATCCAGCCCCAAGAATTTCTCTTTAATTCTAACTTCAGTCACCAAAAAAATGCTAAACTACTATTTCATTAGACATTTTAATAAAAGTTTTGTAGAACAGTACAGATTGGGCCTGCATTTGCTTCATATAGAAATGGCATAGGACCACATGGGAATTTAGGATATTTTAAAGCAAAAGGTTTATCGAATGTAACCAAAATCTCTGTAAACAGGTGTGTTTGCATATTGTATCTCTCATTATTTTAATATATTTAATGATAAC
Organism: Sorex araneus; assembly: GCF_027595985.1. Taxonomy (NCBI): domain Eukaryota; kingdom Metazoa; phylum Chordata; class Mammalia; order Eulipotyphla; family Soricidae; genus Sorex; species Sorex araneus. The sequence goes on along the minus strand of NC_073303.1, from coordinate 341,068,111 downwards.
TATACTATATTGGTATTATGATAAAATAATTAAGAAATAACTTTTAAAAAAATCTTAATAGTCTTTTGTGTACTGTGTTAAAATGATTACGACCATAGGTTGTAAGACAGTCACGATTTAGGAAAATAATACAGAAATGTCATTTTCTAACAGTAAATTCTAATTGAAGCTCTTAATCCTAGAGCTCACACAAATATTCAATAAATTTTTCTTCATAGTATTTGAAAATATAGTTCATATATCATATACATATGCATATATATACGTATATAACATCAGAAATACCCTGATATGTATAGTTTGATTGATCTCCAGATAAGTTTATAACCTGCTATTTTTAATGCCACTTTCCTGTGAATGTTCCATTTTCCTACAATACTATCTGCCCGGGTATCTATCCTTTTTAAAAGTCCAATGCTATTTTAATATAAATCCATACATGTTCCACACCTTTATAAAGTGTAGGTCAAAAGAGAATCATGGTTCTAGAGATTCTTACCCCATTACCATTTGCATAAAGATGCTGCCTTTAATTTTCAAAAGACTACTAGATTATGTAACAATATTTGAGACAAATTTTAACACACACACGCACACACACACACACACCTCTTGGGAATTAGAAAATTATTACTTTGACAAGTTATTCTTTGCAACTGAGTAAGTTATATAACCTCTTTAGCTTTAGAATGAGTGCAGTGTATCTTAAACATAGTTTAAAATTAAATGGTTTTATAACTTTGCTGGGCTGGAGCCAAAGCACAGCGGTAGGGCATTCACCTTCCATGCAGCCAACCTGTGTCTGATTCCTCCACCCCTCTCCAAGAGCCTGGCAAGCTACCAAGAGTATCTCGCCATCACGGCAAAGCCTAGCAAGCTACCACTGGCGCATTGGATATGCCAAAAACAGTAACAATAAGTCTCTCAATGAGAGATGTTACCGGTGCCCGCTTGAACAAATCAATGAGCAACGGGATGAAAGTGATGGTGACAAATAACTTTGCAAAATAATTTTGTTAGAGAATAAACTTACATATTTAATACCATATCGACTTGTCCAAAACATTGGGATATGTTAGTATCTATCTAATATATTTGTTAGCCAAAATATAAATGATTTAAAACAAACATATTCTAAATAATCAGGGAATTTTTCACCTACATAGAAATAAGTCACAATGCATTTTAGTTAATGATGAAAAGAATAGTAAATAATGCATTCTCAAATCAATATATCAGAGGTGAGCAAAATTCTTATATATAAAACAAATAATTTTTAAATTTTTCATGTATAAATACAGTAATAACAATTTTATGATGGGTTATAATAACTATGGTCTAAAGTAAATCATTGCTTAGATTTAAAATAAAACTCATTAAATATAATATTCATAAAATATTAAATATTCTTCTGTTTGATCTCTTAATTCAAGTCTGTACTTTCACTAAACAGGAAATTTGAAAAAATACTATTTTTTAAATAATTATTCTTAGGCAAATTGCCTAGTTGGCCTCTAAAATAATATTTTAAATGCTTGCTAATTTTATCTTTCTGAGCTTTTCTTATCAGTTTTAAATACAGTTGTGCCTTGGAACTTTGGAGAATTAAATAAAAGCTTCTGTAGTCTTTTGGAATCAAATGAGAATTTGTCTCAAGCTTGATCTGTTTACTTATATTCTCAGAAATTCAATATATTCACAGATGGATATTATGTAGCCAGCATTTTGTGGTGTTCTAACATGCAATATATATAACAAATTGCCAGCCCGACTATTATATGTTTAAGAGTTTTAATTGCTGTGTACTTCAAACATTTCTTACATTGTGCCATCTGGCACATAGAAATGCTAATGAATTTTTAAACTTAATGGGATATGCTCTGCATTAGGAATGTCTGAAAATTAGTTGCTAACCACTGGTAAATGACAGATTTTCCAATATAAACCTCACAAAATTACAACTCCTTGCTTTATGCCTTTAAGGTAGCAACACATTGATAAGTGCAAGTAAAAACCATTCAAACAATTGTTTGGATGATAATAACAATATATAAATACAGTAGTTTTATTGCTATTTAAAGAAACTGCGTCTATACCTCTTTTTATTTTAGAGTGATTTTAAAGGTTTTTTTTGACAGTAAGTAGAACATTTTACTTAAATTTTAAACAATTTTTCGACATGGTGAAAAGTCTAGCAAAGTATTCGTATATTATTGAAAAGTTTCTTTTCCTGTCACTCAAAGAAATGTTCTTTTTATTACACTTATATTTCTATTGTAACAGAATTTCATGAACATTAAATCTGGCAAGAGTATAATTACTAGCTACCAGAACATCAGTTTCAAAATGGTATAATCTATGTGTTTTTGTCCCCTAATAATCTTAATGTTGATTTGCTTTGGTTTTTCTCTTTCCATGCAAGTAGTGAAGAATAGATTCACTGCACTTACTACTGAAAGCAAAATTCAGAGATGCACCCAAGAAAGCAACAGGAAAACAGAAATTCATTCAAGAATATAAAAATAGAAAACAATTGAAACAGCAGTTGGTTAAAATAACTTAAAAGCATAGATATGAAAATTACAAAGAAAATTATCATAGCTTTTAGAGTCTTAAATGGACATTTATAATGCATAAAAAGCCATAAAGTTAGTTTCTAATCATTGCTAAGATTTTTTTTAATAATTGTAGTTATTAACAAAAAATTAACCTCCAGGTTATCCAAAAAATTAGAGAATGTACAAAATTAGTAAAATGCTCATGGTGGTTCCAATATATGAGATTTAGTTAGTCATATTTGAGAGATTTTTCTGTTTTAGCTCTCTGCTATGTCTTGTAGATGTATATATACACAGTAAGCTCTGGTGTTTTACTGTTTAAACTTGCTTTGATATGTTAATTTTAAAATGGAGAACTTTAAGTAACTCACATTTAGTTTAAATAATCTCATAGGAAAATCGGTGATTCTAAGGTGAATTTTTTTTTTCAGGAGGGGGAGATATAAATCACATCCCCATCAATGATTGCTCCTCCCTTCACACAGCATCCTTCCCAGGGTTAGAGATGACAGTAGGTGTACTGCAAAGGGAAGCACTCCTAGGGGAAAATGGAGAAAAACTGTCATTAGGGAAGCCAATCCTTGTCTTGTTTGTTATTCTCAATACTACCAGCAAATGCACTGCTTCTTGCAGCCAGCATGAAGAAAGCTGTAGCAGTGGCTGAAACGCTCTCATCAGAGAGAATTTAGGAAAAGATCACAGTGCACAGGAAGGAATAAAAGACCTTTCGATATGTGAGGGGTCAGAGCAGATGGAAGTTTGAAAAAAAAAAAAGTAGACAATCAAACCAAAGCACTCTTTACTCCTGCTGCTCATACAGCTACATTTTATCTGAGGTAATGGTGCTCTGCCAATCTCTAGTCAACCATTTACTACCTCCTCTAAATCCCGAGAGGCTCTGCAGTGTAGCTCTCTGCTCCTCAGAACCTCAGCTCTTCCACGGTGCTTGTTAGATTGCCAGAGGCTGAGAAATTGCACAGGTTAGCTCCTTTCCCTCTGCTCCCAGTGTGCTTATTATTTAGTCAGTACAGAATGGTTCCATACTTAATTGTTTGCTAATTATATTATGCACTATTACTCTAATTTCTTCAGTGAGATTCTAAGCCCCATGAGGGAAGGGATCCTGTTATACTTTTATTGCTTAAGATCCTCGGCTCAAAATGCATTCTGAGAACAAATTAAATATTTATTATTAACAATCCAGAGTTTTCTACATCTGTTCATTTTCATTCCCTCTGTGTTTCAAATTTCTTAAATGAAGATCTGTCTGTTGAGATAGTTTTCATTTTTTAAAAAATATAAATACATTATTGAAGCACCATGGTTTAAAAGTTGCTTTTAATAAAGTTGTCAGATTTCAATGTTCCAATCCCCGTCCTACCACCTGAGTGACTCTGATGAAGTCCCAAAAGCTATACCCACATCCCACCTCTGCCACCATGCTCACAGTCCAACGTCATAGCTTCATTAAGAACCTCTGCACGCACACCAAATGGTATCCCAGTGTTAGGTTGAGAACTCTGGGGCCTTCTTGGAGTGGAACTAGGCAGCCACCCCCAATCACCCATACTTCCGGAAGCCCTGGAGAAACAAACACCTCCCACAGCTGCTACCTTGTCAACTCATTGGCTCTGTTCTACAGATCCTGAAGTTTCTGTACCACATAACACTTGCAAATTCTACAATAATGAAGTTCCAGTAGGCACAGGGCTTTATGTTTTTAGCCAGAAAAGATGGTTGATCTTCTTGAGAAAAAAAAATGGAAGTAATGGCATTCTATGAAGACACACAAAACAATAGAGTAAAATTTTAGAACTTGTTTTGAAAATGAAGAAATAATAGGGATAATTCAGAGAGCTAGAGTGCAAGCAGAGTGCAAGCATGGCATGCAGAACTCTCACTTTTAAGCCCAACACCACATGGCACCCCTAAGTGAAGTGTTGTTGGATCCAAGATATACAGTTGTAAAATAATTTTCCAAGAGTGAGATGTTTTAATTAGATAAAATTAAGTTTATTGAGAGTCTGGTGGTCAGACCTAACAGTGGAGACCTCCAAAGATAGAGACCCTTCTAGCATTCTTTGGAGACATTTTATTTATCCGGTTGCCTTAGGTGGAAAACTTCTGCTTTCTACAGAATATTTAGTCCTGGGAGGGAGTGAGCAAAAGACAAATACCCAAATATTTGGGGTGGGGGAGTAGGGGAATAAATTGTGCTCAGAACAAACCATTCTGAGCTAAACACAAAAAAATCATAAGAAATGCATGTAGTAATCTGGGTCATCTTAAATGGCTGAACTAATCATATAAAAATAATAGAATAATTTTAACCTATCCCAGAAAGGGATTAATATGGTCAATTTGAGAAATTTGGGTGACAAAGGTATAGAATGTTTGTCCTGCTAGGCCAAATTATGAAAGCATGGGTGCCTAGGTCAGTTCTCAAAGCTGTGGGGAAGAATAAAGCAATGGTGAGGCCTTTAGAGACCCCTGAATGCAGCTTATTATTTTAGCAAGGGGAGTCACTGAGCACTGCCCTGAAGCAGCACCACCCCACCCCACCAGGCCTGGAGAGTAGCAGTTCATCCCTGGGCCCAAGAATTGAATCAGCCCCCAACAGGCAAGTGTATAGCCTCAGGACCCCCTGAGAACTGCTTGTGAGGTCTCCTTGCCACCCCACCATGTACATAAAATTATCAATAAATAATCTTAAAAATGTAGCCAACACTTATATTAAAGCTGAAATTTGATTCAAAGGTAGAACTAGGGCATACAGATTTGTTTACTAAGTTTATCCTTTGTTGATTCACTAACTGGATGGGTGAGGGAAATGTTTATTAGCCTTTTTGTATCACTTGTCATCCCAATGTTCATCGATTCGTTCGAGTGGGCAAGAGTAATGTCTCCATTTGTCCCTGTCACATGCTAGTGTAGCCCAATGGCGTCTGCTCACTCCAGGAACACGGAGAGCCTCAAACCAGTTGTTCAGGGTCTTGATGAAGAAGTCTGACCATCTCGTAGGCAGGCGGCCACGTGGTCTTTTGATGTCCCATGGAATCCAGTCGGTAACAGGTGTAGTCCAGTGGTCATCTCTAAATTGCATTATGTGTCCGGCCTATTTGATTTTTGACGGCTTGACAAACGAGACAGCGTCCCTGACTCTTGTCGACTAAGTCAGAACTCCAGATTCCTTCTCTCACTTGAGTGAAATGTGACACTCCAAGCATAGCTCTTTCCATTCCTTTTTGGGAGATCCGAATAGCGTTCTCATCCTGTTTTTGTAGGGCCCAGGTCTCTGAGGTGTACATTGGCCTTTTAGGTACCCTATGAAAATAGTGCTAATAATAACAGATAAATCAGTGAAGTGCTGTAACCTAACAAAGCGTTTAGCTGAAATTCCTTATGACACAATCATTCTTTTTTTTTTTTTTTGCTTTTTGGGTCACACCTGGCGATGCACAGGGGTTACTCCTGGCTCTGCACTCAGGAATTACTCCTGGCAGTGCTCAGGGGACCATATGGGATGCTGGGATTTGAACCCGGGTCGGCCACTTGCAAGGCAAACGCCCTACCCGCTGTGCTATCGCTCCAGCCCCGACACAATCATTCTTGCTATAGGTAAAAGTCTCCAGAGACTACTCCTGAGTTCACATGAACAAAATATCAAAAGATGAACCCATAGATAGTTTTAAAAATTGTTGTTGTTCCATCCTGCAGGTAAACAGGCAATCCCTTGGAGAGCCTGCCTCAGCGCGGAGAAGCCCCCCTCCCCGCCCCCTGCCCGCCGCGACTCGGGGCTTCTCCTGAAGCCCCTGCCTGGCACCTTTCCGCCGCCGCCGTCGGATCCTGACCAATCTCCATCCTGCAGGTAAACAGGCAATCCCTTGGAGAGCCTGCCTCAGCGTGGAGAAGCCCCCCTCCCCGCCCCCTGCCCGCCATGGCTCGGGGCTTCTCCTGAAGCCCCTGCCTGGCACCTTTCCGCCGCCGCCGTCCGATCCTGACCAATCCCCACTCTGCTGCTTAGGGGCGTGTCCTCATCTCAGGGGGCGTGGCCTAAAAAGTGGGCGTGGCCTCTTTCCGGAGCGGCCAACGCTAAGGCGGCCGCAGTTCTTTTTTTTTTACCATTCCATGCCTTCTCCTTTGGCCACAATTGATAGAATTCATTCCTTCAAAGAACTCCCTGAGGCCCTCCCTTTCCCCCACTTCCCGCTGCCGTCTGCGTCTCCCGAGTTTCTGAAGTCACTCCCTGCTCGCATGGCGCACCCCGTCTCCCAAACCGGCTTGTAACTGCGCACGTCCATCAGGTACGAGGACCATCCCTCGGCCACGCCCTCCCTTTCCCCCACTTCCCGCTGCCGTCTGCGTCTCCCGAGTTTCTGATGTCACTCCCTGCTCGCCCGGCGCACCTCGTCTCCCGAACCGGCTTGTAACTGCGCACGTCCCCCCCATCAACAGGAAGACACTGGGGGCGTGGCCTGTGTCTTAATGGGCGTGGTCTAAAGTGGGCGTGGCCTCCTCTCAGAGCGGCCAACGCTAACGCGGCCGCAGTTATTCTTTGCTACCTCAGCTCAATCCGTACTGTGTATTCCTTTGAAAACTCACTTTTGCGATCTCAAACATTTACGCAAAATAGCCATTAGCTTAGGCTGACAGTATAAAAGCTATCAGTGAATAAGGGAAGTTTAGCACAATCGGAGCCCCTTCTTCCCACAAAAAGGAAGAGGAATAAATAACTACAAGGTTCCAACTCTGCACTTCCGTGACAATATGAAGAAACAGCGAAAATCCCCTCCACCAAGAGAGGGAGAAGAAAAGATACTAGAAACCTCAAAAGAGTCTCCCAACATCTACGACCTCTCAGATAAACAATTCAGAGAGGAAATATGGAGGAGAGTCGACCTACTCCAAGCAAATATGGAACCGACATCCAATAAATTAAGGGAGGAGATGAATCAAGCGCTGGAACGGTCTACCAAGAAAATACAGGAAGAAATGAGAGCAGAAATGAGAGCAGAAATTTCAAACCTTCGAACCGAAGTCTCACAAATAAAGCAATCGGTAGATGAAATAAAAATCTCACTAGATGCCCTCAACAGCAGAATGACTACAGCCGAAGACAGAATCAGCGAGCTTGAGGATGAGCTGCAGAAAGCTTACAGACAGCAACAAATAATGGCCAAAGACCTCAAAATGGCTATAGAGCGAATCAGAGCCCTGGGGGTGACTTCAAGAGGAACAACATAAGAATCATTGGAGTACCAGAACCACAGGGAACTAACCCCAATGAAAAAAACATACTCAAAGACATCATCACTAAGAAATTCCCAGAGCTGGAGAAGGCAGGCGTCCAGATACAAGAAGTCCGAAGAGTGCCAGCAAAAAGAGACCCAAATAAAAAGACTCCAAGGCATATCATAGTCAGAATGGCGGATGCTGTAGATAGAGACACAATTCTACAAGTAGCAAGGTCAAAGAGGGAAATCACATACAAAGGAGCACCCCTCAGATTTACGGCCGATCTGTCAGAAGAAACCCTCCGAGCCCGAAGACAATGGTGGGACATAGTGAAAAAACTCAACGAAATGAATGCCTCACCAAGAATACTTTATCCAGCTAAACTCTCACTCAAACTCGAAGGAACCATACACTATTTCTCGGATAAACAACAGCTCAGGAACTTCATAGACTCAAAACCAATCTTGAAAGAAGGTCTAAAGGGGCTACTGTAAGACAAGGAGGAGCCCCATAAGAACAACAAATCCCACAGAAAGATGACACAAAACCACATCACAATAATCTCTCTCAATGTCAATGGCCTAAATGCACCTATCAAGAGACACAGAGTGGCTAAATGGATCCGGAAATTAAACCCAACATTCTGTTGCCTGCAAGAAACACACCTGAACAAACAGAGTAAACATAGACTCAAAGTCAAAGGATGGAAAACAATCCTCCAAGCAAACAACCCCCTTAAAAAAGCTGGAGTGGCCATCCTGGTATCCGACAACATAGATTTCAGGATGAAAAAGATCAAAAGGGACAGCGAAGGTCACTTTCTGTTTATCAAGGGATATGTACAACAGGAAGAAATCACACTCTTAAACGTATATGCTCCTAACAAACGACCAGCTAAATATTTAAAACGACTCCTAACAGACTTCAAAGAGGACATCACTAACAGCACAATTGTAGTCGGAGACTTCAATATGGCCTTATCACCTCTAGATAGATCCACAAGAACAAAACTCAACAAGGAAACACTGACTCTGAATGAAGAAATTGAAGAGAGAGGCCTAATAGACCTATACAGGGCCTTACACCCCAAAAAGAAAGAATACACATTCTTTTCCAGTGCACATGGAACATTTTCAAAAATAGACCATGTACTGGGCCCCAGAACATACCTCAATAGAATCGGAAAAATAGAAATTGTATCAACCATCTTTTCAGACCACGATGCGCTGAAGATAGAAGCTAACCACCCACAAATACGGAAAATCAAATCAATCACCTGGAAATTAAACAATTCCATGTTGAACAATGAGTGGGTCAAGAAGGAAATCAAGGAAGAAATCAAAAGATACTTAGAAACAAATGAGAATGAAGACACGAGCTACCAAAACCTATGGGACGCAGCTAAAGCCGTGTTAAGGGGAAAATTTATAGCTCTCCAAGCATTCCTCAGGAAGGAAGAAAGGATCCACATAGATAGCTTGACTTCACGACTCAAGACCCTAGAAAAGGACCAGAGAAAGGACCCCAAACCAGACCGAAGGAAAGAAATAATAAAAATTAGAGCAGAAATTAATGACATCGAAACCAAAAAAACAATCCGAAAGATCAATGAAACAAAGAGTTGGTTCTTTGAGAAAATAAATAAGATTGATAAACCGCTAGCAAGTCTCACAAAGAAAGAAAGAGAGAAAACTCTAATAAATCGAATCAGAAATGAAAAGGGGGACATCATAACAGAAACCAGTGAGATTCAAAAGATCATTAGAGACTACTTTGAAAGTCTTTACGCCACAAAAAAGGAGAACCTAAAAGAAATGGATGGATTCCTTGATTCCTATAATCTCCCAACACTGAAGAAAGAAGACCTGGAATACCTGAATAGACCCATCAATGTTAAGGAAATTGAAACGGTAATCAAAAACCTCCCCCAAAACAAAAGCCCAGGCCCAGATGGTTTCACTGGCGAATTCTTCCAAACATTTAAAGAAGACCTATTGCCTGTTTTCCTCAAACTTTTCCAGGAAATTGAAAAAACAGGAACTCTCCCAAACAGTTTCTATGAAGCACATATCTCCCTAATACCAAAAGCAAACAAAGACACCACTAAGAAAGAAAATTACAGACCAATTTCCCTGATGAACACCGATGCGAAGATCCTCAACAAAATACTAGCAAATAGGATCCAACAACTCATCAAAAAGATCATACATCACGACCAAGTGGGATTCATCCCAGGGATGCAAGGATGGTTTAACATTCGGAAATCAATCAACATAATCCAGCATATCAACAAAAGTAAAGACAAAAACCATATGATCATATCAATAGATGCAGAGAAAGCATTTGACAAGATCCAACATCCTTTCATGATGAAAACCCTCGCCAAAATGGGGTTTGGAGGAACTTTCCTCAAGATAGTCGAAGCCATCTATCACAAGCCTACGGCAAGCATTATCCTCAACGGGGAAAAACTAAGGGCCTTTCCTCTGAGATCAGGCACAAGACAAGGATGCCCACTCTCACCACTCCTCTTCAATATAGTACTGGAAGTACTTGCGATAGCTATTAGACAAGAAAAAGAGATTAAGGGCATCCAGATAGGAAGGGAAGAAATCAAACTCTCACTATTTGCAGACGACATGATACTATATCTAGAGAAGCCTAAAACCTCTACTAAGAAACTCTTAGAAACAATAGACTTATACAGTAAAGTTGCAGGCTACAAAATCAATACCCAAAAATCCATGGCCTTCATATATGCAAACAATGAGGCAGAGGAAAGGGACATGAAAAAAGCAATCCCATTCACAATCGTGCCCCAGAAAATCAGGTACCTCGGAATCAGCTTAACCAAGGAAGTAAAAGACCTTTACAAAGAAAACTACATAACGCTACTCCATGAAATCAAAGAGGACATGAGGAAATGGAAACATATACCCTGCTCGTGGATAGGGAGAATCAATGTTGTCAAAATGGCAATACTCCCTAAAGCATTATACAGATTCAATGCGATCCCTATAAGTATACCCATGACATTCTTCAAAGAAATGGATCAAGCAATCCTAAAATTCATATGGAATAACAAGCGTCCAAGGATAGCTAAAACAATTCTTGGGAAAAAGATGATGGGAGGCATCACCATCCCCAACCTCAAACTTTACTACAAAGCAGTAACAATTAAAACAGCATGGTACTGGAACAAAGGCAGAGCCGTAGACCAATGGAACAGGGTGGAATATCCCTACACACAACCCCAAATGTATGACCATCTAATCTTTGATAAGGGAGCAAGAGATGTGAAGTGGAGCAAGGAAAGCCTCTTTAACAAATGGTGCTGGCACAACTGGACAACCACATGCAAAAAAATGGGTTTAGACCTTGACCTGACACCATGCACAAAAGTCAGATCAAAATGGATTAAAGACCTCAACATTAGACCACAAACCATAAGGTACATTGAAGACAAGGTCGGCGAAACCCTCCACGATATTGAAGATAAAGGTATCTTCAAAGGTGACACGGAACTAAGCAATCTAGTAAAAACAGAAATCAACAAATGGGACTACATTAAACTAAAAAGATTCTGCACCGCAAGAGATACAGTGACCAGAATACAAAGACTATCCACAGAATGGGAAAGGATATTTACACAATACCCATCAGATAAGGGGTTGATATCAATGGTATATAAAGCACTGGTTGAACTCTACAAGAAGAAAACATCCAACCCCATCAAAAAATGGGGCGAAGAAATGAACAGAAACTTTACCAAGGAAGAAATACGAATGGCCAAAAGGCACATGAAAAAGTGCTCTGCATCACTAATCAACAGAGAGATGCAGATCAAAACAACTTTGAGATACCACCTCACACCACAGAGACTAGCACACATCCAAAAGAACAAAAGCAACCGCTGTTGGAGAGGATGTGGGGAGAAAGGGACCCTTCTTCACTGCTGGTGGGAATGCCGACTGGTTCAGCCCTTCTGGAAAACAATTTGGACGACTCTCAAAAAATTAGATATTGAATTCCCATTTGACCCAGCAATACCACTGCTGGGAATATATCCCAGAGAGGCAAAAAAGTACAATCGAAACAACATCTGCACATGTATGTTCATCGCAGCACTGTTTACAATAGCCAGAATCTGGAAAAAACCCGAATGCCCCAGAACGGATGACTGGTTGAGGAAACTTTGGTACATCTATACAATGGAATACTATGCAGCTGTTAGAAAAAAGGAGGTCAAGAATTTTGTAGTCAAGTGGATGGGCATGAAAAGTTTCATGCTGAGTGAAATGAGTCAGAAAGAGAGAGACAGACATAGAAAGATTGCACTCATCTATGGTATATAGAATAACAGAGTGGGAGACTAACACCCAAGAACTGTAGAAATAAGTACCAGGAGGTTGACTCCATGGCTTCGAGGCTGGCCTCACGTTCCGGGGAAAGGTCAACTCAGAGAAGCAATCACCAACTACATTGTAGTCGAAGGCCATGTGGGGGAAGGGAGTTGCGGGCTGAATGAGGGCTAGAGACTGAGCACAGCGGCCACTCAACACCTTTATTGCAAACCACAACAGCTAATTAGAGAGAGAAAACAGAAGGGAATGCCTTGCCACAGTGGCAGGGTGGGGTGGGGGGGAGATGGTATTGGGGAAGGTGGGAGGGACACTGGGTTTACGGGTGGTGGAGAATGGGCACTGGTGAAGGGATGGGTTCCCAAACTTTGTATGAGGGAAGTATAAGCACAAAAGTGTATAAATCTGTAACTGTACCCTCACGGTGATTCTCTAATTAAAAATAAATAAATTTAAAAAAAAATAAATAAATAAAAATTGTTGTGGTTTTGAATCTAGCAGCACTAATCTGACCTGATCTCTACGGAAGGAAGCTATAGATTTAGCTTAATAAACTAGTCAAAGTTTTTATCAATCAGTCACTTGGCTAATAAAATTCTCATAAAATTTCTGGACCCTTGAACATCGTTCATCTTTCTTTCAAGATCAGCAAAAATGCTGATAACAGCCAATACATTGAATGCCAGATGGATTTAGTTTCCTGAGAATCTTTACATCTAAGATCTCCTTAGACCTTACTCACTGTTCTATTTTCTTATTGGTCCTGACTTATGTTGTGTAAGACAAAATTATAGCTATAGGAATAGTGCTTTCCTGAAGTTCCTGAACAACCTTCAGAGTTCCCTGAAGATTGAAATCATGGTCGTTCTTTGTTTTTCTTAGTTATTTAATTTATGGAATTCAGACAAAATGATAAGAGCAGGAGGGAACAACCTTGGCAGGACAGTCTTCTGTGTCTCCAGGTGTCTGGCCTGGCTTGTTCCTATGGGTAATTAGGGAATTGCTCTTTATTCTACCTTTGTGTTTTTGCTCTACTAGGCCTCTAATATGTATTTCTTGACTTCTAGGATGTTCCAATAATTTGTAATGTAGAATCTTCACTATTCCTCTTGCCAGTTATGTTACCAAAAAGCTAGTTCAGAAGAAATACATTCAGAGGAATATCTAATTCTTTTTATTTTATTTTATTTTATTTTAATTTTTATTAAATCACCATGTGGAAAGTTACAAAGTTCTCAGGTTTATATGTCAGTTATACAATATTCAAACACCCATTCCTTCACCAGTGCCCATATTCCACCACCAGAAACCCCAGTATACCCCCCGCCCCCACCCCCACCCCCTACTGTATAACTAATGAATTTCACTTCATTTTTTCTTTACCTTGATTACATTCCATAATTCAACACAAAACTCACTATAGTTGTTGGAGTTTCCAACCAAGAGAGACAGACCTACTACATTTGATAATTAGTTTTTCATTGCTGGAAATGAAGAGATATGTAGAACCACTGCTACAAGTACATAACTCTCTCTCTCTCTCTTTTTTTTTCCTTTTTCCTTTTCCCTTTTTTTTTCTTTTTACCCCTCATCCCCCTTCCTGCGCCTCATAGTATGGTGTATGCCACGCCGCGTCGGCCAGCGTGGGGCTTTTGCTTAGTTCACAGTCCAGAGGTGGCTGCTACATTAAAAACCTTCAATATTTCAACAAAAACTTACTGTTATTATTTGGAGTTTCCCCTCCAAGTCAGACCTGTTCAAATGGAACCGTTTCACATTGCTGACAATTATAAATGTTAATTCGTTTTGGATTTCTGTATAAAGTCCAGGGAAAATTCTGCCAGAAATTACATAGCCCAGCTCACAGTCCCAGTCCATTGCTGTAAGAAGTCTCTGAATTCAAAGTCTTTAGGCGCAGAGGGTCCGATTCGAGCTCAGTGGCTCCGGATTTATCTGGGCCGAGGGCGTGCCAGTTACGCCCCCTTCCCATGAGTTCCTGGGAGCCCCAAAAGTAAAAACCGAATACCTGTGGGTTTGGAGTCACAGAAGACGGCGCCTGCCACATGGGTGCCGCCAGCCCGCCGCTTTCCGTGCAGGAAGACAGGGTGGGGAGGAAAAAAAAATCCACCCCCGGCAGCACAGAGTTGTAGCCCAGTTCGGTGTCCCAGTGCATCGCTATCGGATGCTGCGCTGGATGCCCGAATGTGTTACATCTTTGGAATCAAAGTCTTTAGGCGCAGAGGGTCCGATTCGCGCTCAGCGGCTCCGGATTTATCTGGGGGAATATCTATTTCAGAATTGCTTCATAGTCTGACTTGATCCATTGTTTATGTTATAATCTTAAATTTCTTGAACACTTTTCGAAAATTTAAAAAATATGTTAACATTGACTTTGAAATTCTTATATAATTAGGATTAAAGCATATGTCTTATGAACTTTCTTGTAGACTATTGATTTTTTTTCTACATGACAATTTAAGATTATTTTGAATTATCATATTGAAAACTGCTGCTGAGGACTCTACATTGCATAGAAGTGAATTCAGCCATTATTGCTCAAGTCAGATATGTATCCCTGCTTTAAATATGTAGAGTTCAATTCCTTTATAAGTCTACAACTGCATATATAAAATTTGCCTTACCCACAGTTACTGCAGATGTCATTCCTATATGTGTAATGCTTTTTATTTTCTTTCTTTTTTTTTTTTTTGAGTCATACCTGACAGTCCTTGCCAGGGGCTACTCCAAGGTTATGCTTGGCAGTTTACTGCTGGAAGTGTTCAGAGAACCATTTGATGCCATAAATTAAACCTTAGGTCACCTGCATGCAAGACATGCACTGCAGTCTGTTGTGATAGTTCTCTCTCCATAATATATACGTACATATACAAATATTTATGTACAGATATATGTGCATGAACATATATATAAGTTCTAATAGCTTAAATCTGATTGACAGTCATTAAAAACACCATAGAGGCTGTTTGCCACAGAGATCTTTATGGATAGTACAAATGTATCTAAATGTAGGAGATTTAGCCTCATCTTCACCTTTGATAAAAGTCCTGAGCTATACCGTCTTGGCTATTAGTACATTTATCTAAGCAGAATATTGGTTAAGGTAAAGGATTTGAGAAAAGGTTACCATAATGCTCACATTCACTTTCTTATTTATTAATAGTTTACACAGAATAAATAGTATAGTATTACATGAATAAGTCTACATAGGTATTTGTGATTTTTGACACCATATCTTGTTAAAATTTGTTTCAATGGAGATAAACAAGCCTCTTAGAAAATGATGCTTCTGGGAATGCTGGAACTTTGAAGCCTAACCTTCTCTAACTTTACCTATTCTGCTTTATCTCCACTCCAGGATATCAGGATACAAAGCAAAGAAAAATTGTATTTTTTAAACTCCAAGTTGCTATGCAGTGAATAATGTATCTTGTTTCTCAAGTCATAACTATCTCAATTAGTGTTCCCTCGTGTTAAAGGCTATGAGGATGATGAGGAAAAGGAAGGTTCTTTTTCCTAATTCTGGGACTGTTGTCACATGAAATGCAAGATATAAGAAAGCAGCGAAAGCAAATAATAATAATTTAAAAAATAGCATGCAACCAGATGCATCAGTTGAGCTATTTTAGTAGAATTCAACTACCATTTTGGAGGTAATAGTTTAGAAATGTAGAAATACGTGGGGAGAATTTCCAGGAGTCCACAACTGAAGAGAGCTTGATAGATAAACTGGCCCTTTACCTGAGTTTCTGATTATCAATAAAAATAGTTTATTGCTTTAAGATCCTTAAATGATAATTTATTTTTTCATTTTTTCATTTTTTATTTATTTTTTTTAAATTCTTTTATTAATTCACCATGTGGAAAGTTACAAAGCGTTCAAGTTAAAGTCTCAGTTATACAATGCTCAAACACCCATCCCTTCACCAGTGCACATATTCCACAAAATAATTATATTCACAAAAATAATTAGTAGAAAGGTTAATCTATACACAGTCTTAAACTATAATAAATATATAACATGTAAGACACCTTTTGTGAGCTCAGGAATAAGGACATGCATGTGGCCCCAAGTTTTATCCCCAGCAACATCCCTGACAACTATGGAGATGTAGCCCTAACATACTCTGAGCACTTCTGGATCGCTCTGGTGGCCTCAGAATTACTGGACCATCACATCAAATTGCTTGTTCAGTGACTAAGTATCAAGGGGAATGGACCAATGGACCACTGATTACTATAAACTACTTTATTTTGACTTTTGCAATTTTAGAAGAATAGATTTTATATGAAATGCAGTTATTTTCTGCAACATTCTTCTGTTTAATAAAGCATGATAATTATTGAGTTATCCATGCAAATGCCCTAGGTATCTGCTTAAGATCCTAGTCTATTTTCTGTGGAAGTAATTAATGTAGATTCTTTTTAATAATTCTGAATTTTAATACTGAAAGCAGCCTACATCAACAATGTACTCTTATGCATATTCAGACAATAAAATGTTATTTAGTGATGAAATAACTAAGTTTTTTAAAACCTGAAAGAATACTGAATGCATATTACTAGATTTTTTTAAAAGATCAATCTGAAAGACTGACATACAGTATGATTCCAGGTATATTACATTCAAAATTAGTGACGTTTTAGGGATCAGTAGAGCAGGTATGGTGTTTGCTTAGCATGTAGCTGACTCGTCCATGATTCCCAGGACTCCATACGGTTCCCACCAGGACTGAGCACTGACCATAGAGCTAGGAGTAATCCTTGAGCATCGCTGAGTGTGGCTCCAAGACAAAACAAAACAAACAAGCAAATAAGCAAAGACTATATGACTTTCTAAAAATTGTAAAATTACAGAAGACATAGGCAATTAGCAATTCCTAGAGACTGGAACAGGAAAGAAGAAAAATGAATAAGAAAAGCAGAGAGTAATTTTAGGCAGTGAAGTTATCCTACATAATATTATATTAGGTTATGCATGTTTTCCTAAGTTTGTCAAAAGCCATAGAATGGAGAGTATAGTGAACTTCAATGTGACTACCTTTTGTAATACTCATATGTTATAGATTCATAATGATGTTTCTAATATGGATTATTGTGCATATATAAAAGTGGTAGCTATAGGAGTACTTGCTATGCTCAGGGTCCAAATTTGTTTGAGTTAAAATTGTTCTAATTTCAGATTCAAAAAAATTAAAATACTCCTTATTACAAAATAAAATACTAAAAATATGACATCATCATTTTAGTTTTAATTTTTTTATTCTATGTGCATATTAAAATAGACTGGAGCAATAGCACAGTAGGTAGGGCATTTGCCTTGCATACAACCTACCCCGGTTTGTTTTCTCCATCTCTCGTGGAGAGCCAGGCAAGCTATCAAGAGTATCCTAGCCACATGGCAGAGCCTGGCAAGCTACCTGTGGTGTATTCGATATGCCAAAAACAGTAACAAGTCTCACAATGGAGATGTTACTGGTGCCCGCTCGAGCAAATCAATGAACAATGGGATGACAGTGCTAAAGAAAAAAACAGTGCAGTGATAACATGTTAAGATAGACTGGAGTGATAGCACAGTGGGTAGAACGTTTGCTTTTCATGTGGCCAACCTGGTTTCAATTCCTCCGTCCTTTTCAGAGAGTCTGGTAAGCTACTGAGAGTATCCCGCCCACAAGGCAGAGCCTGAAAAGCTACCTGTGACATATTCAATATGCCAAAACAGTAACAAGTCTCACAATGGAGACGTTACTGATGCCTTCTCAAGCAAATCGATGAACAGGACAACAGTGCTGCAGTGCTACATGTTAAAATAATTTGTCATATGTACAATATTTATAAATGTGTTCATATAATTTTAAATTATGTTGTTTCTCTCATAAGCAAGTTCATGTTATTAAAAATATTTACACTTAAGGGTCCTGGGGATTTGCCTTGGAGGTAGTATTACTGTCTTTCAGGCATGAGGCCAAGGTCTTACTCCTGGCATTGCCACCATGCTGAGTTTTATCCTGCTGATTCAACTGCTGATTATAATTCCCTATGCCACAAGTAGTGGGTGATCTCAAATGAGCCACAATAGAGTATATGCAAGCACCACAACTAAAGTCTACTATCCCTGTAAACACAGCAGTTAAGCAAAAGTATATGAGCACGGCAGCCAAGTGCATGGCCACCAGAGAATCCCACAATTAAATGTGTATAATTTCTGGTTATCAACACAAATGGGACAAGTGGTAAGAATACCTGTATGCATATCTGCTCACTTTAATATTCAAACGTGCTAATAAGCCAGTAATTTGCATAAACTCTTATCATTGTATATTTAGGAAAATTCTAATTATTGAGTATTACATTTATCTCAAATATAATTTTTTTACAAGTCCAGTGTCTTCTTTAGAATATACTGTTATATGTGCATATAAAAGTGATCTACACTATTGTATGATTTTTAATGAGTACTAAAATATATTTTGCAAAAAGTTCAAATCAAATATTAATTTTACTTAAAAACATTGAACTAAGGTGTTGAAAGGATATAGTAATTTATACATCAAAACCCTACTTAGTGTATTATAATTATTAGCTTATTATAAAAATAATTGCTTTAAAATGTTACAGTTACTAGACATATATAAGAATGATTCTTCAATCAATCTCTCTCATCATCTTTGTTATTTATAATTGTTAGTGAACAGCAATTATTCAATCAACTTTTCTAATAATTAAATAATAAGCTCATTTATTGTTCTTTATCAGAAAAGCTTTGTGTAATCCCAGCCACTCCAGCATCCAGAGACTTAAAAGCAAGCTCCCGGAAGCACGAGGCCACAAAGCATCTGCACGATATCTAACAGTCTTCTTCTCCTCTGGGAGAAGCTGGCAAACTACTAGGAGTTTCCTGCCCACATGGAAGAGCCTTGCAAGGTCCACCATTGTGTATTAATATTCCAAAAGCAGTAGCAAGCTGGGTCCCATTCTCCTGACTCTGAAAGAGCCTCTAATGGAGCACTGTTGGGAAGGATAAGTAAAAAGAGGCTTCTAAAATCTCAGGGCTGGGGCTAGAGAGATAGCACAGCGGGTAGGGTGTTTGCCTTGCACGAGGTCAACCCGGGTTCTATTCCCAGCATCCCATATGGTCCCCCGAGGACCGCCAGGAGTAATTCCTAAGAACATGAGCCAGGAGTAACCCCTGTGCATCGCCGGGTGTGACCCAAAGAGCAATAAACAAACAAACAAACAAACAAATAAATAAATAAATAAATAAAATCTCAGGGCTAGGACGAATGGAGACGTTACTGAGACCATTCGAGAAATGTGATGATCAATGGGGTGATGATGATGACGATGACCAGAAAAGTAAGTATATGATTATTTGAACACAGGGGCTTGAAAGTAGTGTTCAAGGTTGTTTTTTATTTCCCATAGTGCATCTATAGTCTCTATGTAAATCTATGCAAAAAGAATAAATTCAGTTTAAATAGTTCTGTACATCCCTTAAATTTCTATTTTTTTCATCTCGTGTCTTGACAGATTGGTAATGGCACCTAAGATAAAATGATCTGATGAGAAATTTAATAACTACTGGCTATTAGACAGCACATGAATGCTCCCTAGACATGAGAAGAAGCTTCTACAGCCAAAATCATATGAACGTATTTACAAGTTACTAGAACCATACTCATAAAATATTTAATATCTTTACAGTTTCTATTTCCCTGGGAAGTTTCTCAAATGGAATCTTGAAGAAATTCTATAGACCTATGACTATTGTTAATACTGTTGCAAATTTGCCATCATTCACAGAATGTTTTGCCCTAAATTCTTTGGGTGTGATATATATACTATGTGAACTAAAGTATCCTGAATAACCGAGGTAACCAGTATTATGTAGTGTGCTTGTTGTGACACTTCTCTAAATCCAATATTATTCCTTCAAGACAGATCTTGCTGTGACAAAATATTCACTTTGAAAAATATTCACTTTAAATTTTATATCTAATCTAAGTGTGCTTAAAAAATTCTCTTTATGGATTAGTTTGCCTGTAATATTCAGTCTTGTTTTCTCTTTCCTTTGTGGATACTACAAAAGATCAGATTCAGAACCTCATGTTTATAAACCAAGAACTTAAGAGTCATTGAGTCATCCTTTAGGTACCATATTCAGTTCTATTTTTTTACCAGCTTTTATTAATTATAGATGCTGATTCATGACAGGCATTTTTATTAGCAGCTCCTAGTATGAATAATTGTTCATTGACTATATTCTATTTTTGTCACATAGGGGATTTTTATTAGCCTCTGACTTTGATTCTATGCCTAAGTTTTCTAAGCCTAATACTTACTATATTGCCATGGAGATACTGGTTATTGGAACACAGATTTTGGTGGTCTGGGATAACTGCTGTAGAATGAATAAAATACAATTGGCACAAAAATATAGAAAGGAAACTAATCTAGTTTTCATAGATACAAAGCTATTTGTTTTTAAATAAACTTTAGCTTCTACTGAGACATAAAAATTGGCAGCTTGATATGCAGAGCCTGGCAAGCTCCCCGTGGCATAATGGATATGCCAAATATAATAACAATAACAGGACTCATCCCTCTGACCCTGAAAGAGCCTCCAATTCGGCACCATTTGGAAAGAAGAGTAAGGAGAGGGTGCTAAAATTTCAGGGTCGGACGAATGGAGACATTATAGGCATCCGCTCAAGCAAAACGATGAACAACAGGATGACAGTGATACAGTGACAGTGATATGTAAGTGAGGAAAAGATAGAGTGAAAACTACAAAGTAAGAAACCACAATATTTCACAAAGATCTAGAGAAAAGTGTAAGTGGGGCTAGTTTGATGTATGTTGTAAAGGGAATGTAAGTCTTATCAAAAATGCTGACTTATGGAGAGTTTTAATCCATAGATGAAGAGTCTAAACCAGTGTTTCATTCATAATATCAAAGAATTGATAAGGGTAGGAAGACATACTAGAGGTGGTAATGAAAGATACGTCACATTACCAAAGTGGACTGGCTTATCTAATATGTTACAGCAAATTGGAAAATATATTCTTTTTGAGAAATTTTGTGGTAAAGAATTAATAAAATTTAGGAATCCTATTGGGATCTGACAGAAACATTATATTTGGATTAGTTCATGATAATGCAATTGTTAGGATTAACACTTGCAAATAGGTATAGAAATGGAAATATCCAATGGAAATATAGAATGTGCAAATCACATTCCAGGAGTTGAAAAAGAAGTCCCAAAGTACAAAAAGCACAGTGGGGCTAGAAATTAAAATTTAAGTATTACTATAAAATAAATCATAATGCTATGGGAGTGGAAAACATACCTCTGGAAGATTTTTAAAGAACAATAGCAAACAAGTAAAGAACTACAAATTCAAAGGTTCAACAAAGAGCTGACCATAACATTTTTCTCCTCTTGGCTGAATTTAGGCAGTCTTCCCTTTGTGACAAGACCCATTACCTCTCTTCACTTAAGAGTGTTTAATTTAGGTCTTTGAGGGAAGAGTGGGGCTGGAGCAATAGCACAGCGGGTAGGGTGTTTGCCTTGCATGCAGTCGACCCGGGTTCGATTCCCAGCATCCCGTATGGTCCCCTGAGCTCCGCCAGGAGTGATTCCTGAGTACATGAGTCAGGAGTAACCCCTGTGCATTGCCGGGTATGACCCCCCAAAAAAGCAAAAAGAAAAACAAAAAAAGAGTATTTAATACAGAGAGCTTATAACAGGAAATTCCTTCTCTGTCCCTTTGAGATGTAAATCATTTTAAAAATCTCTTGCTAGATTTATGAAACAAGATAGTGTTTAAGAGTTTATGTGCCATCATTTGGAAATGTAACCACCAAAGAAGAGAGCAGGTCCACCTCTCAGTTTTTGTGAGAGTAGGAATGTGACTTTGTAGAAGACCTAGTTCCAAGCTGCAAAATAACATCCATGCTGAAAATACCTGCAACTTAATCTTTCTTTATATGAGGCAAGAACAAGCCCAGAGAGTCTATGACAGAGTCTATGACCTTGCCTTCACCTCAGCTCTTGAAATACTACATGATAGCTTTTGTTTCAAAGAAGTTGAGTCCAGAATTTATTTTAGCCACCACTTTCCTATATTTAAAAAATGCCTTGAATATAATCCTCTTTTCCTGTTTAACTCTTTCTGATGCCATAAAATAAAGTGATACAATAAAAAGTGGAATATGACATTATTGTAGAAATCAAGAAAATGCTTTCTTTTTTTCCTCTCTTTCTTTTCTTTTTCTTCTTCTTTTTTTTGGGGGGGACGGTGCCCCCAGGAGACCGCAGAAGGATGATTCTCCACTTAGGCTGGAACTATAGTGTAAGGGATGGAGGGTGTAATGTCAGGGATATCTGGGCCACTCTAGAACTGCTGGGGCCTTCAGGCCACACCTGGGAACATGCAGAACTTCCAGGGAAGTACCTTGGGATGCTTAGGGGAGCCACATGGTAGTAGGCCTGCATCCTGTCCACTGTATTAGCTTCTGGAACTAAAAAAAGTATGTTTTTTTTGTTTTTGTTTTTGTTTATTTTAGAAAATAGAGAATGCTATTGATAAATGATTGTTAAAAATTGCTGACATGCCAAGTAAGCCAAAAAATTTAGTGAATTACAAGTAATCTTGTAATATGAACTTATAATATGAACTAATAAAATCAAAGTGCATAGTGTAGATGGAATCCTGAAGGTCAGATTCCAATGCAGTTCTGACATTGATCAATTGAGGACCTTGAGACACAATAATAAAGAGTTTAAATGGAAAGAAGCCTGCAGGTTGGGAGATGCTGGACTGGTCCTCAAAGTAATTGTTGTGTATGAGCTGTCAAAGAAGTATTGTTTATAGAGAAAGAACAGGGAACTTCCAGAAAAGTTGAGTTGCAAATCGGTGAGTACCAGGATGAATGATAAAATTATCTAATGGTTTGATCCACTAAAGGATACTCTGTCTTATCTGCAAACATAACCATCGTAAGGGTTAGGCTTTTGGGGAAGGACAAAACGAGGAAGACATTTATGTTTTGGTCTTTGAGGGAAGAATGAGGACAAACTCTCTCTCTCTTTCTCTGTATCTCTCTCTCACTGTCTCTCTCTTTCCCTTATTTATTTAAGGCAAGGGCAGTTGTCCTTGTCTAATATTGATCTTTTGTCCAGTTGTATGTCTAGATTAGAGGGCATTAAAGAATAAGTGGCAAGTAAAGAAAAGAAGATCTAAGAGTAGAGAAAAGTAATACAGTGTTTTAAATGAAGTCGTTTTAATTTTTATTATAGATTTGTATAGTGACGAGAACTATTAAAGAGATTAATTTCTACTGAGTACCATTCTTTCATCACCTTAAGAAACTTTGGAAAGAAATTCCAAATTACACTGTACACTTGTTTTGTGGAATTCCAGGCCCATATTGTTATGAAGAAGTGTTCTTTTCACAATTTTACAGGTTCATAAAGGTGATGAGATAAAGGGAGATGTGACAGCATTCTGTTGTCGTGGTTTCTGTTCCCCGAAGAGAGAAAAGTTCACTCAGGAAAACCAAAGCAGAATAGTAGCAGAAAGTTTATGAAGAAAAAAACAGGGAAGGAAGATAGTACACTGCAAAAGATATTTAGAAAGGCTACCCCCAGACATGGCAGGCTGCCCAGTGGAACGTGCTGCAGAGGATAATTATCTGACCATTTTTCTTTGCTCCCAATTTTGGAAGATTTTCTACTATTTTCTCTGCCTGTATTGTTCCCAGATAGGAAAGTCTTTATTCCAGGTGGTCTTGTTATGGTGATGGGAAAGCAGGAGGGAAGGAAAGCCAGGTAATTTTCTAGACAATTGGTCATTTTAAGTTCCCAACATGGTGGAGAGCCAGTCAGACAGATCATGAAAATGTCCAAGGGAATAAAAACACTTCGAGGAAAATAAAAAGCTGAAGAGAGTCAGGCAATGGCTCTCTTTAACCCTTTACCTGTACCCAGGAAGAAGGCAGGAAATCAGCAGTTTACACCAAAGCAGTCTGAGAACTTGAGAAAAGAGGTCTGAGAAAAGCCAAAGAGACCAAGGCTAGGGCAATTGAGAGGCGGGTAGCGAGCCCTTGGTACCTAATACAGAGCAGAATGTACCAGCAAGGATATTGGCAAAAGACACAGGAATCAGACACAGATGCCTTCCACTGATCAAGGACAACAAGGTGCCAGGCCGGTCCTGCCCATAGTCAAGGAGAAAGAAGAGCAAAGGGACACAGCAGGCACCATTGTTTACTGGACAGGTTGATGAGGGGACAGGGCATGTGCTTTTATACTTAAGTAAAAGAGAGAGGGACCTGTGGACTTAGGAATTTACAGTACTTAGGAAAACCTACTTAAATTGCACAAAAACCTCATAAGCATCTGGAGATTTGAACACTAATTTTATCAAGCAACCAACCAGTTTCACAGTAACAATCTTAATCTCTCAGGATGAAGGGGCAAGTGACATCCTCAGCACCACAGGATGCGCTTAACTGTAAGAGCCCCAGATTCTTATCTGGTATTCTGGAATTTTTGTATTCTTGGAATCCCACTTCCCAGAGTTGTGATTCTAGGCAGTTTTCCTGACTGTGTAAGCATTCCAGGTAAGCCTTGTGCAATCCCTCTGATGATGTAAGCCAGCCCCATCTGCTAGACCTGACTTCCTGCCTAGATAACAGTGAGGAGCCTGAGCACTGCTTCAATGGACTAAAGCCAATCACAGTTGTGCCATGACTGTGTTGAGGTCACCTTTATTTTGTTTCTTAAAGATAAAATCAAAAGTTCCTAGTTCATGCTATACTGACATGATTCTACATGTGTATCTTTACCTACCTGTTTCTATTTAACATCTCAGTTCTATTTAACATCTCAGATAGAAACAGTAACTTACCATTTATTATCAGTAATTTAACTGAACTTCTATGACCTCATTTTTAAAAATAAAAATGCAGACCTTGGGGACCATGTGGGCCTTGGGATCAAATTCAAGGTCCTACAGATTCTTTGCCACTTGAGCTATCTCTAGACCCATTTATCGTTTGCTTTTGATCATAATTACTTTAAACTATATTAGGCAAAGGAAGTAAAACAGGCCCCAAACACGAATCACTCATGTTAAACTATACTAAGCCCTAATACTTAATTTCATTGAAGTTTCTGACTGTTTCACTTGAAAAATGGACTAAGAATTATCAGGTCAATACTAGTGAGGTAATGTTCATGGTAAGATTGTTCTGTGTTACAATGAAGGTGGTCTCCTTTAACTAATATTTCTCCTCTTTTGTTAATGATCTTGATTCACTATTCACCTGATTATAAAAATTTTCCATTTTTTACCACCTTTTGAAGCACCTTTCTAGTTGTTAGAGCAAATATTCACTAATTCATTAATAATTTCACTGTATCACTGCCATCAATATCATCATTTTGTTCATTGATTTGCTCAAGTGGGCACCAGTAATGTCTCAATTTGTCCCAGCTCTGAGATTTTAGCAGCCTCTCTTTACTCATCCTTCCCAACATTGCCACATTGGAGGCTCTTTCAGGGTCAGAGGAATGAGACACATCATTGTTGCTATTTTTGGCATATCAAATATGCCACGGGGAGCTTGCCAGGCTCTGCCATGTGGGCAGGATACTCTTAGTAGCTTGCTGGGTTCTCCAAGAGTGAGAACTAGACAATAAGAGGTCACACAGCTGTGAATTCAGCCACAGTTTCCGGAAGTGTTGTTGTATAGTCTCTGGATCTTGGCTGTTGATGGGATCACATGGTGCCGGTGGCAGTTTGTGGGTGTGACTAGCTACTGGAAAATGAGGGATCTGGGTGGAGGAGGCCCAGTCCGAATCCAAGCAAGATTGGAGAGCTCAGCCTTGAGTCTCACACACCTGGTTTCCTCTGCCGGCTCCATCATGTGTGAAGCTCATCCAAAAACGTGGAGAGTGACCTTGAGCATGGCTGTGGTTGGAATCTTGAGGTCTTTGGCTGCCGGAGCTATGCTTGGGGTGGGGAGGGAAACTCAACCCGCCCCCCTCTGAGGGGCCCTGGTGAAGACAGCCTGGCTTGGGGGCAGGATACTCTGCCCATTAATAATTTAATAAAACAAATTAAATATTGCTATTTATTTAGTTCTCCTGCCTCTGTGCCAGGCTGTCTTCACCAGGGTCCCCTCAGAGGGTGTGGGTTGAGTTTCCTTCCCAGCCCCAAGCAGAGACTTGGCAGCTAAAAACCTCCAGAACCCAGCCACAGCCACGTTCAAGGCCTCTCTCCACACACTCTGACGAGCCTCACCCATGAAGGAACTGACAGAGGAACCCAGGTCTGTGGGACACGTGGCTGAGATCTCCAAGCCTATTCAGATCAGGACTGAGCCTCCTCCACCCAGATTCCCAACTTTCCAGTAACTTGGTAGTCACACCCACAGACTGCCTTTGTGCCATGTAATGTCATCAATGGCCAAGATCCAGAGACGATAACACAAAGCTCCCGGAAAAGAGCGATGAAGAATCTTGCATGGCAGAGCCTGGCAGGCTACCCATGGCTTATTGGATATACCAAAAACAGTAACAATAATGGGCCTCATTCCCCTGACCCTGAATGTAACAGGGACAGATGGAGACTGGTGCCTGTAGAGCAAATTGATGAGCAATGGGATGACAGTGATACAGTGATACAGTGATTTATTCTGTTAGATTTTTATGTAATCATATGGATTTATTTTTCAATTGAACAGAAAGTTCTCATGGGATACAAATAACCAAGGATAAAGATAACCTTATTCATTCATAATAGATTTAGCACAACTTCTTATCTTCCTTGTTTTTATTGAACTTATGCCAACAGACATTTTCTTTGGCTGGGGACTTGAAGATAACTGTATGTCCCAAGATCATAAGGATCATCTTCCTAGTTTCAATTCCTAGTAATTTGTACAGATTTTTCCAGATCACTTATCTATGAAATCTCAAATGTAGCAAGTTGTCTACCAAGGAAGCCAGGCAAAGAGCTGTGGTAGCTGAAAGCTCCACACTCCAGTCACTGCTATGCTCATGGCTAGATTCCACAGGCTTGGGATAAGAGCCTCATTCAGGAATGAACTAGTTGAAAAACTCAGTTATACAGGTTTTGTGACCAAAATAACCAGGCTTTCATGAGGATAGGCTACCTCCTCCCCACCCCCATTTCAATGTTCTTCCAAGAGTCTGGCAGTCATGCCCATGAACTACCTCTGTCACCATATAAGCTCATTAACCAGCCATCATCCAGAGACTCATAAATAAATAAATCTTGAAAGAGATCAACAACCTGCAGAGATGCTTCTGAAACTCAAAGTCACCATCCACTTGAACATTTAATTCAGATGTATCACCCCATTCAAAATTTTAGAATACCTGGAGTATGCAGCTGCAAATGAAACATCTTAAACTCTATAGCAGGAGTAGCACAACACATTGGGTGGGATGGAAAGTAGAAGGCACTGTAGCACTGTAACACAGCTGTCCCATTGTTCATTGATTTGCTCGAGCGGGCAGCAGTAACATCTCCATTGCGAGACTTGTTGTTACTATTTTTGGCATACCGAATACACCATGAGTAGCTTGCCAGGCTCTACCATGCGGATGAGATACTCTTGATAGATTGCCAGGCTCTCTGAGAGGGACAGAGGAATCGAAACTGGGTCAGTCGCGTGCAAGGCAAATGCCCTACTCGCTGTGCTCCCTTAGCCAAATATAAATGCCTTTATTTTTGTCCTATTTTTAACCCACTCTCTCCAGTGTTTGGGGGTCATTCCTACCAGTGCTCTGGGGACCATGAGATACCAAGGCTCAACCCCTGGCCCTCAGTATGCAAAGCATTGCTCCAGCCCTAACTGATCTCTCTGGCCCTATTACTTCCCTGACAAGTGTAAACCACTGTACACACACACAAAAGACACGGAAAGCCAAGAGGTAGCACAGGAATCATCAGAGAAATTCTAATCAAAATCATGAGACATCCCTCACTTACTAGAATGACTACTATCAAAAAAACAAGAAATAGGGGCCAGAGTGATAGTACAGCAGGTAGGGCATTTGTTTTTCACACGGCCAACCTGAGTTCTATCACTGGTACCCCATGTGGTCCCCAGACCACCACCAGGGGTGATACCCCCCAAAAAAAAAGATAGGAAATAACGAGTGTCGGCTAGCCTGTGGAGAAAGGGAACATGGTTCCACTGCTAACGGGGATGGATACAGGGGCAGTTAGTAGGGACCCAGTCCAGCAGGCTTAGCATGGGGTTCCTCGCAGCATCCCACCAGCCAAAATATGCAAGCAACTGTCCATTGCTGAAAAAAAAGGAGTGTCACACAGGGCCAGAGTGGGTTATGGGGCTTGTCTTACATGTTCCTGCCCAAGCTGGAGCCCTGGCATGGCATAAGATCTCCTAAGTGCACACAGACGTGACCCTGGAGCACAAAATCCAAGAGTGCAAGGCCCTGGGCACCACACTATGACTCAAAAACCCAAAGAGAAAAAAAAATTCTATGTAACATCTATAAAAGTAGAAGACAACAAGTCCCAATTAAGAAAATAATCACGTCCTGCCGCCAAGATGTGATCCCAGGGGCCGCACGTGTGTGCGGCCTCTCCACAGCTGCATGAGCATGACTCCAGACACCAGCTACATTTTTCGGCATGGGCAGCTCCTCGCAGAATGTTTCTAGACTGAGAACTAAGCCGTAGTCCCATGCCCGCCTTTTCCTTGCTGGGGGTGAAGGGCGTGGTGGCCGCCACATTATGACGACCACAGATGGGGTTTACAAGCTTGCAATGACCCAAAATCTGGAATAAATCTTCCTGGACTTAGTTGCTAAAGTACAGAACTCCAAAACCGCGCGGCTGCTACTGCGGCTGCACGACCTCTTATCTCTTCACAACAAGTCTGACTAGTGGGGTACTCCAAACAATAATAGTGAGTTTTTTGTTGAAATATTGAATGTAACCATAGTAAATAGAAAGTAAAGTGAAATTTATCAGTTACATGGTGTGGGGGGGTGTGGGGTGCAGGATGGGAGGTGTGCTTTTTTTTTTTTTGGTGGTGGGATATGGGCACTGGTGAAGGGATAGTTTTTTCAGCATTGTAAAACTGAGACTTAAGCCTGAAAGCATTGTAATTTTCAACATGGTGATTCAATAAAATAAAATTCTTAAAAAAAAAAGAAAAAAAATAATTGCATACTAGGTTTGTACTGGAGTGATAGCATAGCGGGTAGGCCATTTGCCTTGCACATGATCGACCCAGGTTAGATTCCTCTGTCCTTCTCAGAGAGCCCTACAAAGTACTGAGAGTATCCTGCCTGCACAGCTGAGCCTAGCAAGCTACCCGTGGCGTATTGGATATGCCAAAAAAAAAAAAAAAAACAAGTCTCACAATGGAGACATTACGGGTGCCCTCTAAAACAAATTGATGAACAATGGGACTACAGTGCTACTAGATTTAACCTGTAACAACATGTGAGTAATCTCTTATATAAGGGCTTAGTGGCTTCAGGGTAAGACAGAACAATCTTCACGCTTTTTCTTCTAAAAATTCTTTTTTGATCATTTTTAGCTAAATATATGAAACAAGTCACTGTCATTGTCACTGTCATCCCATTGCTCATCAATTTGCTTGAGCGGGCACCAGTAACATTTCCATTGTAAGACTTGTTGTTACTGGTTTTGGCATATCAAATATGCCACGGAGAGGCATAGTCTGCCCTGCAGGCTAGACTCCAGGTAGTTTTCTGGGGTCTCAGAGAGAGGCAGAAGAATCGATCCCGGGTCGGCTGCGTGCAAGGCAAGTGCCTACCCGCTATCCTATCACTTTTGGGCCTGCTATTGGGGCAGGCTTGGGTGGTAGTTGGGAAACTAGAAATAATGGTGGTGGGAAGTAGTAACAGTGGTGGGGTTGGTTTTGGAATATCGAATGTAATAAATCATCAAGAACAACTTTATGAAATAAAATAAATTTTTAAAAAAAGTAATAATAAAGAAATCCAGGCAATATTCTTGTCAGTTCTCACTGTGCCTAGCTGTGCTAGAATTCTGGAGGCTCTGCTTTCTAGTCAATTAAAACAGGGAAGGGTAAACCAATGTGATTTAAAGAGGTTGACACACAGGGCATTAGGTTTGGTCACATGCCACTCCATCTCACAGTGCCACAATGGTCTTCCCTTAGATAGGATGAGTCCATTTAGTTTCTACAAAGAACTCTTTAAAGTAAAAATACTAGGTGGGAAGAGAGAAGGGTGGGAGCTATTTAACAATTAATATCAGGAAATTTTAAAATTCAGGAGAGATATAAAAGAGTTATTTTGCCCTGTCTGCCTTGGCATGTCCTGTTCCTATACTAGACTCAAACTGAAGAAAAAAAAAAAAAGTTAAGCAGCCTAAGCCTTAAGATGGCAGAGAATTATTTAGGACTTACCCCAAATTCAGTTGGCCAAGACTCATTCAGGAGATAATCCAGCATAAACCAAAGCCTGATAAGACTATATGCAGATGATTACTTGAACACAATATTTCTTCTCTGTGACAAAACCTTAGCAAGGAACTCCTACCTGCACAGAAAGTCCAAAAGCAAAGAAAATAGCAAAAAGCCTATAACTAACTTCAACACACTCCACGCTGCAATCACCTGTATCACAGCTCAGGGGTGAAGCTTTTTTTCTTACTTCCAGGGTCACTATGTCTTGGAGTCATCCACTTCCTTGTGAATTGGATGTGAAACTTATCACTTGTATTATATATTTAAAAAAAAATAGAAACCTATTTCCATAATGCAAATCAGTTATGTTTTACAAATTTCATTTAAGACAAATAATTTATGATGATCAAGAAAATTACATGTGTTTCAACTACAGCTTATTATAATGTATAGCGGTATTTTATCTTCACAACATTCTTGTGAGTTTTAGAGACTCAACTTATTATTGGTTTTAGTTAGTTTATATTTGATACATATTTGACTATATTTACTTATTAACAAAGCTTTTTTCTGTATATTTTTTCCTTAGTAAGGTCAACTAATATCTGAAAATATTTCTTTTATTGAACATATAAGTTTCAGTATGATAATAATTTTTTTGATCTTTCCATAATATAGATCAAAGCTATTTTCTTGGTATCAAGGTGCATAGATTGTTAAGTAGAATAAAGGGTAAGGATAGAATGTAAGTGATAAAGTAAAATATTTTTGTATTTTGAAATATGTCAAAAACTGATGATGATAACTAAATTTGTACCATCCTTCTAAATTTTCTATTTTATTGCCTTGAAATATAAAGGCTTTTATTTACGCCCAACAATTCTAAAAGGGAATTTAGCCAGTGATATAAGTAGGCCAGTGGGCATCTATTAAAGAAAATAACTTATCAACAAAGGAATACTGTTTCAAAAATGGAGTCCAGTTTCTGTAAATTCACTTAATATTTCTAATATTAATCAATATTTTGTAATAAGAATAGGAAGCTTTTGAGGTTGATATATCACTGTATCACTGTTGTCCCATTGCTGATTGATTTGCTCGAGTGGGCGCCAGTAACATCTCCATTTGTCCCTGTTTCGTTCAATGTCAGAGGAATGAGGCCCATTATTGTTACTGTTTTCGGCATATCAAATAAACCATGGGGAGCTTGTCAATCTCTGCCGTGGGAGATTTTTCATCGCTCTCTTCCAGGAGCTTTGTTTTATAGTCTCTGGATCTTGGCTGTTGATGAGATTACATGGAACCAGGAGCAGTTTGTGGGTGTGACTGCCAAGCTCCTGGAAAATGGGGGATCTGGGTGGAGGAGGCCCAGTCCCAATCCGAGCAGGCTTGGAGATCTCAGCCACGGGTCCCACATACCCGGGTTCCTCTGTCAGTTTCTTCACGGGTGAGGCTCATCTAAGCATGTGGAGGGGGCCTTGAGAATGGCTGTGGCTGGGTTCCTGAGGTCTTTGGCTTCCAAGGCTCTGCTTAGGGCAGGGAGGGAAATTCAACCCACCCATTCTGAGGGGCCCCAGTGAAGATACCCAGGCATGGGGGCAAGAGACAATAATATATAGATAGGGAAAAAGAGTTTTATTGTCAGGTAAAAATTCTTCAAGTGACAACAACATCTAATAAGCACAGACTATAGGACAAGCTTTGAAATAAAGAAAAAAGAGTCTAGCATTATGATAATTAGATATAGGCTGATGTAATAGTTTACTCCAATATAATTTTCCAGAAAAGGTATACTTATCGGTGAGAAATAATATGAACATTTATACTTGAAAAACAAAGTATATGTAATTACACATCACATATACAGAAAAGGTTATCAAAGACATAGTTTTGGGCACAATAATGTGGAAAAATTAACTATTTGAATGAATGATTTTTTTTACACTGTTCTCACTAACCAGGTAATGAACTTTCAGGTTAACATATCAGTTTCTAATTAGACATTGTAACATCATCCAAATCATAAATTTTTGGTAGTTTTGTACAATTCCCTTCATCCTTGAGAAGTCCACCTTAGTTTTGACGAGAAGGAAAAGAGGCACAATACAGCACAAAATTTGATTTATTCAACTATAATTGATTACTAGATATATAATTAATAACAAAGACAAGAAGACTAATTTGTATGTACGCTATCTGCACTGTTTCTCGCCTATTAGTTACTCTTCAGTTTTAGATGGAGTCACTACTTTTATGAGTAACAGGGGAACAGATTTTCTTTTGTTCCCAGCAGCAAAGGTAAACTGAAAAATTTTGTACTTTTTTCCTAGAATACCTGCACTCTGTCTTTACTATATAATTATCATAATGGAGAATACATGGGCAATATTTATTTAAGTGATCAACATATGTGCTTACAAACATGATTCAGAAATTGCTAATATTTAAAAAGAATGCTTTGTTCATATGACATGATTCTATTTTCACATTCTTTACTTAATTTAAAGCTCATTACAATAAATTGGATTCAATACTAATTCAATACTAATACTCTACATCAATTTAAATACATTTTTGAAGTTCATGTAAATGAAAAAATCCGGTTATAGCTCCACACTCATAATACACAGTATGTACCAATTCTAGCATCTCTTCTGGTACCCTGGGTACACATATAAATTTTATGGAGGGAAATTTGGAACCTCTTGTTGAAAATTTAGCTATAATGGCAAGAGAAGTGACTGCTGTCATCTGCAATGTATGCTACTAATATTACACCTCCTGGAAACATAGAGAGTGAGTATTTATCCCTGTAAAACTGGAAGAACACCTGCAAACATAGGTGGGGATGAAGGTCAATAGCACCATAGAGCACCTGGTATATGAAATATTTTCAATCATTCATCTTCTGGAAAAGAAACAACGTTAAATCCCTTTCTCAATTGAGCAAACTCATTATAAGAAAATCCCTGCCAAGTTTCTTTGGTGGCATTTTCTATTCACTACAAAGTAAGATATTTATCCTAGTGCAATACACTTTTTTTCCCTAAACCATGTTCTTTCATGTGACCTACTAGTGTTGGTATAGTCTTGCACTGTGAATAACAACCACTGGGCACCTGTGTTAAATTTCATTTCCTCTAAGAAAGACTGTCATAATATTGCCTCCCCACACACCCTGTATTTCTATTTTACTGTGATTTCCCTAGTTGTGTAAGAAAAATAGATCTTTCAATCTTGAAAGAATACAAAATATAGCATTATGTGCCATGGAAATTTATGGTAAATTGTCATCAAATAACATATTCAAAGGAATTAACCTATCATATATTTTTAATACCATATTCTTTTCCTGTTACACAGGGGAAACTTACATTTGTTCTATAGCTAGTTAAAAGTTACACATGTTAAAGCATAAAATACTGTAACCATTTTCAAAGATTTAGGCGGAATTCTAAAAATATTATACTAGGAGGAAAACATTGTAACTGGAAGAATTTCAAGATTATGGAACATTTGTAATTGTGAGTATATAGTCCTGAACTGTATAGCTTGTGGAGCAAAGATTGCATTATAACAAAATGAATTATTGTTCAGCTTCAGGCAAAATATACAGTTGATATATTTCCCCAGTCTTGCCTAAGACTTTAGACATTTTAAAAGAAAAACAAAACTTCTATGCGATTGTTCAGACTAACATTATGTATTTGCATGCATATCTGGCAGTTTCTTCCTTAATTTAGTTATGGTCCCAAATCTTTTAGAGTCATTATTTGAGTGTTCATTGTGACCAGAGAACTGAAGGTTATAACTATCCCGAAATATCTGAGTAAGATTTGCTAACCATCTCCTTTCAAATTCTGATGGGTGAATACATTTTTGTTTATTACTTCCCCCCATAAAGTTCTTTTAATTATTTTTTGGGGGGTCACACCTGGCAATGCACAGGGGTTATTCCTGGCTCTGCACTCAGGAATTACTCCTGGCAGTACTCGGGGGACCCTATGGGATGCTGCATTGGCCACGTGCAAGGCAAATGCCCTACCCACTGTGCTATCACTCCAGCCCCTGGAATCCTTTCAAAATCATTGCTAAAATAATTTGGGTAGTGACAACACCATTTTTATCCTAAATTCCTATATCATAGAGATAATTTGTAGTGGTTTGAAATGCCAGTGAACAACTGCCATTTTAGAGTATCACAACTTGAGTATTTCTTCAAACTAATCGTCAGAGATTAATATAAATACTTTTATATTTTTCATCCATGTTAAAGTAGAAATATTAATAATTCCAGTGGCACAAAGTACAGTATAAAATAAAATACCCAGTTCAGCAAAGTTTTATTTATTTGCTTCTTTGCTGGTTTTGTGACCCACATGGGTCAGATGTGGTGGTGTTCAGGATTTATTCCTGATTGTCTGCTCAGGGATCATTCCTAGAATGGTTTGGGGAATTGCATGGGATGCTAGGGTTAGAACCTGGGTTTGCTATATGCATGGTAAAGTGCCACACCCAGTGTTGCATGCCTCCAAGCCCTTTAGTAATTTTTCTTTCCTTTTCCTTTTTCCTTTATTACATATCCTCTGATGAATACTATAACAATAGGAATGCACAATCTCTATTCAACACATTTAAAATTAATAGCAGAAAATAAATCAGTTAGCTAGAGCAGCTAAGTCTGCATTTATACATATCTTTATAATGCATATAATTTCTTTCTTTGAATATTTAATTGAATTATTTCAAAGCTATGAAAGAAAAATGATATAACTTTTTTGTTGATTTTAGTAACTTATAAATGAAAGTAAAATGGTAAAGAAAGGGTTGGGGATATAGTATGTTGGAGGAGTTAGGATGTATGAAAGGCCTTATTTTTGTAGGTGTCATTCTCTGAAAACAAATAGTTCCTGTAGTCTCTCCAAGTACAATTCTGAAAGACAAGTGCCACAGGGTGTGACCCTGGAAGTCCTCTAGACACAAGGTGATTCAGGTAATTCTGGTTCTACTGGCTCTCCACATCCCTAAACTTCAACCCATTTCTCAAACCCACCAAAAGAAACAGAGTGATAACAAATTTCTCTCTGGCTTGTCCTGAAAACAGTAATGACAGAATCATCCCATTTGTGGAATATGTAGAAGATAGTAATCATCAGATACTTTATGAATAATGAAATGGGCACTTTTTTCAGTCTTAGCAAAATCTGTGACATTCCTCTTGATGTACTAGGAGAACAAATTCAGGCAGAAACATATAGTGCTGCTTTTCTATTCAGTTATTTATTTTCCTGATTTAATAACAGGGACTGAAAAGAATAAGACCTGAGGTATTGCAGTTGATGGGGGTCAGTACCACTATATACACAGGAGCCCATACATATTATAAAAATAATCAAATGCAGAAAATATGGATATTTAAAATGAAAACTGGGCTGAACACATAATGCGATTCAAGAGACGACCGCCGGACTAGAGCTGTTACTGACTGGGTTCCACGGGACATCAAAAGACCACGTGGCCTCCCACCAGTGAGATGGTCAGACTTCTTCGTCAAAACCCTGAATGAGCGATGTGAGACTCTTCCTGTTCCTGGAGCAAGCAGATATCATTGGGCTACACTTGCAGGTGACAGGGACAAATGGAGATGTTACTGGTGCCCACTAGAGCAAATCGAAGATCAACAGGATGAAAAGTGATACAAGTGATAGAAGATGAAAACTACCAATACCACAAGAGCACTATTTATTTTGCCTACTAAAGCTCAACTTTTCTAAGGCTGATCCATTATAATGTCAAGACATCAGTCCTTCCCAATAGAAACTGTGACCAAACTTGCATATTTGCTGCTGGGGATGCAAGTCAGTAGAAGAGCATCTTCCTTGCATGAAACTCTGTAATCAATCCCTAGCAAAACCACGCACACACACACACACACACACACACACACACACACTCAAACACATACAAAGCATATGTTTTCTAAGGAGTTTTCTGATTTATATATCAAAGCAAGGACAAAGAATCAACAAATTTGCACATGAAGTATTTTATGATTTCATAAAATGTTATTGCACCAATACATGTCCCTTACTACTAAAGCCGAGTCAGAATGTATACAAGTTAACTAAAACCACACATGCAAATGTGATCCCCAGTAGATAAATGCATAGTAAATTTATTAAGAAATAATGAAGAGGGGCTGGAGCGATAGCACAGTGGGTAGGGCATTTGCCTTGCATGTGGCCGACCCAGGTTCGAATCCCAGCATCCCATATGGTCCCCTGAGCACCGCCAGGGATGTTTCCTGAGTGCATGAGCCAAGAGTGACCCCTGTGCATCGCTGGGTGTGACCCAAAAAGCAAAAAAAAAAAAGAATTAATGAAGAGATTATAATGGAAGACATTGTGATCATAGAAAACTTTCTGCCTTCTGTCTTCGCACTCACGAATAATTTCTGATGTTCTGGGTACCTCAAGGGATGGCAGGCATAAAACTCAGGTTAGCAGCAGGCCAATAAAATTCCCTACCAAGTGTATCAGTT
Source organism: Sorex araneus (assembly GCF_027595985.1). Lineage (NCBI taxonomy): Eukaryota > Metazoa > Chordata > Mammalia > Eulipotyphla > Soricidae > Sorex > Sorex araneus. The sequence goes on along the minus strand of NC_073303.1, from coordinate 341,030,926 downwards.
TTGTCCCTTATAATTCATATTTAACTTATAAAACTAGATATCTTCGGCTTTATTTTTGTTCATTAGATAATCCTACATTTACATTTGAATGCCATTTCTTAAGTCAGTTAATTTACTAATAAGAGATTATAAAATAAATTTCAGTAAAATCCCTACTACTTAACCATGATCCTTTTTTGCTTGAAGAGCTAGTATTGGAAATAAACTCAGACTTTTTAATCAAATATTCCCAAGCAAGTTCTCTCTAATTTTTCTGATTCTTTCCACAGGACCTGCTGAAATTTTCCATTTTCTAAACCCTCTAAATAAAAATGATCCTCAACTCAAAACAACTGGATCTCAGAGAAAACTTATTGGTACGATGGCCTCCTGATTCAGTTAGCAAGCAAAACTGTCACTGTCACTGTCATCCCATTGCTGATTGATTTGCTCAAGCAGGCACCAGTAATGTCTCCATCATGAAACTTGTTGTTACTATTTTTGGCATATCCAAAACGCCATGGGCAGCTTGCCATGCTCTGCCATGCAAGCTCGATACTCTAGGTAGCTTGCCAGGCTCTCAAAGAAAGGCAGAGGAATCGAACCCGGGACTGCTGTGCTATTGCTGCAGTCCAGCAAGCCAAACTACAATATTTTATTATTGAATAAAAGATTTATTTTGCTGCTGAGATGTGACCCTGGGGGCCGCACGCATGTGTGGCCCCTCCACAGCTGCACGAGCGTGAATCCAGACCCAGCTGAACCAAATTCAACATGGGCAGCTACTTGCAGAATGTCTCCAGCCTGAGAACCCAGCCCCGACCCCATGCCCGCCCAGGAGGGGAAAGGTATTTCTCTCTCTCGCCTGTCCCTTCCTGGGGATGAAGGGCGTGGGGACCGCCATATTATGACGACCACAGATGGGGTTTACAAGCTTGCAATGATCCAATATCCGGAAGAAATCTCCCTGAACTTAGTTGTTAAAGTACATAAATCCAAAACCGCAAGGCCGCAGACCTCATTTCCCTTCACAACAGGTCTGACTCTAGTGGGGTGCTCCTAACAATAATGGTGAGGATTGTGTTGAAATATTGAATGTAACCAAAGTAAATAGAAAGTAAAGTGAAATTCATCAATTACAAGAGGGGGGGTGCGGGGTGGGTGGGATGGGAGGCTTACTGTGGTTTTTGGGTTTTTTTTCGGTGGTGGGATATGGACACTGGTGAAGGGATGGTTGCTTCAGCATTGTATGACTAAGACTTAAGCCTGAAAGCATTGTAATTTTCCACATGGTGATTCAATAAAATAAAATTTAAAAAAACAAGATTTATTTATTTATTTGTCATTTGTAAGCCACTCAGAGAGTTGGGAAACTCTGCCACACTCAATAGAATAACCCCCAGCTCTGTGTCAGGAGTAGGAGGCTTCTTCCAGGCAGTTCCCAGGTATTATAATGTGCCAGTCATCAAACCTGGCTTTCCCACATACAAAGATTCACCCAGTTCACAGAGGTAGCCCCGTGGCCCAAAACTACTACTTTGTAAAACCTCCCTTCTACTTCAAAAGCTTAATGAGCTTCGGCAGTGAAATAGTCTTCCTATAACCATAAAGAACAATAAACTTTAAAAGACCAACACATTATGGATAAAGAAGCAGAAATAAATGGAGAACAAAATCTCTCCCTGGGGATTTGGTTTACTGAAGTCCAAAACAAACATCTTCTATCGGGATTTGTTGTCTGAAATGTAAGATGTTTTTATAATTAATATATTATTACATGTGTTTTATATGACTTGACAATATCAGTATTCCTAAATGAGTCATATTTCATTAGCATTTGCTAAAGTTTAAATTAGAGTAACCATTGTTTCATTTAGTGTCAAGAAACCCAAAATAACAAATGTTTAAACAAGTTAAAGACCTTTAAACAAGTTAAAGGTCTCTCAGACTGGGAAACTCACACAAGTCAATATGGCTAACATGTGTGAGACCCTGAGTTCAATCCCAGCAGTGTACAGCACCCATTAAAAAGTTTACTTATTTCTTCTGTAAAATATTTAAGACAAGCTATCTAAGATATCTATACTTAGTTATGCTATATGTCACGTATGTTTTATATTACCCAATATCATTCATATTGTAAGAATGATTGTTTATTCCTTTATAGTATTTTTTAAGAAGAAATAAAAATGACACATAAACAAAGGACAGGATTTACTGACTCATAAAATGGAAATCTATCTGTTTATATTTCATGCATTATAGCTTTGTTGTGTAATTATGCCTAAGTAAAAGTATGTTTAGAAAAGTGATTAGCTGTGAGCTGTTACCCCATGCAAAATATACTAACGTGTTGGAGGAAGCCTTACTCTTAAGCATCTATTAGAAGTCACTGTCCTCTAGGTCTCTGAGATGGGAGTGACCACTACCAATCCTAAAGAAGGAAAAGCTCATCTTTTGCGTAAGAACACAAGTCCTCAAATCTCCTTCAGCTTCTACAATCAGTTCAAAGTCCAATATTCCTCAATGTGTGGTGCAATGTTTTCACCAGGTTTGTACATAAAATTGTGGAACACAAACGGGGTTGCACAGTAATAGCATACAGTCATAGTTGGCAATGGCAGTGATGCAATTCCTTTTAGTAAGATTAATAAACTCTCTTCTGGCAGAAGTATAAATCCCTTTATCAGCACATCTGTCAGTTTTGAGTGTACTTTTTAGGGAAAATCTCTTTTTATTTATTTTTTTGCTGTCTCTTTGAGCATCTTCTGTGGCTTTAGAGTGGTTCTTCATTATTTATTATTCCTTATAGTCACTTCCATGATGGGCATCAGAAAACCATCCTTTGAGAGACTTGTATTGTATTCTCTTGTATTCTGTCTTTATTATCTTAAGTAATATAATCTATTAAATAACCTCACATTTCTAATATATTTCTTTTAGTATATATATATATTTATATGAGGTTTTGTTTTTTTGTTTTTAGCAGACTGTCTTTTTTAAGAGCAGTTTTAAATCTAAAGACTCTGGTGTTTTATGTCACTGTCACTGTCATTGTCATCCTGTTGCTCATCGATTTGCTCGAGCGGGCATCAGTAACATCTCCATTATGAGACTTGTTGTTACTGTTTTTGTCATATCGAATATGCCACGGATAGCTTGCCAGGCTCTGCCGTGCGGGCAAGATACTCTGGGTAGCTTGCCGGTATCTCAGAGAGGGGCGGAGGAATCGGTTGTTTTGTGTAAAGAATTTTATCCTGAACTCTCATTAGCATCAGTTACTTCAAAAATAAAGTAATAGAATGAGAAAACAGTTCAAATCTGTTGTTACTAGGCTTGCAAATGTAAAACAGACAAAATGAAGACAATGGTGATGATGCTGGTGATGTGGATGATTATGAAGTCTGTGATTTTGTGCTCATTTCTTAACTTGTGTCTTTTCTGTTATAAATAGTTGTCTTGTTTTACTCATCCAGGGGTGCAAGTTATGGAATTTTATATCACTTTCTCTCTTTGGCTAGTACAGAATGTATTTCCCATAGATACCTAATTCTGTGCTCTGATTAGTTCTAACTTGAATTCAACTCTTTTTTTTTCTTTTTGGGTCACACCCAGCTTTGCACTCAGGAATTACTCCTGGCAGTGCTCAGAGGACCATATGGGATGTGGGAATCGAATCCTGCTTGACCGCATGCAAGGCAAACGCCCTTGAATTCATCTCTTAAGTTGTATTTTCTTTTTCTTTTTTTTTTTTTTTTTTTTGCTTTTTGGGTCACACCCGGCAATGCACAGGGGTTATTCTGGCTCTATTCACTCAAGAATTACTCCTGGCGATGCTCAGGGGACCATATGGGATGCTGGGAATTGAACCCGGGTCAGCCGCATGCAAGGCAAATGCCCTACACGCTGTGCTATCGCTCCAGCCCCTTAAGTTGTATTTTCAAGAGCAGTAACAACATTTTTCTAGTATGGTACAAATATTCTTTCTTTCTTGCAGAAAATGAGGTGGCTTCCAAATTGTAATAAACAACACTTAAATAAAATTTTTCTATTCCATGTCAAGTATAAGAATTGACAACATTATGGTGTGATTAACCATTTGGATATATATATGTATATATATATGTATATGTACACATATATGCAAAGTAAAGCAAATGCATTTTTTTCACTCAGACCTCTTCTCTACAAGTATTGAAAATAGTCTTACCTATTACTACATACAATAACATTTTAGAAAATATAGTAACAAAAAGTGAGGTCGCTATATATTTATTAGTCATTTTTCAAATCAGTTCTCTATATCTCTTTCTCTTACATTTAGGAATCCGTAGTCATACTTTCTCTCTTTACTAAAAAAACTTTTACTGAACTAAAGTTCTGAAGATGAATGATTATTTATCCTCACTTAGAATATTGTTCTTTGAAAGTTACATTGAACAAACTGTTCAATTATAATATTAAAATAGTCCCTTAAAATAAATTTGGGAAAATTCAAAAAAAAAAAGATTAGGCTTCAGTATTTGGATAAAAGTGCATTATTTTAAAGAAAAAAATCATCCATATTTTAATGGCATTTATCATGCAATTAATTCATTTTTTTTTAAGAAACCAGATTATTGATGCAAATATCTGGGTATCTAAAAGGATCTTTTTAGTGAGTGGTTGCTAAGAAACCAGTGTTGCAGCATCAGAACATTTTACACACATTGATTATATTATCTGACAAAAAGTGAATATCAGTCTTAACAAAAAGAGAAAAAGTATCAAAATAGGAAAATATGAGGCTTCTATTACCCTCCTACTTCCCGAATTAATTTTAGTTTATCACTTAAGGATGTTAGGACCATTGTGGAAGTTAAAGAGTCTCATGGAGAAGTTACAGTGCACTGTCGGAACAAAATACAACCACAGCTTAGACATAGTGAATTCTTAGACCTAAGTCACACTTTCTGCAAGGTTGCAGCACACTCAACTCTGATAGAGACTGTCTCAGCTCATTATTTCTCTCCTGGGAGCAGCAGTGTATGAATGAGCATCTGGACTCATCTGTATGAGTTGCTGACAAAGAGAATTACTTTTATTATTCATGATACCTTCCTATTGAGGAATGGGAGGTGGGCCTGTTGGTAGAACCAAAGTCAGAATCTTTGAGTAGCATGGAAGAAAATGTTCCTACTAGCTATTCCTGGACTGTATTATGAAACAGAAGCATGAGCTACTGGGGATTCCTTGTTGGTCTATAGATCTATATCCACAGTATCGGTAATACTTCTCACATTTTCTGTCTCACATTTGAATATAAACACACACACACACAAACTGTGTTTAGTTCTTTGTGTGTAATTCCAAAAGAGGCAAAACCAAGTCTTGAAAGATGTCTCATGGGCACTGCTGAAACAGAGCTGACTCTGAAGATTAGGAGAGCACACCACAAAGAGCACTCAGCAGTTCCTCAAAGAAGGCAAGGCACCAGTAGATTGTCAGCTCTTGAAAGAATTTTCCAGAGACTAAAAATAAAATCTTAATAATCCTTCTCCCAACATTGCCGCCATCTCCCGTGCGCAAAAAGTAGTATAAAAAAAGAGGCATATCTATAGAATATGTCTAAGAAAGCTTCAGAATCCCTATATGATGACTTTGTTCTTTTAGTAAAAACTGGAAGATGAGGTAATTATTTCCTCAAATGTGAAAAGCAATGCAAGACTTAAAGGAACATAAAATTAAAAGAAATTCATACCTACGAAAGTCAAATAACTTTCTAATATCAGGCACCAAAGATTTTGAGATTTGTTCCAGAACTCAATAGCCACCATGCTCACAGCCACTCTCCACAGGTTCAGAGAAATATTTATTTTCCTAAACAGCATGGCTGCAAATGCGCCCACATGACATCTCATATTTTATAACACTTATATACCAAGATTAGCACACCACATCTGATGGGGTTTGAAGTAGAAGCCAGCCAATCTTCAGGGGAAATATATGTATATAAATATAGATATAGATATTGATATGTATCTATGTATATAGATATGGATATAGGTATGCACACAAGGCTGCAGCACACTCAAGTCAACTCTTTAACATCATGTTACTAGTTTCTCTTGGCAATCTTGACACACTTTCCTCTAAGAAACTTTTTTTGGTCATTTATAGTGGATTATTTATAAAAACAATATAAAATAAATTACTTTGATCCTGTTTTGAGGGCAGAGTTTGGGGTTAGGGATGGAAACATCTAAAATCTGGTGGTGGGAAGGAATAATGCTGATGGGATTGGAGTAATGGTGATGGGATTGGAGGAATGGTAAGAACATTATAAAAATTAAATAAAATTTTAATAAAGAATTGTTTGAGATTTCTCATTCTTTCCAAATAAATAATTCAAAATAAATATTTAAATAAACTTGGTGAACTACAAAATAATACAAAAAGACTTTTAAATGAAATCAGGAAAACAATTCACAAAGTTGAAGTTTAACAGGGCATTAAAAACAAAACAAAAAGAAAACCAGATCTAAATCATACAAACATTAGAATGGAAAATTCAATGGGAAGCACCATATCATATTGAAAAATAAAAATAAATAGTTTGGAATTACTTAGAAAATATAAAAGAATGAAAAACACTAAGAGTCTATATGAACTATATCCTAGCACTACAAGGCCCTAGTAGCATTCCATCCTAGAAACACAATTTTAATCACCCTTCCCCAATTAGGTGAGTGTCAGGGAGTGTTCCTAGAAGATACAGCAGTGTTTGGGGACCACCTACTCATAAGTAAGTATGGTGAAGAAAACAATTGTTTTTTAGATTCTGAAAAAATGATTATCAGGAGAGAAGGGTGATAGACAATAGTTAGAAATTTAAAGTGGGTTCATTGGTTGTGGGTGGAAACTAGAATACCAGTGTGATAATCCCATAGTATAAGCAATTATCAAAATATAAATTTGTGTAGCTCAAAATTTTTTAAAAAATGTAAAACCCACCTAGATTATGAGATTAAAACTATTATTACTACAGGAAGATGGTGTCCAGAAGACAAATCAGATAAAGGATGCTAATTGTGGGATCTGAAAGATATCTCGGCTAGTAGGATTCTGCGCCCAATTTGCACCCAATCTGGGGTTCTGCACTGAACACTGAATATGATACCCCAAGCACTGGTAGGAGTGATCCCAGAGCACAGAATCAGGAGAAAGCCATGAGCACGTTCTGTTATACACTCAAAAAAAAAAAATTAACAACAAAAGATGCTAATTGTATGGCGGTGAGTATACACTTGATTTTCAGAAAATATAATGTAGTATACACAAATGCTGAACTATGGTAATCTATACTTGAAATCCATGCTATTCCTATTTTCTTTCAAATGATTGATAAAAGAAAAAATACTACTTCTGTCTAAGAATACTATGTGTATTAAAGTTGTTCTTCAGAAGTGAAGGAGCTATACTTTTCTACAAAAGCAAAAGATTAAGGTGTTCATTATCAGTATCTATGCCTTATAGAAAATCTTAAATTTCATCAAGCTGATATGAAAGGGTGTTGGTTTTCAGAAAACAAACAAGTTCCATCCCTGACACCACCTTGCATGATCCCCAACCCTGCCAGGAATATTCTTTGAAAAAAGAAATAGGAATAAGTCCTGAGCACAGCTAGGTGTGTGCCCCATGTCCCACAAAAAGTTGTTAATTACTAACATAAAAATATAAAACAAAGGAGGTAGAGGTATTCAAATGCCCAAATAAGATATTTTTTCAAGTCAAAATACAGATATACTAATACTTTGGTGAGTTAATCATTTAATTCGTATAAAGAGTAAAAAACAAATGCATTAATGGTAACAAACATTAATGCATGCCCAATACGAAAATAGATATACTACATAGTGAAAGCATAAAATGGATGTATAGGATAAAAGAAATCTTTAACCTGATTCTATAGTAGCACTGTAGCAGTGTTGTCTCATTTTTCACCCATTTGCTCTAGCAGGCACCAGTACCATCTCCATCGTGAGACTTGTTACTGTTTTTGGCATATCGAATACACCACGGGGAGCTTGCCAGGGTCTGCTGTGTGGGCGGGATACTCTTGGTAGCTGAGAGTGATGAAGGAATCAAACCCATACAAGGTTGGGTCGGCCACATGCAGTGCTCCCTTTCTGCTGTGCTATCGCTCCAGTCCAATACTATAGTAATTAGAGGTAAATAGAATGCTAAGAGCTACTCCAGATGGAGAGGTGGGGCAATACCCAGGAAATCTCAGAGCTTGGTTTTCGATTTGTGCTCAAGAAGCACTGCTGCTGGTGCTCAGAGAAGTGATTAATTTCAAACATTAGTGATTAAGAAAATTCTGCCATTTGTAACACCATTTAGGATATTAAGAGTATTAAGCCAAGTGGAAGAAATCAAACATAGAAAGAAAATATCCATCTCACTTCTATAAGGGATAATAAAAAGTTGAATTCATAGAAACAGTAGAATGTTGGCTTTTGAGGGTTGGTGAAATGGGAGATTTTAGTTGGATGCTACATGTACACTTAATGGAAAGATGTTATCTGAACAGTTTCTATACACAAAAGGTGAATAGTTATAGAAATCTAGTATGCAGCATAAAGCATATAGTTAACAATATTCTAGTACAAGCATAAAGGTTTCCCAGATAACTATTTCCCACAAATAATGGAATTATGGGTGTGTTAACTAACCTTCCAGAATAATTTCCTAATGAACTCAATGATTGAAAATCACACTGTACATTTTTAAGTTAAAAAGTGTTATATGTCAAAAACAGCTAAAAAACGGTGTGAATTCTTAAAATAAAGGAAACACAAGGGAGAAAGTAGCAAGAGGAAATATAACTTTAAAACATGTACTAGTCAAATATATGCTGTACATGTGTTAATATGTGTATGTGAATATAGACATATCTATACTCAAGTGGAAATCCAGAAGCACTTAAGTGCATTAATAATTTAGAAATACCATTTTATAGTAAAATATATCATACTTATTGCAACAGAAATGCCAATTTTAAATTGAAAATATTACTCATACATACCTCTAGACAGAAATGAGGTATTTTAAAGCAGTATTCTTGTAATAAATGTCACTTTGTCTATTTTGCCCATTCTTTGCATCAGAAATTATTGTGATATTCAGGAAAAAATGTCAGATACTTAGACAGCCAATATAATAGACATTTTAAAGGTGTAATACATAAAGCACTAGTCCCTAGACCTACTCAAGGGAAGAAAAATAATTTCTTGCCCAAATTATTTTGGAATAGTAACCCTTTTAGTGATCAACAATGTGCCTCAGCAATTTAGAGAACTTAGCAATTCCCCAAATTTCTTTACAGGCTCTTTTTTATATAGCACTAATTATATCCCTCTGAATCAGTTCTGCCAAATGTGCTTGGAGAAATGCTGATCTAAAAAAGTATCTGAGATGGTCATTTTACTCAATACTTTATAAAGACAAAATGCTTAGTTTATAAAAGCATAATTTGTTTGCTTAAAAGAGAACGATCATAAGTGATGTTCTGATATTAAAATCAATTAAAACCTTCCATGTTCTTATAAAACAGCTGGCATAAAATTAAGTCAATATAGATCAAAGCATATACCTCTATAACCATTTATTTCAACCCTTTACATCTGTCCCAGAGATATTTTTCGATGCTTGACCCACAATGCTCTTGCTCCATGCTGATTGACCCTGTGAAAAAACATTAGTTGATATCGGAAACAGAAAAAAAGTTACTGAGTTAAAAGAAAATAGGCAGACATTAACTGGAATATAGGGCATTATTTAGAGTTTAAGGTAAAAACAGATCAAGACAGGGAACAGAGATATAGTTCAGGATACAAGTGCTCGCTTTGCATAAATCTGACCTTGGTTTGATTCTCAGGACTGCCTCTGGTCTCGCTGCAAGCCAGGGTCCACTCCTAAGCACAGAGTCAGGAATAGCCCATGAGCACTGTTAAATGTGACAACAAAACTAAGAATTATATAAACTATAATTAGTTGTTAAAATTACATGAAGCACATCTTCTTAAAACATGCTCGCACAGTTATTTCTTTACTTTCTAGATGAGATGGGTCATAGGCAGTATTCTTTCTTCTTTCTTTCTTTTTTCTCTGGGACACATTTGTCAGTTTCAGGTCTTGCTCCTGGCTCTGAGCTCTGGCATCACTCCTTGAAGGGCTCAAGGACCATGTGTGGTGCTGGAACTTGAACCGTGGTCAGCACTGTGCAAGGCAAGTACCCTCTCTCTTGTATTAACATTCTGGCTCTGCAAAGATCACACTCATGTGTCAGGTATTGTGTGTTTCAAAAAAGCTGAAAAGGGCAGTAGGGCATGAGCATTCAGTGGCCAAGAGTTGACTCCCCAGGCTGGCCCAGGGCAACAGAAGATCAAAGGATGGGGGAATAGAGAAACTGGGTCCCAGGCTGTTGGTATCACTATATCACTGTCATACTGTTGTTCATCGATTTACTTGAGCGGGCACCAGTAATGTCTCCATTCATCCCAGCCCTCAGATTTTAGCAGCCTCTCCTTACTCATATTTCCCAATGATTGGAGGCTCTTTTTAGGGTCAGGGGAACAAGACCTGCTATTGTTACTATATTTGGCATATAGAATATGCCACAGGGAGCTTGCAAGGAACTTCTGTGATAAATAATAGGTGTCAGTGCTAGAAATGGTGTATTTTTGTGGTTCCTTCACTTGACATTGACCTTTTCATCATAAACTTATTGGGCATATATAAGTATGTATATATGTGTGTACATATATATGTATGTATATGTATGTATGTTTCTATCTATCTATCTATCATCTATCTATCTATGCCTCTGTCATCTCTCTACTTTGAAGAATGTCTATTTAAGTCCCTGGCCTATTTTTTGACCTGTGTTTTTTTGTTGTTGTTGTTGAATGCTAAAAATTCTTCATATATTTTAGATGTAAATAATAGTTTATTTCTCTCTTTCCTCCCCAGTATAATCCTGATCTCTCCCCTTACAGTGCAATCTTAGGTGTAATTTTGGTTGTAGTCCCAGTCATCATAGTTTCATCATCCTAATCTCCTCATAAACCTCAAAGTCTTCTCCTATTCCAGTCTTTCTAGTCTAGTCATCATCTAATCGCTTTTTACCCCTTTATAGAATAGTTATATACAAACCATGAAGGTAGGGTACACATAGGTAGGGTGGAACATTGTCATAACAACAAACAGGGTAAAGCCACTCCTCCGGGGGAAATTCTATGGCATTAACTCAAGGAAAAATCTCATCTGAGGTTTCAGCATTCTAGAATGCCAGGAGATCCACTCAAGGGCAGGATTCCATCTAGGATGCATTGCTTTCTCTTTTCCTCAGCTAGTATTCAATTTAAACAATCATAGCAAATTTACTTCTCATAATATTTCTAATCATTTTTGTATGAGCACAGTAAGAAATATATAAACTTATATAATTTATATGAGCTTAAATGTTGGCTCTTCTTGGGGACATCTCGTTATATATTCCAGACTATAGTCTTCAGGCCAGGTTAGTCTTTCCTAACCCCAGCAGAATCCTTATTCAGTAACTTCTTTTTGGGTCATGACAGAATTTATCGCCATCATGCTCTTAACTTATTATACTTATGGCACTTAGCTTGTCCCTTTTCGATGCCAGGGTAGCTTACAGCTTGCCCTGGATCCATCCAATCCCTTTGTTTGGACCCTCCTTTTGAGGTATTAGGAAGTAAGGGCAACTGACACTTAAGTCAGGTAAATATTATGGATGCCCAGGAGTAAATATTATTTGGAGTCAATTAACTCCTATGTTACAAAGCATAGCATCAACTGTCTTCCTGTGTCTATACAGAAAGGACATAGCAAAGTAAATCATGCAAATGACACAAAGGAAAAAGAAAATCAATATAGGATTGTTAGTGCTTGATGGAATTGGGTGTGCCTCAGGGCACTGTTGTGGGTGTAAATCAATATGCCTAAAGCTCCCTATGGGAGAGGGAAGGATAACCAAATATTTCCCAACAAGGTGTAATCAATTTATTGTAAGTGATGGATTTGAAGGGATTTTAGAAAACTATAAAATCCAAACTCTGTAAGAGTAATAGCAATTAATTGAGTGTCATAAAATTAGAAGTACAAGTGTTCTTCCATAAAGAACAAAATAATAGTCAATAGTGTCAGGAGATCGCTCAGTCTAGAACTCTATCTTCTGTATAATTCAAACTGATCTTTAGATAAACATTCACTTTTCATTGGGGCTTAGAACCTAAGTCTTGCCAACCTATGATTTTCTGCTTATGCATTCATTCTTCATTTCTTCTCTAGGAAATCTTGGCTAGAAAAGGACACTAAAAAAGATGATTGGAATATATCTGTTAGAAAGATAAGTGACTAGCAAATTCCTCAAATTCAACATCACTTTCAAGAAAAGTTAAATGTATACTAACTCTTATATGATCTGTGCAGATCTGGCCAACTAAGATATTCAATCTTCAGGATTGATCGTAGGTCCTTTGTGATAGTGTTACAAAACCAGATAATAAAAGTAAACTCATCTGTTACTGTTATATTTGGAAAATCATTTTAATCACTTTCCCTAGCTGAGGGTATTCAGTAAGAGAAAAGACAAGTACAAGGTGTTTTTGAGTCTATAAAATAGTCTATTTCTGGCTCCCATAATATTATCTATTCTTCCCTGGAATATCTTTTCTCTGCTCTGCCCTCTCAGGCGACCCCCTGGGATCTTACCATCTGGGATCCTTTTGTTTTTTTTGTTGTTGTTGTTCGCTGGCTTCTGTTTGAAATCAGACAGTGTGTGGCATCAGCTGGAAGATTGAGAGTAGAATGAAAGAGAGGTTGGGTAATTTCCAAATCTTTGCTTTAAACAAATTGTTTCTGAGAGTTGCTGCTTCCATATAAAACCAAAAGGACTTCTCATAGAAAATTGCATTTCATATGATTCATTTATTTTGGGATTTGAAGACCATGCCCCGAATGCTCCCAAGTCTTACTCTTGGTTCTTTACTCAAGGTTCATTCCCGGCAAAGCTCAGGGGATCCTATGTGGTGCTAGGAATTGATCCGGCCCTACCCCTGTGCAAGACAAGCACCATAACCCTGTACTATCTCTCTGGTCCCTATAGATCTTCTTAGTATCCGCCTTCCAGTCACACATACCAAGTCTTCATTCTACACCGTATTTAGTAGCATAACTGCTTTTATTGTCACTTTAGGTATACTGTTAATAGGGGCCTCCTGAAAAGTGAAAAGAACAGGGTTAAACTGGTAGATATTGTTCCCTCCTGCTCTTATCTTTTGGTCTGTCATTGGGTGTTTGCTTGTTCTTTATCTTTTGCATAGCTCATAATCAGCAGCCCTTCACCTATGGACATGGCCTCTCTGAGTAAAAGTAAGTGTTCCTTTCCTCATCTCTTCCGGTCTAGGTAAGTAGAGCTTCCCCCTTGTAATTCTTCACTGCTTTCTCCTTAAACACTATCAACACCACTGTAAATGAAAACTTCATTACATTTTCTTAAATTCAAATAGTGCTTTTTATTAGTTACTGCAACTCTGACTGGAGCGATAGCACAGTGGGTAGGTGTTTGCCTTGCACGCAGCCAACCCGGGTTGGATTTCTCCATCCCTGTTGGAGAGCCCAGCAAGCTACTGAGAGTATCCGGCCTGCATGGCAGAGCCTGGCAAGCTACTGTGGCATATTCGATAGGCCAAAAACAGTAACAACAAGTCTCACAATGGAGATGTTACTGGTGCCCACTCGAGCAAATGGATCAACAAAGGAATGACTATGCTAGGACACTTCAACAGTGCTACTGCAACTCTAACGCAGAACTGTAATTTTGAAAGTCAAATTTAACTGTCTCTTCTTTATAAGAACTGCACAAAAAATAAATTTATGGTATTACACGCTCATCAATTCAAACTTTTCACCTTTTTGATGAATTCTTCATCTAATCAGTAATGACCTTATAAAATAATCTCACCTTCATTCTTTAGCATTAGACTCTGAATTATTATCATTTTACATATTTACATTTTTCTATTAAACTCCCTAGAGTAAATTAATACAGTATATCATTTGAATGTTTTTATTATATTAAACTATTGCATAATAACAATGAATAAATATAATTTTACTGTAACGGGCTTTGACATCATATATTGTTACTTCACACAGCTCTTCTCCTTAGATATCAGCCATTTCCAAGAAAGTATATGCAGCACATGGATGTCTAGTTTTGTGATTAATTCATTTTAAGAGTGAAAATGATACTTTTTCCCTGATGAACATACAAAAATCATTAAGTTTTTTTGTTAGGTGCATGCCCATATATGCTAGTCTAAGGAAGCTTTAATACAGAGGTTTAAAAAAAAAAAGATACCTATTGAGGTGTCAGATCTGCAATTTCTTTGAATCCGAGACTAAATAAACAGGAAACGGAATATTAAAGAAGTGAACTGGTTGGTATGCATGTCTATGTGGAATATTTCATTTGCACAAAAGTGCTATTCTGCAATCAGACAGCCGGATTCTAGAGCAGTAGGTAGTTGCACAACTTTAAGAAGGGCACACACTGTGCTGAGCTTCAATTTTGGTCAATGGGATTGAAAATCTTTTCATCTGTGATACAAGTAACTGAGTCATCATTCATGTAACCATACAAGTAGCTTCATATCTGACATCTTGCACTGCATATATTAATGGTTATTCTATTGTTATTATTATAAAAATGTCTTTTTACATTTTATTTTATATTTTTGGCCATACCTGGCTGTGTTCAGGGTTTACTCCTATCTCGGAGCACAGGTATCACTTTTGGAAGGGCTTGGGGAACCGTATGCTTTGCTAGAGATAGAACTGAGGTCAGCTACATGCCAGGCAAGCACATTTTCTGTGGTACTATCTCTCCAGCCCACACTTTTTATACATTTGTATAAGCTATGTAGCCAAGTGTATGTAAAAAACACAAGTGACTCAAGTGAATAGTGTTTAGGGTTTTGTTCTATCACTGCTTTTAGATTGAAAACAATATATTTTTGAAACATATTGCTGATTATTTGTATAGTACTCTTAAAATATTTTAGTATAACATTAATATCTCTTAATTTGCTAGAATGAGGCACTAATACTCGGCACTGAATTTCTCCAAACCTTTCTTTTCCAAAAATTGTGTTTCTCAATTTCTTACCTACTATAACATTAACCTTCAATGCATCCACATAATTCTGTTGTGTCTTATTTTAAGATATCTCGGTACTTTTTGTGTCCAGAAAAATATTAAACTCAGATGGTAGTATGTTGTTTTGCAAAACGTAAAGACACATTTTGTACTTTCTTTGATATTGATACAAAGCTTTCTAACAGTGTTCTGAACATGAAGTACCATTATATACTAATTAATTGGTGAAACTATTATCATAAATAATTTTTTAAAATTTAAATGTTCTTATTTACTTTTAAAAGTGAGAGCTGAACTCATTACAGTGTAATTCTGAACTATTTCTTAAGAGCAAAAAATATATGCATGGATATATATAGATGAACTAGATGTCAGATAAATAATAAAATAAAATAGGTATGTGTGAAGCTTGAAAATATTGTTCATACCAAATATCATTTTCTTCTTAATTATATAATTGATCCAAATGTATCTTTTCCTTTATCTATGTAGACACACTACATTCACATTCATATAATATGCATGTTTTAAACTAAATTATATCTTTACTGTAGCACTGTCATCTGTTGTTCATCAATTTGCTTGAGTGGCACCAGTAACTTCACCATTGTGAGACTTGCTGTTACTGTTTTTGACATATCAAATACACCATGGGTAGCTTGCCAGGTTCTGCCATGTGGGATATTCTCGGTGCTGTGCGGGCAGGATACTCTGGGTAGCTTGCCGGGCTCTCCAAGAGGGAATCTTGTGTCTGACACACAGTAGGTTTCAATAAATATCTGAATTCAAAAGAAAAATGGTCATATTTTCTGGGAAAACTCCCTGAAGTCCAGGAATATTTGTTTCCTTTTCTATGCTCCTCTTCTGTTGGATATTATAATTGCTACATTGTTACACAATGAAAATGTTTCCAAGTCTTTCTCTGGGGGCCAGACTTTGAGATCCTGGTTGACAAAGACTAAATACATGGGTCTTTAACCTCCAGCACAGGACCCTTCTTATAGTAAGCTTCCATAATTTTCCTTGCCAAGGCCAAGCCAGGGAGCAGCCCCGGGTAGCCCTTGCACCCCGAACCCAGAGTGCAATGGCAGAGGCAGACACCCGTGCCACCACTGGGCCCTGGGAGCCGCCCGCCGACTGGCAACAGCGAGAATGTGAACATTCTCACATCTTTACTACAGACTGAAACTGTATAGTTCGTATATATAAACTATATGTGTGTGTGTGTATATATATATATATATATATGTGTGTGTGTGTGTGTGTGTATTACTAATTTCATTTTCTTCTTTATTTCTTATTGTTGGTTTATTCTTTATCTTAAAATCTATTTAACCGTATTAACATTTTTCAAATGAATAATCTCTATAGATAAAGCTATCTGAATAAAAGTTTTGACTGTTCTCCTCTTATTTACTGCAGCATCACTAAAAGTCCTGATTCAATGCCCAATACAAACTAATTAATAAATGAGTATACAATGTTTCCATGTGGCTCAGTATTTGTTCACATTTGTACTAGTATTTACCTTCTTCCTCTGTATTGCAGACATCATTGGGGAAAATTTCTTACTGATTTAAAGTACAAATCTCTCTATATATTTTATTTTTTATGGTTTATTTTTAAAGTAAAAATAAATAAGATACATAGTTGCAATGCTTTCATGATCTGATTTCAGACATACAATGTTCCAACACTCATCCTCTACCAGTGTACAGTTACCAGCACTACTGTCCCCAGTAATCCTCCTGCAGCCCCTCCCATCCCCCACCCCCTATCTCCTTTCTCCCTGCTTCCACCTACTTCTATGGCAGGAACTGTACTCCTTATTCCGTCTCTACTTTGGGGTATTGTGGTTTGCAATGCAGATACTAAGATGTCATCGTGTTATGTTTGGTCCTTTATCCACTTTCAGTACATATCTCCCTGCCAGTGTCTGGGACCATACCACCCTGAATGTCTGATCTCATCTCTATATATTTTAGGTATGCATCTATTTGAAAGACTTAAGTTTAAGCATAGATAATGCTTCCATATTATGTAACAGAGTTTTGTTACTCTGCGTGTGTGTGTTTTCAGTCCTCTAAGAAAGGAGGAAATGTTAATAAAAAATAAGATTTGCAAGATCTTTAAGGTAGGAAATGACTGGCAAGTATAAAGAGAAATAAGAGAAGCCTTTAAGCCTCAAAATAACCCTGAATATTTTTGTACTTAAGTGTAACAAATATAATAGTTACAGTCCATTTTTTTGACTAAGAAGGAATAACCAGTTATAGAGATAAAATATTTTACCAGTCTAACTGTAAAAATGTTGTATTTTGTACGATTTAACTGTATATTTTATGAAAGTCCTCTACCCAGTACCATAATCTAGGAAGTACTTGCTAGTCTTGAATACATAAAACTGTGTAACATTTCTTAACCACCTTCTAATTTTTTATATCTATCAGTCCTCCCATTATAGTTATTTATAAGTAAATTATATCCTTTCGTAAGCCTTACCTACTGAAAGGCACAGTTTCAATCTTATTCATTTAGTTGATGTTCAATCATTGGAGTTAATTTTGAAAGCAGAAATAATCAAGCGATTTTTTTTTTCCATCTAGGCAGCAATATAGGCAATTTCACTTTAGAAACATGATCTACGATTTAGGCACTATACGAACTAAAAGTAAACATATATTTCAGTCTCTAGTTTTTAAATTCCCACATTCCATTTTCTAAAAAAGTCTGGTAAATATGTCTAATCAGAATATTCCACTCTGATTCTCAGCATTTAATCTCTTGAAATTTGAGCTAATGCTACTGAAATCTATTTTAACTGTCAATTGCAGCTTCACAAAGTTTAATGAGTTGGAGAAAATTTAAAAGCAAAAGTGGCAATTGGTAACAATTTTCTGAATGAAGGAGGAAACTTCTGCAACTCAAGTGTTGTGCATGTAATTATTGTCTTAAACATGGTTCTGAATGTGCTTTTGTGATTTAAGTCTAGATAAGTACACAAGCTTTCCCAAAATTAATGCAAGTAGGTTGGCAGATGTAATAATAGAATTTTCAGTGTTCCATTTGAATTGCTGCCATCTCCTTTTCACTTAATTAATAATCACAGCCTCTTGATTTGCTAATACCATAGCAGTCAAGTGCAGCCCACTGGTACCCAGATGATTTTACTTTCTTCTTAAGACAAAATAAACTAAAAAATATTGTAGTTATAGTTTTAAAGTGTATTTCAAAATTAAGAAATAAATCACCTGGTTTAGTAAAGACATAAGATTGAATGATCTGCTATGCAAGCTATATATTTTAGTAAATTTTAAAATATGTAAAATAAAGGAAAAATAGTAACATGAAACAATAAAATCAATATAAATATAGTAGTTAGAAAAGTGCAATACAATTTTGAAATTGTATTTTATGTTGTTAATACTTGAACTTTTCTTGAAACCACATTTTTTGGGGGGGTCACATCTGGCGATGCACAGGGGTTACTCCTGGATCATGCACTCAGAAACTACTCCTGGCAGTGCTCGGGGGACCATATGGGTTGCTGGGAATTGAAGCCAGGTAGGCCTCATGCAAGGCAAACGCCCTACCCGCTGTGCTATCATTCCAGCCCTTTGAAACCACTTTAGAATCAATATATTATCATGATAAAAGCTGTTAGGTATCTTTTTTAAAAAAGGCTTGCTCTATCTTTCATTTATCTGATGTGTTTTGCTTTTTTCCCCCCTTTGGAAAATCATTTAAAATTTATATATCATTTGTTAATTTATAATAGAGGCACTTTTTTGGTTTTATTTTTGTTGTTATTTTTGGTTAATTTATTTTTTGTTGAATCACATGAGATAGATAGTTACAAAGCTTTTAATAATTGAATTTCAGTCATACAATGTTTCAAAACCTATCCTTTAACCAGTGTACATTTTCCAACACCAATGACCCCTTCACCCTCCCTCCCCCGCCAAACTCGGCCTGCCTCTATGGCATTTTTCCTTCCCTGTCTCTCTCTGTCACATTGACACACTGTCATTATCTCTCTTTCTCTCTCTCTCTCTCTGTTGCTTTGGAAACACTCTCTACAAGCTATTATGATTTCATGATGAGAAATATTTTTATCTTTTCTTAAGGCTCTACTATTAAACAGTAAAAGCACTTAGCACATTAGAGATTTTTAATACTCAATAGATTCAATTATGGAAAATAATAGATCAATTTTAGTCTAGTTTTCTCATATAAATGATGCCTTTCTCTCACAAGATTATAGTGTCTTTCTATATCCAAAGTTTGAGTAGCAACCAAAAATTTAAAAGATTAATAAGTCACTTATATATGATTTTAAGAACTCTGTGCATCAGAAATTTAGAAATAGTCTTATTCAGTCTTTTATTCATTTAGACTTTTGTTGGAATGCCACAAAAGGTGTTTTACAAGCAACAAAATTTTTTCTTAACAATTTTGGAGGCTAAAAAATGGCCAAATCCAAGCTCCTGTCAAATTGTAAGGGCAAAGAACAGGGATGAACATATCTTTTTTTCCTATAACCTCACATAGAAGTGGGGGACAATATCTTTAGACTACTAATTTATGTATGAGAACTTTACTATGTGTCCTAATTATTCTCCCCAAACGCCATCTTTAAATGCTTCCTTGTGGAGTGTAAGAATGTCATCATGAATTAGAGGGGATATAACTAGACATACCATTGCAAAATAATTAAGAGACACAATAGTAAGATAATATTTATATAAGCAGCTATACGGTAACTGCCTCAATCTATTTGTTTCTCTATTCCTTTGTTCTTCTCTCTCTCTCACACACACAACACACACACATACACACAAAAAAAATCTTAAGGACTTTATTTTAGTCTTTCTAAATCGACTATTTTGAATTTTACCAAATGGACCTTAGAAAAGTGAAAATGGTTACAAACAGAAGAACTAACTAATAAACAAGCTGAAAAGACTTTAGGGCTAATCTCAGAAATTACAATTTCAATGATATCATCCTGAAATATCATATCACTATTTGTATAAAGTTACAAAATGAAATATAATTTAAGGGAAAACTATATAAACTTACCATTCACTAAGAAATATTATATGTATAATCTTGTATTACCAAGGATATTAAAACACACACATTGATGACTTGGGCTTGATTACCAGCTATTTTAAAATAATATATAATTAATTAATTGGTGTATCAATTTTAATTTATTATGAAGCATGTGTTTATCGATAAATGATTATCTAGGCAACATAAAATAAACCCAGTGATCTGCTTATTATGCACTCTATAGTCTTATTTAATATTTTTTGTGTAGAATGAGTACAGTGATGTCCTTTTACTCATGTTTACACATTTCTGAATAATTTTTATATTTAAGGTTAGATTTGAGTAGCAGTTTCAAATATACCTTATGTAAATCAGAAAGTAATTAATAAATAAAATTCCAGGAAAATAAAAATACCCACTTTTTGGTTAGATACACCATCCCTAAAGTCTTTGTCATAACTTAAAAATATTATTCAGTCAGGGGGAGAAATACTAGTATGCCTCAAATCAGCAATATCATTCTCAACAAACAGAATTACTGGGAAGCCTGATTTCAGTAATTCTATTTTCAATAAAAATACAGTATGGAAAGTTATTCTAAGGTTAATGGTTATTTGTAAATGATTGAAGTTCTTTTCCCTAATTAATAATTATTGTATAAGTAATGATAATGATCAATATTACAAAATATTTGCCAAAGTTCTTACCCAAGTACATTTTGCTCAATTTTTTTGTTCATAGTTATACTGGAATTTAAAAAAAATGACCTGAGTAACTAAATGAATAAATAATATAAGATCAAACCTCCAGAGTGTGTCCTGTCCTAAAACTGTCTTGTCTTGAAATCTCTGACATAGCCATCCTTCAAGAGCAACCTTGAAAACATACTCCAAAAAGTCACTTGCTGTTTAGATTGACACATTCTACACACAAACCATCACAGGAAGGAAATAATCATCTCTGAAGTCAACCCCCTAGAGCTTCTTTTTATATGAGTTGCTAGTGCACTAGAAATAATGCATATAGAGGAAGCAAGAACTACATTTTGTTTTGGTTTAAAATAAAATAGGAAACAAATGACATGAAAGTAATTTGATATTAAATCAAGATGACAGTGCTGTATTAACTCCTCTTGTTGAATCTCTTCATACAATGAGGAAAAAGTGATTACACAAAAGAAGTCTTTATAAACAGAAGGAAAGAAGAGGAACATACAATAGCAATATGTGATACATCATTTGACTATTTACAAAAGTTGCTTGGGGATATATAGGACAATTGGCATCTCAGACTTCATGTGAGATATTTTAAATGGTGTGGATAGGAGGTAATGCTTACTGAAATATATATCAATTAAAACATTTTTATGTAATTTTATAGTTGAATTTTACCTATTAGTTACGATTTATAGATATATAACATAAATAGTCAATAATATATTGCATTATCAATGCACAAACAAGATTTTTGTTTATGTAGGCTGGTATCAACATTTTGTTGTAAAATGAATTATGTAAAAGTTATATAAAAGCAAAGTTGCACAGTCAGGAGATAATTCTCCTTAGGAGTAAAATACTAGTCAAGGAGAAATATATCTCCTAAACCTGAAACCTAATACACCTTTATTTTAAAGAGGTATTGAAGAATTATGTATAAAAGTTTTGGATTTTTTTATAAATATTTCTCTAACCCAAATGATGACTTCTTCTTGTTTCTTTTCACAGTAGAGTTTAGTATTATCTATGACTTATGATTCATGTCTTACAAAAATCTAATTTATAAATAAAACATTTGTAAATAATATATAAAGGGATAAATACTTTTAAATACTATGTTTATGATTCTTCAATTAAATTAGTGTTCTGTCTATGTTAAAAGACAAGGGTAGGAAAAAGTTGCACAAAATTGTCCAGTAAAGAGATCAGGATGCTTGACTTCAATATAGAATATGTTTCATTTCTAAAATTATACACAAATTGAAATTGTTGAGATTGTGATTTATTGACCTGTATTGAGATGTTATTTTATAAAACTATTTAATAACTCAATATTTTATACCTATTTTCTTCTTGGAATATTTAAGTACTTAAATGAAAATCTTGTTAAATTTTGAAATAGATCTAGTTTAACCTAACAGGGATATATAGGTCAATACAAGAAAAAGCAATAGACTATCCCCACTGGGATAAAAATAATTAATATCTTCAGATTACTATTAAGTCTTTACATTTTCCTTTTTGATCTTAGCTTAGGAAGATAGGAAGACTAAAGAAAATTTTTAATTGTAGATTTAAAATTTAGCTTAGGAAGATAGGAATCTTAGCTTTTTACTTAAAATATACTTCATTATCATACTTCATTTATACCCCCTCATTAAATAGATTTTGAAGTAACATCACATTGACAGATAAAATAGAAAGAAAAAGAAAACAATTTGCTTAAAATTAAGAAAGTGTATTAATATATATACATATATGTGATTATGTGTGTGTTTACTGAGGCTAAAGCTAAATGCCTTACCCTATTTTACAATCTAGGGACAGGAAAGGAAACAAATTAGGCACAGTTGACCTGTAGTCAAAGATCTTGTGACGTAGTAGAAGAACCATTATTAAAATGAAATTGCTTCGTGTTAATTTATCTTTATCACATTGATCCATCTATATAGCTATACCTTTTCGAGAAATTTACCAGTTGCTATAATAGAAAATTTAAATGAAAGAGACTGAATAGGATATCCCATGCATTTTACTAATATTTTTAGGAAGCTCAGCTGAGAGGGAACTCTACAAGATCTAAAGTATGAGTAGAACCCATAATTATTTATTTTAAATATTGAAAATTCTTTTAATTTTGCAAGAGATTAAGAATGCAGATTAAATAATTCATTAATATATTTAGGTGACTTAATAAAATGTTTGTTCTATTTCAAAACTTTCACTACTTAGATTTTATAGGTTGAGAAGTTCCAAAAAATTCTAAAGTTTGTCTAAGACAGAGCTTATACTTATTCATCATCTGTCTCTGATATTGGCATAGTGTTGACTCATAATGTGGGATCACAGAGGACATTTAGACAGTAAAACTAATCAGCAGTCTTCACTAGAACTCTAATAAAATTCTTGCATGTTATTTTAAATATAGCTGTTTTTTCCTGCCATACATGAATATAATCACCAAGTAGCATAATGTACTTCAGCATATGAGAAAGTCATGCATACCTTACAAATAAATGCTTTAACCCTTTTGCATCTGCTATTTTAATCATGTCATGCTCAGTTCAGTCCTCTGCCTCTAGCAGCAAGCAAATGACTTAGGCACTAAAGACTGCATTCCCTAGTACAACATTGCTTAAATAATAGATCACTCACACACAGAAAAAGTAGGGCAAATTTTTTTAAGCAAAATAGACCTGTCCCTTTTTCAGAATTAATTTTAGCAATGCAAATTGGATTTCAGAACAAGATACAGACGGAGGAGTTACCTTGCTTCAGCTTCAAGAGAATCAACTAAAAATTAATCACAGGACAGGACAATGAGAGAATCCCATTGTTTATGGTGAGCCTCAGGCCACCCATGCACTCAACGGCCAACACAATCCACAATCAAGAAGACACAGAAGAAATCCATGCCTTATTGAGAGGGACATAAACAGAGGTGATTAGAGGCTGCAATGTTACTACCTTCAAGAAGAGTCACTAATGCTGATCCACCTAAGAATTTTGGGATGAGAAAATGGCATAGAGGTGCATGTCATTGATTTGGTGAAGGTCCTGTGGAGATGC
This sequence comes from Sorex araneus, assembly GCF_027595985.1. Lineage (NCBI taxonomy): Eukaryota > Metazoa > Chordata > Mammalia > Eulipotyphla > Soricidae > Sorex > Sorex araneus. The sequence goes on along the minus strand of NC_073303.1, from coordinate 341,006,875 downwards.
GGTAAAAACTCCAGACTCCAATAAGGAGGAGACGAGGAAGAAGTACTCCAAACTATGACCTCCATTCTCTCTCCAGGGATTGTTTCTGATGTGCAGTGAACTGGCAACTGACAGATGGTCAGAGTCTTAGATCTGATCAGATCTGGTTTATCAGATGGTCAGATCTGGTTTATCAGATGGTCAGAGTCTTAGATCTGGTTTATCAGAGGTGAAGACAGTAAAGATACCGCACAGGCAAACCAGCTAGACTTCTCTACCCACAACTCCCAGTACATTGTCAATAGGAAAGACGCTTCCATTCCCTTCCAGGCACAATTCAAAGACTAACTTCAGCACTGAAAAAAAGCATCTGAGATTAAAAAAATAATAATAATAAGATTAATAATGATAAGATTAAACCTAATGAAGCCTTAATATCACTTGCTAATACAGTAAACTTAGTTGAAAATTCTGTGGGTGGTGGACTTACAGACACACAAAGGGCAACACACAAAGGGCAAGGAATATGGAGGCATGGTTTTGGTTCCATGTTTGAGCACTGGCCTTGTACGTGTGAGACTCTGGGTTGAATTCTCAAAGGACCAGAGATGTTAAAGTCATTAAGGTGCTTGCTTTGACTCGGTCTATCCTAGTTTTATCTCTGTCACTTCTTGAGAACAATCCGAATTAAACACTGAACAAAGAGCTAGATGTAGCCCCTGAGCGGTACCAGTCAAGACCTCCAAACAAAACAAAGCAAAATTATTCTTTCCACTGGGAATAGTTCTCTAAGCACCACTAAGAAAAACATTTGAATAATGACCTAGGTGTAACCCCTGTGCACCACTGCATATATTCCTACCACCCTCTCCACCCAAGCAACAGAATGAACAGATCAAACAAATAGCACATGATAAGTGAGACACTGTTAGTAAAGAACAACTCTCTATATTCATATGGCTCAATAAAACAAAAATGAATTTTAAAATTATAGGTGAGTGAGCAAACTAGCTACACACCTCAAAACCCAAGATACAAAATACTAATATTAGCACAGTGGCTAGGGCGTTTGCCTTGCATGCAGATGACCTGGGTTCAGTTCCTCCATCCCTCTCAGAGAGCCGCCGAGAGTATCCCGTCCGCACAGCAGAGCCTGGCAAGTGACCTGTGCTGTATTCGATATGCCAAAAAACAAGTCTCACAATGGAGACTTTAGTAGTGCCCATTCGAGCAAATCAATGAACAATGGGATGGCAGTGCTACAGTGCTATTCAGTTGTCATACATTTTGTAGTTACTTGTGTTTTGGGTTGATTTTTTGTTTTTTTGTGCTTTGCTCTTTGTTTGTCTTTTTTTTTTTTTTTTTGCTTCTCATGGTCTATATTATATGTTATTAGTAAAGCCGACAATCTGGAAAGATCAATGAATAGAGACCCATAACGCTACATTAAAATCAAAATCCCCACCTTTTTGCCAAAGGGCCTGGAAAATGGTATTCTAGGGGGGAAATATTATTTAGACAACAATTACTTTATGTGGATATTTTTGGAATTTATACTCTATCCCCTACAGCCACGAGTAGTGGGAGACTAAATGTCCACATGTGCTGGAGATAAAGAGGCATTCAAAAGTAACTGGATGGAAAGAAAGCATATTATTCTTATACCAAACCCAATCTGGTGCCATTGGAGACCAAGCAGGAGCCTGAACTAGTTGTATTCAGATGTAGAGACACCTCCCTCCAGAGTGGGCGGATGCAGGAGAGGCAAGCTGGAGAAGCTGGTGCTCCTCTTTTTTAGTCACTAGTTGAGTAAATTAGGATTTCTGGAAAACCTGACCTCTCAGAAGAACCTAAAGGTGGTGACAATTCCTTCCCTATCTGCTCATTAAAGATTGACAGAGAAGCTGAACTTTGAACCCAGCAGTGGCACTGACTAAAATACTTTGCTTTACAGGTTATCTAAAAGTAAATAGGGGAGGGGAGAAGCTAAAATTTATTCACAAAATAAAACATTAAAACATCGACAACATGCCAAGTGAAAATCTGTATCTTCCCTTATCGATTTACTTGGTATTATGTAACTCATTTTATGCTAGGAATTGGAGTCTATCCAATTTAGGCTGGGTTTCAGAATATGTTGATTCATTATTTGTGCAACTTTAAAGTGGTTGAAGTACTTCCGTAAGAAATACTGTATCCCACACACATCGCAAAGCCCTTTCCCACTTGGTTATTTATAACACATGCTGACCTTATTGAAGATAAAAACTACTGGATTGTATTTGACTACAGGAACCTATATAGAGAATCATCAAAACAAATTAAAACAAAAAAATTGTCTACAGATGACTGAACACTTAAAATTTTGAAAATTAGATATCTGTGCTCATATGTGGTTGATGATATTTTTGTAACCAGAAAAAACTCTTACTCATTAGAAAGAGCTGGAATAAATAGAGTACTTTCCCTCTCGATTTCTATTTTGAATGGCACTTCTCTTATGCACACTAATATGAACAATGAACAGACAGTGGCTGCAGCAAATTCCAGTATCCACTCATACTTTAATTTATGACAATACAGTATTCTTAACTTGATAGAATTTGGAGGAAAAATTACAGCACATGCATAAATTTGATAATAAATAAGGACAAGGATGTTTTTTAGGTATGTTTTTATTTGGCATAGAATATGAACATTTTCCTTTCCACTACACGAAGAAATAAACAATCAAAATCACATATTGAATCCCTGAATTTGGAAGCTGTATAGTCTTTCTTTAGCTTAGCACACAGAAGTCTGAAAACTCTTTTTATAGGTTATAATCTGCAAATTGTCTATTTAAATGACATGCTGTTTTTAGTAAAGTTGAAAAATTGGCGCTTTCAATTGGAACTCTAAAATCTTTAATAGTATATCTATATCAGAAATATATCTGTCTGATTGTATCAAATGTACATGTATATATGTGTGTGTTTATGAGTAAGTATGTGTTTAATTCACTTGACAAGGGCCTTGGTAAAAAATAACACACTTTCTGTGTTTAAGTACCTGACATGGTAAATTTTTCTCTTTACCAGCCTCATATTCAACAAGAAAAGCCACTTCCCAGTATTTTAACTTAAAGAAATCAAATATTTAAAACACATATTTTAGCTCCTGGAGATAAACATAATGGATTAAGTAATAATTTAAATTAACTATATCATCATTAACATATATTATCTCATAAATCACATACATTATTCTTTAAAAAATTCTAGAAATTGGGGCTGGAGTGATAGCACAGCGGGTAGGGAGTTTGCCTTGCACACGGCCAACCCGGGTTCGATTCCCGAGTCCCATATGGTCCTCTGAGCACCGCCAGGGGTGATTCCTAAGTGCAGAGCCATGAGTAACCCCTGTGCGTTGCCAGGTGTGACCCAAAAAGCGAAAAAAAAATTCTATAAATTGAATCATAATTTATATTTCATTAGATATAATAATGATTTGAAGCAATTTAAAATAAATCCTAGAGGGACTGGAGTGATAGCACACTGAGTAAGGCATTTGCTTTGCATGCGGCTGACCCGAGTTCCATTCCCAGCACCCCATATGGTCCCCTGAGCACCGCCAGGGGTGATTCCTGAGTGCAAAGCCAGGAATAACCCGTGTGCATTGCCAGTGTGACCCAAAAAGCAAAACAGACAAACAAACTAAAATAAATCTTAGAATAAAATTAGTAAATTGAAGATGCACAAAATGTATTTGTAATAATCACTGGCAAATATTGACAGACTGTGTTACAGGGATATAAATTCAAACTTTCATTCTTTTTTTTTTTTTTTTTTTTTTTTTAGTTTTTAAGTTACACCAGGTAATGCACAGGAGTTACTCCTGGCTCTGCACTCAGGAATTACTCCTGGTGGCGCTCAGGGGACCATATGGGATGCTGGGATTCTAACCTGAGTTGGCTGGGTGTAAGGAGGCAAACGCTCTACCTGCTGTGCTGTTGCTCCAGCCCCTTAAATCAAACTTTCACTTTTAAAAATACAATTTGAAGCCAAACAGGCAGTACACATTAAAGATATCTCTTCTAATGTTTTCCCAAATGTTGAAATCTGTCCTCAAGCTAACAACTTTTTCATGGAAGTATGGCTATTAAGTCTGACTGAGTGAGGATCCTATCATTATACTCCATGCTACCCAGTGTACAACAGTTTGGGGCAATCAGAATATGAATATTAAATATGCAGGATCAGCAGTTCCCAAGATTAATTCTATCTAATTCAATTTAAAACTCAGCTGTGTGCAAGTAGAACAGAGATTGCCACAATTCATCTAATGTAGCGCATTGTAACACACCCAAAGTTTTGCAGTATATGTGGACTGGAGCCATAGCAGAGCAGGCAGGGCGATTGCCTTGCATGCGGCCGACTCGGGTTCCATTCCTCCGTCCCTCTCGGAGAGCCCAGCAAGCTAACCAGAGTATCCTGCCCACATGGCAGAGCCTGACAAGCTCCCCGTGGTGTATTCGATATGCCAAAAACAGTAACAACAAGTCTCACAATGGAGACGTTACTGGTGCCTGCTCGAGCAAATCGATGAACAACAGGACAACAATATTATGACAGTGCTATCATGGTGATTGGAGGCCTCCAGCACTGCATCTTTTTGCCTGACCTGGGGGAAGGCTCTGTGGGAAAGCGGGACATGCAACGCTTCACCTCTGCATTTGCACATGTTCTTCCCTGAGCTAACTCTTTGGTCTCTTGACTTCTTTTCCAATCTAATATCGCCGAACAAGAATGATTTCTTTGACTATGTCAAACCAATGATGTATTGGTCAAGTAAAAAGTGCTGTGCTGTAGTTAGATCCTGGAGATAAAGAAAACAAGAAACCTACATAATCAGATACATTATGAATATAGATTCCCCCCACCGGTTTTATCTTCAAGAGAGTATACATTTGTAAAAAGTTATTTTCAAAGCTCAATGCACTCTCTTTAATATATGCCTAAGTACACATATTTTGTACTTTGAAAATTGAAAGTACATTGAAAATATTGAAATTGTGAATATTGATAGTGAAAATAATCATTTTCAATTCAACAGAATTTAGGCATGATCTTTTGATTTAGACTTCTCAAATCCAAAGAACTTCGCTTTGAATATTGATTAATCATTACCATCTTTCAAAATATTCTCATAACCTCACTTTTCTACTTCCATTTTAATAGTCTTCACGATCACGATCACGATATCCCATTAATCACCGATTTCTCGGGCAGGCTCAGTAACATCTCCTTTTGTCCTTTCCCTGAGATCTTAGAAGTCTATCTCGACTCAGCCCTCCTAATGATTTTGCACTGGGGGCTCTTCAGGGTCAGGGGAATGAGATCCAGCTTGTTACTGGATTTTGCATATGAATACACCATAGGAAGCTTGCAAGGCTGTCCCATGGGGGCAGGAAACTCTTAGAGGATTGCCAGTTTCTCCCAGAGGGAGAAGTAGGTAGAAAGTCTCTTGCCCGCACGCCTGGCTGTCTTTCCTGGGGCTCCTCAGAGGGGATGGGCTCCAGCTTCCCTCCCCACCTCATGCAGAGCCCCCTGCGGCTGAAGACCACCGGAACCTAGATGCAGCCATGCTGGAGGCCCCTCTCCACATGTTCGGACAGGCCTCATGCATGAAGGTACCGGCAGAGAAACCCAGGTGTGTATAATTCCATCAATGGCTAACATCCAGAGAAACTTAAAAGCAAGCTCTCAGAAGAGAGTGATGCAGAAAGTCTCTTGCCCGCATGCCTGGCTGTCTTCCCCGGGGCTCCTAGGAGGGGATGGGCTCCAACTTCCCTCCCCTTCCTTTTAATAGTCTGATGTGACTATTTCTTTTATTTGTTTTGAGGCTATTATTTTGGATATCAATATTAACACTCTTAATCCTGAATTAATGCACTGTATTTTATTTTCAAAATAATTATTAGTTTGAGTTTCTGACCATATACAGTGGTGCTCAGGATAGTTGACTCTGTTCTCAGGGGTAACTTTTGGTGGTTCTCAGATAATGCAAGACACAGTTCCAGGTATTAATTCCAGGACAACTGAGTGCAAGGCAAACACTTACTCACTGTACTATCTCTCCAGTCCCTCAAAATTATTATTAGTCTTCATAGTGTGAGTATACTGTAGTAGAGTTGAATCATCTTTGCAATTTCATAATAAGGGTGGTATGGGGGATTGAATGTCTTCTTGAATATTAGAAAAGTTAGGGGAATGAAGATAGGAAAATAACAAAGAAGATCAGAGAACCCTGTCACAGGAAAGAAGAGAACAAACATTTAGGAATTTAACCTAAAGCACCTATGAAGTAGGATCTCAAAAGCACAACATGAATTTTCAGTTATTCATGAGTGCTTACTGAGTTCCCAAAATCTCTCCAAGTTTGTGGTATAGCCAAGTGTATTAAAGTAAAGTGATTACAAAGAATCTATCATTGGTTTTCTTTTCCTGTTTTTTTTTTCCTTCTCAATAAAAGACTTTAGGAATAACAGGAAAAGAATGTAGAGAAGCTCCCAGATTACAGAATCCTCATAAAGTAGGGTTCCTTGTTTTCCCTTTTCCCCTTTTTTATTTTGTTACTGCCTTTCAATGCTTGTAACCTTTCTAAAAGTTTTTCCATTTCACTTCACAACCTCACTCATTACTTCCACAGGAAAAAACTCTTACAAATCAGTCAGAAAAAGTAATCTAGGCTCATGCTCTAACTGTTTAACTTAATTCAATATTTTCTTCCCATGATTATAATTATTAGTCTGGAAGGAGTCTTCATTTTTCTTCAATTTTGCTCTGTTTTCTTTCAGTTCTAACATTATATACATATACATATATGTATATTCTTAATAATAGAAACTATACAGGTCCTGAAAGGCAAAGAGAGACTCTGGGTCTTAAAAATCAGGCTACAAGGAAAGACTATTATCTAGAGAGAAATATACCCCCCCAGTGATTTTATATTTGCTTAGATTGCACATTAACTTAATTTGATCATTTTGCTAGTCATTAAATAAGTCCACTCTTTCATTATATCCACACAGAGCTAAATGTCCAGTTCTCTTCAGCATCGGTGCATTTGATGCTATAGTCTCAAACAGCACTCCTATGAACTCCCAGTTCTTGAACAAGGAAGCCACATTTCAGTCTTCTCTTCAGGGCTAAAACAACCTGCTGTTTAAATCTTACCCTGCTATTTTGTTTTCATCAAAGCATCCTGGATCAAAGACAACATGAATTTAAAAATAGAAATGAATCTAAATTAATTTCTGAAATGTGATTTTTTCCTGATCAATTTTTAAATGGAATAATAATTGAGGATATGTTAAGGAGTTCTTAGCATAATATATATGCACATATTATATATTAGTTTATAGCTATGAATGTAACAGCATCTTACCATGTGCTTGGAAGTTATATAAACTCTTTTAGTACTTTATATAGAATTTTTTCTAAATGTGCAAGTTAAAAATAAAAACTTCTAAAACTCTTTAATAGCATTACATGTTTTCAAAATTAGAATATTAACTCAAAACAAATTGCTTTATATCATGTTTTTATTCTCCTTTCATTTGAATTATCTGGGCTCAAAAATATAATGACTGGTAGAATTATCCTTTGGTACTAATATTATGGTACTAACCAAGAGTCATGACTGAAATATTAGTAAAACCTTACCTAAATTTCTACTTGCAATGAAGGAGTTATTTCAAAATGACTGTACTATTATTTCTTATATATCAGTTTTTAGATGATAGTGGAGGAAATGTTTGAACTATTAAAAGTATGCAGGTCTTATATGCCTCCTACCAGTGAAACTAATGACAACTTGTCTGTTGAATTAGCCTGTTCACTGAACAAATCTGAAGCTCAATAATTATGCAAAAGCAATATAGTACATATAGTGACATTTCATAAACAAGTACCTACTGTGACATAATTTTTCTATTATTACTTTTGATGCTTTATAATCAATCAATCTGGAACACTCAATTTTGTGAGGTTGTTTTGCATGACTTCTTTTCTCATAATTGTACCAGCTCAAATGTGCCAGACATATGGGAACTGCTTATGCTTCAGAGCTTGCTCTTAATTGTAACTAACATCTTCAAACAAGTAATACAATGCTTTTATACTGGTATTAAATTACTATAGACATGTAATTCTCTAGACTAAGAGTATGATAAGTAGAATCCTGGATATACAGTTTGAATGGAGTCCTTCTGGAGAGACACACCGAAAAAACCTATGTGGCTTTATAACATAATTAACTATGATAATAGAACTAGTTTAGCACGTACCTTGCAAAAGAAAAAAAAGTGATCAATAGGTACATGATAACTACTCACAACCATAAAATCTGATATAACCCATAATTGCTTTCCCAGGTCTCTACTCCAAGAATATAAAAATATGAAGACTATTAGTAATGAACTAATAATATTAGTACATTACTTTCTTATTTGCAATAGCAAATATTTGGAAACTACTCAATTGTTCTAAAACAAATGGGCAGATAAAAAGTTGTGGCCTATATACATAATAGAATATTAATATTACTTAACTGAAAAAAAAAAAAGATTAAGTGCCTTGAGTAATCCCTGGCATCATACAACCAAGCAGTATAAACTTCTCTGAAACTTACATATTGAACTATTGCCATGGTTGGACTGGAATCACCAGAACAGACCCCCAAGAACACCTAAGCATTATTTGAGAGAACTCCATAAAAATATCTAGATCACAGGACACACTATATATCCTGGAGCAAAAAGGTGACAAAATGGCAGGTTTGATCAGAATTGTTTTTCAAGAATTGTTTTTATAGTCATATGTAATATTTGATAAATAATTTATATTTTTCAATTCAGTATAAATTTTAAGTCACATTAGAAAGTGCAAAATCAAGTAATAAGCTTAACAAAGTGTTAACAATATATCACAAATTTGTAACATTTTTATATTCAACTAAGCTGTAGCTATGTCTCAGAGCATCTATTAAACTAATAAGAAGTTTCATAGAAGCACCCAAATAATTAGCTAGTTGATATGGCTGACAAATCTTTTAAGAGATTTTATTGCCTTGGAAGCTTGGTGATATAGACCAAGTAAACATATTTTTTTCTTTCTGTTTTATTCTTTCCTCAATCTCCTTCTCCTCCCCTTCCTCCTCTTCCTCCTTCTTCTTCTTCCAGTTACAGCATATATTTAAAATACCTTTAGTTTACTGATATTAATTTAGTACATGATCATCATCATCATCATCATCATCATCATCATCATCATCATCATCATCATCATCATCATCCCGTTGATCGTCGAATTTCTTGAGTGGTCACAGTAACGTCTCCATTCGTCCAAGCACTGAGATTTTAGAAGCCTCTTTCTACTCATCCTTCCAACGATGCTGTATTGGAGGCTCTTTCAGGGTCAGAGGAATGAGACCCAGCTTATTACTGGTTTTGGCATATTAATACACTATGGGGACTTTGCCAAGCTCTCCCATGTGGGCAGGAAACTCCCAGTAGTTTGCCAAGTTCTCCCAGAGGGAGAAGTAGGCTATAAGATACCGGGAGCTTCCTGGAGCTGGCTTTTAAGTCTCTGGATGCTGGCCATTGACAGGATTACATGTCGCTGGGGGCAGTCCCTGGATGTGACCACCTAGCTACTAGGAGATGGGAAATCTGGGTGGAGGAGGCCCAGTCCTGATCCGAGCAGCCTTGGAGGTCTCAGCCCCGAGTCCCACACACCTGGGTTCCTCTGCTAGTTCCTTCATGCGTGAGGCTCATCCGAATGTATGGAGAAGGGCCTTGAGCACGGCTGTGGCTAAGCTCCATAGGTCTTCGGCCTCCGGGAACTCTGCTCGGGGTGGGGAGGGAAGCTGGAGCCCATCCCCTCTGAGGAGGCTCCGGGGAAGACAGCCAGGCACGCGGGCAAGAGACTCTCTGCATTTAGTACACATGAAACATAATAAGTGCAAATTAAAATAAAATTTAAAAAACCTACTAAATATTTAAATGCTAATTGCCCATAAGAAAGAAAGTAGATGTAATATATGGAAACAAAAGTATCTCCATTATTGCACTTCTTTCTGACCAAATAAATGAAAATACCACTCCCATTTTGATAGAATTCATTAAATGCCTTTGGATTATGTACCAAGTACATGAGAGATATACTAGCAACATAGTACTGTCTCTCTCTATATATCCCCTTCGTATGTTTTCCTATAGAATACTATAAAAGAGCAGTGGCAACCAAAGTACCCCTAGAACCTGCAACATATTCTAGATGCTTCCATCTAATGCTACTCAGAAGCACTCACTTGAGGGAGAAACTTGTTGAGAGCAGAGTGACATTATTTATTAAGCATTTGTTAAGCACTAGTTGCAAATATGTAGTAAAACATATTTTGAGCTAATTTAATAATGATCTCATGTTCACAGGTAAGTTTAACCTTCATAAATTTTATTTTCTGAAAGAAATATAGTTAAGAAAGCATGGAAGCTATACAATAATTTTATCAAGAGAAAAGGAAAACATGTAATTGATTTTTAAATGAGAAATATATATACGACTTAGTAGCATGTATAGAAATGCAAGTAAAAATTAATCAGCACAATTTATTTATATTATTTTATATATTTATTCATTACTCAAACAGTGCTAATTTACAAGATTCTATATGTTTTATGGTATAGCCCTACCAAAAAAATCTCCTAAATAATGTTACTATACCATATCCACCTCTAAATATCAATAATCCTTCATCACAGTTCATGGATCGTCTCTCCCCCTTTTTCTCCATCTCTCTTCAGAAACCTCCATTCTGAAGTCTGAATCCAAAAGTTTATTTTTATTTTTTTTTTGTTTGCTCCATTTGCTTTGTTTTTCTATATTATGCTTTTGAATGAGATCATACACATTTCTTTCTCCTTCCAAATTTTGCCTTAGCATGGCCGTCTTCAGTTCTATCTAAATTGCAAACAGCAAGAAATAATTTTTCTTTTGGCTGAGTAGAATTTAGTAATGCATTCAAGTGGCTAAAGTAAATCAAAGTGATAAAAAAACAGTGTTGGCAAGTTTTAATGATTATTCTCAAATTTTTTCACTCTAAAGTGCAAGAATGAGCCATATAAAAGCTAAAATTCCTCACTACTTTTTGCAAAGTATATTATTCCTTATGCATCAGAAATAAATCAGAGGAGATTTTATTGAAATATAGTGCATTTATAGAGGGAAATATATTGTTATTTATAATATTCTCAAGACAAAAGTATGCAAAATCTATGCACACAGCAGTACACACCGCTATTTCATAAACTATGTAGTCCACATGAATAAATCAGTTGTGCTATTTATTCACACTCTGCATGCATATAATTACTATTCCAACCTAAAATGACATCTATGTTGTATTCTTATGTTCAGAAGTTTTTAAAGTGTCTTGTATTAATAAGAAAAGTGTTTTAATATTGGAGCAGATTGTTGATTACGGCTAATATTTTTCTTTAAATTTCTCTCCTAAAACTGCAGTTCAACTCCTACACCAGTTACCACAGGAAAGATTTCAATAGAATGGACACCTTGTGATGTCACTTGATGAGAGACTCACTTAGGTATATAGCACATACAATTTGCTAAAATCAATTTAAATACATCCTGTGAATTAAGATGTGATGTACATTGTAAAGGTGATAGTTTAACAGATTTAATTATGCCACATTTCTAAAAAGCTTCCTGTAAAGTAATAATAGAGTACTAAAGAGCAAGGAAATAGCATCTTCTGATAAATTAAAGTAGGCAAAACCTTGAAACCTACAACACAGGCCTTCTGCATCCTTCCCTTTGACCTTCAGCAGAAGTGGCTCTTTACTCTGCTAATATTCATACAATAGGGTGTACAGGAGGCATTGTTTCAGAGCCAATAGTAATTTTGACTTTTGGATGACATGCCATATGCTATCGCATGATATGCACCAAACACAGATGTGCAACACAATAACTTGATATAAAAGGAGAAGACAGGTAATGGTCAGATAACATGTCCCTTTTATCTAAATTCTTTAACACCTGTCTACATAGGTTTAAGAAATATTGACGTGTTCATTTTTACCACATTAACATCTGTTGGCACATTCAAAAGAAAATAAAATATCAGTGAAAGACTAGGCGATTACATGTGACAATGTAGAAAATATTTGTCAACCTCAATCATGGTCATTGGCATTGTATTTGTTTTGTGGAAGTAAAACAACAAATTAACTCAGAAATATATAGATTTTTACATGCAGATTATGCTTTCACTAGAGAAAAGATAGTTTGTGATTTGAATGACCCAGTAGAAGACTAAAGTCAGATACCCAAAAGGCACTTCATCCAAATGACCATAAACGGGAAGACTGTTTTCATTGCTCCGTGCCTTTTGCATAGGTATTCTGTGCTATGTGACATGATGTTGTTATCATTTTTGCTCTCAGATAATTCATTCTTGGTACTGAGGTGGGAGAAAAGGCATCTTAGCTTTTAGGGTCTATCTCTCATAGAAATAATCCAAATGATTCTTATCTCAGAATTTGCTAGCAGACCTTCAAATAACAATTTTTTTGTTATTTAAATAACAAAATAGCAAGAATTTTCAATCTTATTTACAGCTCTCTTAAACTATTTAATTCCAATAATTGTTAATAATTTCTAAATTTATATATTATATGTTACATATTATATATAAATTTAGAAATCTAGAAATCATTAATATATTAGGGCTGGAGTGATAGCACAGCGGGCAGAGCGTTCGCCTTGCACATGGTTGACCCAGGTTCGATTCCTCTATCCCTCTCAGAGAGCCTGGCAAGCTACCAAGAGTATTGCGCCCACATGGCAGAGCCTGGCAAGCTACCCGTGGTGTATTCGATATGCCAAAAACAGTAACAACAAGTCTCACAATGGAGATGTTACTGGTGCCCGCTCAAGCAAATTGATGAGCAATGGGATGACAGTGATGACATTGACAGTGATACAGTAAAATTTATATATTATAGACTTGTCTTACATCAAAAGATGATAGACACATTTATGTATCTACAGATTACACACATCTTGGAGAAAATAGTTGCAACTATTAACTATTATAATATAATATGTTATATTTTATATTATAATACATTATAGTATAGTATAGTATAGTATAACATATATCATAATTATATCATAATAATATATTATATTATTGTAACAAATTACTAAATAACATCCTGATAACTCACTTTGTTCAACATGCTTTTGGTACACCCAGAGAATTCTTTGTTTAAAATGAGTATTTTGGGGACTTAAAAATTTAAGCACTGTTTTCAGGACAGAGAATCTAATCTTACAATACAAGATCAGTGAGGCAAACTAATAGTAAAGTCAATATGGCATTTGACTTGCACACAGCCCACCTTGATTTGATTTCTGCCATCCTTAATGGTCCTCCAAGCCCAGCTAGGAGTGATTGTGAGCACAGAATCAGGACAAAAGCACTACTGGAGGTGGTCCGAAAAGCAAAATTAATAAGTAAAAATTTTAAGATTTCAAATATCTAAGTTGTGATGAGAACCACAATGCATATATACTATGAAAAAGAAGGCTTTTATTATAATTTTTCAACTGTGATGCATTTTATTAGCTATAGTAGAATAACATGGTGTGTTGCAAATGAAATTAGTAATCTAAGTCACTAATATATGTAACTAATATAGTCACAGAAATAATGTGAATAATTTATCTTGGAAAGCACTGTTGTTCCTTAGTAATAAACAGGTTGATACCCTGTAGCTTACATCTACTTGGATATAAACTTATCTGTCATTGGTAGCAGCATGATAAACCTGAACCACACATAACATATCAATCAAAAGAATTTTTCAAAAGTTGATTATGGACATAGAAGTCATTTATTTTTCCAAAGTAATTTAAGTGAAAAGTCAAATTGCGTGTTTAATATAGATTTAGCCAAAGATAGAATGTTTTAGAAATACATATTAGAAAATCTATACTAGAGAAGAGGGAACTCAGATGTTAAAATATAAACATTAGCTAGGGGGGAAATACTTTTAACTTTAAAAACTAAATTCTTACATGGTTCAATGATATTTATTTGTTTAAAATACTTTTTTACATTTTTTATTTGTCCATGTATTAAATGTCATTGTAACAATTTTAAGATTTATGCAATGGATTTTAATCTAGGAAAATTGCATTTATAATGAAATTCTTTCTAGTTTTCTTTGTGAAATAAAATGTCATTTGAAGTAGTTTCAATCTGACCTTTATTCTAAATTGGCCCCAAAAGTACTCTGATATAACTGCAGAAAAGAAAATTTGCTAGCAATTCCTTAAAAATATCCAAGAACTTACATATGTATCTGTTTTCATCCTCATTCATTAATGTCCTCACTTAATAAGGGAATCTACTTTTATTTTATTCCAAAGGCTATTTAAAAAGCATTAATAAAAAAAATCCACTTGAAGTTTTCTTAGAAATTTTTATCAATAATATGTAAGCATAAACTTAAGTAATCCACATATTGATATGTGCATTCCAATCACACATTTCTATTTAATTTTAGAATTTTCAGCTTAATATGTCAAAATTAGAAAGCCAAATAGTCTAGATATTAATTATTCTAATCACACTGGGAAAAATGGTATTGCAATAGAATGGAGGTATATTAACTATGGTTACATAGTTATGACTAAAACAATATGTAAATTAGGGAAATTGTTCACTTAAAGTATGTCGTGTTATTTGCCAAGAATATTTTAACATAAAAATAGGTCCAAAATGGTGAGGAGGTGATGGAGAGATAGTAAGACTCTTCCTAGTAAGCTACGGACCCAGAGTTCAACACCCATTCCCTATATGATTCCCATATCCCTTCAGGGGTGATCCCTCAGCACAGAGCCAGGAATAAGTCCTGAGCACAACTGGGTGTGGCTCAAAAGATCAAAAAAAGAAAAACATAAAAAAGAAAGAAAAAATTTTAAAAAATGGGTAGATACGTATATGCAGCAGAAAGAATGATCTAGCACTGGAGTACTAACTAATATAAATTGAAATAATAGGATACATTTAAAATTTTAAGGATGTATAAGAAATATATTGAATATCATAATAAAGAACACAAGCATGTGAAATCTGGACACTAGAAATACTAAAAGAGAAACAAAAATTTTAATTTTTGATATAAAAGACTCTCAAGAAATCAGGAGATAAACAGTTAATTTATCTAAGTCCGAGTCAAAATAACTCCTGATTTAGTGGGATAAAATTAATTGTGCTTATCCTGTTTATTTTTTTATACATTAATTTCCCTTTGATTGTAGAACCGGATATCTAACTACTTGGAACTATGGAGAGAAAAGCTCAGCATTTTGCTCTAATAAGTCATATCACAGCATCCCAAATATGATCAAACTGACAATGTATCAAATTTTACATTATTACTTGTCTACCTTTGGCAAGCATATATGCACTCTATTATATTGTTCTCTTTAGAACATTTAACTCTTGTTCTGAAGGAGCAACTCAGCATATCATTGCAGCCAACCTAATACAATTAAATTTTGATGCATATTTGAGTGGAAAAAAGTAACCTAGAGACAACTTTCCCAGCAGATAAATCTGTAGTCAACTTATTTGTAAACACTAACATTATGAAGCATTTATTATAAAGAAACAATAAACCCAGTGGTGCTTGGTTCAGACTTTATCTTTTCTTCCACCTGATTAAGAACAAATGAATGTAAGCATGTAGATTACATATGAATAGTTAAGAGAGTAAAGAATTAAAACAGGTTATATCAAAAATTTAAATAAAATTTGATTATTTTTATTAATTTTAAAGAGAGATGTTTTTGGTGCCCACTCGAGTAAATCAATGAGCAACGGGATGACAGTGATACAGTGGCATTCATTTAAAATAGAAATATAACTGTCACAACGGGTTTTCTAGTTTAGCCAATTATATTAGAAGACCTAATTTTGCAAATGTTGTTTATATTTTGTACAGTGTTCACACATTAAAAAAATAATTATCTTGTGGTTAATAAGATTCCAATGAGTTGTTTCTCCACTGAAAGGAGTATTGCTGTTATTATTTTTCTTATTTTATACTTGAATTAAATCAATTACTTATAACATGGTTATCAGTCCTACTTAATTACATGAATTCTCTATCTTAAGGGAAATAAAATGTTGCCTGAGCCACCGAGATAAATTGAAGGTCTTTCCTTTAGGATTATGGAAACCTCAGGTCCTTAAATTTGCTCCATCTTGACCAATTACTCTCCTTGCATTGGTTCGGCCTCCATCTCCTTTCCCCCCCCCCCAGCTTTTCTATTCTTCACTCAATTGTTATACAGCTTTTAGAATTACACTATAATATTTCTTTATTCATCTTTAAAATATTTCTAGTAAACCATATGCTTCCAAACTTAAAGACATTACGTTAAGATAAATAGCTATGCTTTTAAAACATGATTTAGAAAACAGATAAGACATGTTTGGTTTTTACTATCAGTGTGCATGTTAAGGGGAAACGTTGAAGTGAATTTCAAGTCTGCTCATATTACTGGGCTGGAGTGATAGCACAACGTAGGGCGTTCACCTTTCCCGAGGCCAAACTGTGTTTGATTCGTCTGCCCCTCTCAGAGAGCCCGGCAAGCTACCAAGAGTATCATGCCCACACAGCAGAGCCTGGCAAGCTACCCGTGGCATATTTGATATGCCAAAAACAGTAACAGTAAGTCTCACAATGAGAGCCGTTACTGGTGCCCACTCAAACAAATTGATGAACAACGGATGACAGTGACAGTGACTCATATTACTCTTTCCTGTTTTGATAAAAAATCTAAATGGTACATATCTGGAGTGACTTGAAAAATAAGTCATAAAATACACCTTTTATTTATTTTTATCTGAAATAGAAAAAACTGTGTAAGTTGCACAAATACTTTTATAGAGAAGACTGAACAATTTATGTGAAATAATTACTATGACAAGTATCTGGCATAAAAAAATAATCTGAATTGTAAAGCCCTGTAAAGCTCTGTTCAATTACTTTGAACACATGCAACAATCTGAAAAAAATACTAATTAAATAAATTTAAGGTTGTTTATATTAAAGAAATAAGGATCATTTGCAATTTGGATAGGCAAGGTTCCATACTGAAAAGAATAGGTAAATAAATATTTCATTTTTGATGTTCTGTTAATGCACAGCACGTTTGAAAGTTGATGCTAATAAAGCAAATAGCAATTCATTTGGGAATTATCTAAGTAGAATAAATAAATAAGAGTGCATTTTTAGAAACTAATATATTCAAGAATCATTTTACTTTTTCAATTATTCAAAAGCAAAGATCCTTTTGGGGATGACATTTCTGTTTGTGTGACTATAGTTAAAAGACTCAGAGCCTATTTTCAAAAGGACTTGGAGAAACATGAAACATTATCTATTATACCAAGATATTCAAAAGAAGGTTAACCACTGGATAAGATAAATTTGATTCTTAGTTTTGTTTCCTTATAGTTCTATATTTCATCCAGTTTATCATGATTACATAACCTCACTTTCATAGTTTTTATATTGTGAGGTGACTATAAGTAGCACCTACAAGATTTTCTAGTTTTAGTATGAAAGAAATGAGATTTTGCTACTAATCATTAGAAGAAATTTAACTCATCATTTATGTCCAATATCTTTAACAAAACTTTAGTATACTCTATGCTGTGTCCCAATAAATGTAATAAGTTCCTAATATTAACTAGAAATTAAAGTGTTATTGTTTTAATGGATCAGGATCCATTTGTGGATTGACTGATGCTTTCAATTCCTCTGACTTGCAAAGTCTTATAGGTACAAAATGACCAATTTAACACAAGTTAGTGTTAAACAAAGACTAGGTTAATGTCAACTTAATAAGATTATAGACTACTAAGAGGATATTCATTTTGGGGAAGGTTTGTGGGTCATACCAGAAGTGCTCAGAGAATACTCATGTTTTTCTTCCCAGGGACCACTCCTGACAGTCCTCAAGTGGTCATCATATGCAATATTGGTGATTGAACCAATATTGGTGATAAGCAAGTCACGAACCTTATTACTTATACTATCTGGTCTGGTATATTATTTTTTATATTCAAGAAAACAATATATTTATGCAGACATAAATAAATAAGCATATTTAATATGCATTCCATACATTTATTTTACAACTGTGGTCAGATATATTTATTTTGACTATGCAACAAAATATGTTTTATTACTTATAATGGTATAAATAGTGAAAATATAAGGATAAATTTGATAATTCCTTAGCACAAGTAGTTTAAAGCACTTTGGCATAATAGTTTTTTTTAAACAATCAATTAATAATCTTAATGCTTCATAAATTAACAATATAGTATGTGCATACTACTTTGGGGTTTGGTTCCCTTTTGGCATTTTGGTGTTATACTCACCGTAGGTGAATTAGGTCAGTATTCACATTGATTTATCCATTTTTCTCCTAGCAAAATCTGATCCAGACTTTGAGATCTAATTCAGAATATTAATTATGACAATAGAATTTGAATCCAAACCTTTGCGAGATCAAGCTATTTTTGGTATGTGTTTGATTATATTCTATAGAAAAGTATTTTTAGAAATTGGAAAAGAAAAACAATTTTAAAATGATATGCAAAGATGAGCTTCATAAAAGGACTGCCTTCAATCTGATAATATTTGCTCTTTTAATTATAGTTTATGCAGACACCCAGCCTCATTATATTTGCATTTTATAAGCCATAGTAATGACATTTTCATAAATATGATTTGTTAAGACTATCTAGAAATCTGGTCTTGATCGATAGCACAATGGTAGGGCTTTCACTTTTCATGCTGCTGACCCGTGTCCGATTCCGCCACCCCTCTTGGAGAACCTGGCAAGCTACCAAGAGTATTGTGCCCACATGGCAGAACCTGCCAAGCTACCCGTGGCGTATTGGAAATGCCAAACACAGTAACAATAAGTCTCACAATGAAAGACATTACTGGTGCCCGGTTGAACAAATTGATGTGCAACGGGATGACAGTGACAGTGACAGTGACAGTGACAGATCTAGAAATCTATAATTTGTGATATTAACTCTAAAATATGGTCCATATATATATATAGTTGTATTTGTGATACACTGCAGGCATTTACTGAAAAGCATTCCTTGAAATTTTGTTATGTTTTAATGATAATTGTTGCCATAGTCAGATATTCCCAACATAGGTGTGTTCATCTGTTAGTTAGTCACAAAAGTCTTACTCAGAGAGATAACAGCTAGTTCTTTAACCTAGAACTCAGTTTTCAAAACTTAATTGGCCTACTGTCTTTCTTCAGAAAAATATGTCATTCAGCAATCCCCTGGAAATCTACCTTCTTTAAGCAAAGTCACAGCAGCAATTACATGGGAGATTTTTCCATTCTTTTTTTATGGTTCCAGTCCACCTCAAGGGGTGGTATCATATATTTGTAAACACTAAACTATTTCAACATAAAATTTTGCAAAGAGTAACTGGAAACTAAGAGTTAATTTCCAAATATTCTGTTATATGTTTGGAATAAAAAAAGTAAACCTAACTTAAAATACTAATCACTTGTATCACTTATCATCCAGGTGCTCATTGATACCAGTAATGTGTTCATTCGTCCCTGTTGAGTACTAGTATAGCCTAATGGCATCTGCTCGCTCCAGGAACACAAAGAGCCTCAAACTATTCATTCAGGATCTTGTCGAAGAAATCTGACCATCTCATAGGTAGGCGGCTAAGCATTCTTTTGACATCCCGTGGAATCCAGCCTGTAACAGCTATAATCCAGCAGTCGTCCCCAAATCGCATTACGTGTCCAGCCCATCTGATTTTTGACGTCCTAACAAATGAGACAGCATCCCTATTCTCAGTCTTCAATGGAGGTCGGAATTCCTGATTCCTTCTCTCAATTGAGTGAAACGTAATATTCCAAGCACAGCTCTTTCGATTCCTCTTTGGGAGACCAGAATAGCGTTCTTATCCTGTTTTCATAGGACCCAACTCTCTGAGGCGTATGTTAGTGCAGGAAAGACAGTGGAGTCAAAAAGATGTGCCAGAACCAGAGATTCTTCATCCTCTTAACAACTTCTTTGATGCTCTTGAAGGCATTCCATGCCTCTCTCTTCCTCCTGTGCAGTTCAGGTGCTACTAAATTGTTCGTTATATGGAGTTCTCGGCCTAGGTACACATAACTGCTGCATTCAGAGATGTTCATTCCGTTCAGAGCAAATGGAACCTCAAGAACTAGTCTGTTTCTTATGAACATTGTCTTCATGAGATCCAGCTTTATTCTGACCTTTCCACACTCATGGTAGAAGTTGGCCAACATTCGTGCTGCTTGGCTAATGGTTGGTGTTATTAGAACAATGTCATCAGCGAAGAGGAGGTGGTGTAGTTGCTGATCATCTACCTTCACTTCTATTCCTTTCCATTCCAGTCATCGCATGACATTCTTGAGGGTGGCACTGAAGAGTTTATAAGAAATGGTATCATCTTGCTGAACCCCTCTCTTTACATCGATGATCACTTCCTTGTGGAATGGTGAGATCCTGGTGGTGAATCCATAATACAGCTCTCGGAGGATCCTGATGTACTGAGTTTGAATGCCCTGTTTGGCTAGGGCTTCGATGATTGCTCCAGTCTCAACAGATTCAAAGGCCTTCTTTAAATCAATGAACTTTAGACAGAGAGGCATCTTAAACTCTCGTGAAACCACAATCACCGTGTGCATATGGTTGATCATGCTAAATCCTTTTTGGAACCCAGCTTGCTAGCATGGCTGTCCTTTGTCTAGTGTTCTGCCAATCCTATTAAGGATAATTTGAGTGAATAACTTGTAGACAATGGACAACAGGTAGGTCATGTGATAGTTGCTGATGTTGTGGATGTCTCCCTTCTTCTACAACAGAATGGTCCTGCTGGTTTTCCATTGGGATGGGACCTTGCATTCAGACAGGTAGCTTGTGAAGAGCCAAGCCAGTGAATTGGTGAGTACTGGTGGCAGATTCTTCAGGTGTTTGGATCTGACACTTCTTTACCAATGAAAGGGCATGTTGGATTTTGGAAGGGAGAACTCTGGGAACGACATATCTGTCCTGCTGAATTTAGTATGTGGGCAGGTAGACTTGTTGGCTATTGAAGAGATCCAAGTAGAAGTTGTGGATAACCTTTTCTGTTGTCCTTCTGGAAGATGTAATAGATCCATCAGGATGTTGGAGGGCAGTCATCTTGGTCTTATAGTTGATGAAGGACAGTTGAGCATTGCGAATACTTTTCCTGGCTACTGCTGCATCGGCTAATACTGCTGCTCTTCTCTCTTTGAGGTCTTCCTTTATCGCTTCTCTGCACGGCTCTTCGAACTCAGACATTAGCTTGTGATTGCCTGAGACTCGCGCCAAATCACATTAACGAATGAGTTCTAGAGTTTCCAAAGACAGGTGTCTTTTTGTAGCTTTCTCACTATTGGTATTCCTCACACAATCATGGAGGTGCTGAACCAGTCATTGTATTTCTCGTCCATGTTGTAAATGACAGCATCTTCCCATATTGCTGCTCTAGTGCCAAAGAGCTCCCAGTCATTGGTGGTCATTTCTTAAACTGTGCAACCTTTTCTCCCCAATCCATGAAGTAAAATTTTCTAGAAGGAGATGGTAGTCTGATCCCATTTGGTATTTTGGGACAACAGTGATATAAGTCTAGCAAACAATCAATTGAATATGATGTGGTTACTTTTGTTGTCCAACTGTCCACCAGGAGACTCCCATGTCCAATGTTAGGATTTGGCCTCTGGCACTGCTGGTTACCATGGATGGCCTTGGTCTACAAGATGAACTCAGACAGTTCATCATTTAACCATCACAGTTCATTAATTTAATTAATATAAATAAATATTAAATTTATTATAATATATTGATATTAATATTAAGTTTAATATTTAAACATAATTTAAAATTTAATATTAATTTTAAAGCACTTTGTATATTACTAATTTTAAGAGAAATTGAATTATTTTTACTAAATGTGTATTATGACTATGCTTAGTAACTTTTCACATATGGCCCAAAAATAATTTGGGGGAGTAAAAAATAGAAATTGATTTTTTGCTAATCACGCTTTAAAGATATGCATAAGATCACATTTTCAACATTATCAATCCTTCCTCATATCTTTTATATCCTTTGAAGTTAAAAGCATTGTACTATGACCTTTTTAGCATTCTATAATTTGATTCACTTGCCATGCCTAACATTACTTGTTTACCACCCCAGGAACCTACGATTGGAACAGACAACTAGTCAAAATAGGGAATACTGAAAAGGTCAAAACAGTCTTATTTACTGTACAACTTTTCAGGAGGAGAAGAAATATTCACAATTTCAAATGTATTTTAGATGACAAAGTGTCAAAAAATGAAAGCAAGCAGTCAGAATGTATTAAACTTATGATAACAAAGAAGCCTGCAATGAGTCCGAAGAATGTATTATAGCTCCTAGTAATTAATCATTGCGTTTATAATTTATGATCTTTAAGTCTTTACTTTTAAATGTGAAATGTAACAAAATTGAAAACAGAGGACAAAAACTACTTTTATTATTTGATTTTCTTACAATTCATGGACTAATCAAAGTTTACTATTTGAACTTAGTGTACTCCAGTTCAGTTGAGAACTTAAATAAGAAAGGGAGGTGAGACAGATCATTAATCCATGTTTTGGGGTGGGATGTCATTAGATTGTTAAAATTTTTAAGTGGACACTATTTTATGTTAAACTCTTACAACATATTGTATTTTTGCTAAAGCAAAGCTACCACTTTCTCTGTATCTTTTTAAGAATAAATTTAATATGCATGAAAGCCTTTTACATGCTGTAAAAACATAGAAATTAAACATAGGCTATCATTTTATGGTAAAAATCCATTCACTTTCTTACTCAATAAGTATTTTGATACTTTCTAATGGCTCCATCACTACTTGACTACTTCAAAACATCTGGGTAGCAACCCAGATGACTTTTGTAAGATATAACGTATGTTAATGATATTAAACTTAACACTCTTTATTTCTAAAGAAGCACAAAATAGATAAATCTGATATCCAATTCCTCTGAGTGCTATGAATTTTTGACTATAAAACAAGGATGTTTTAAAAGAACTTAATTTTAGTCACTGAAATTTGCAATTTCACAATACTATCAATGAAGAGTTGCACCCATACAACATTCCAGCACCACATCACACCATCAGTGTCCAGAGAGTCTGTTTCACTCCATTCTTGTCTGGGAGTTCCTCTCTCACCCCTTGCCTCAACCCCTGAACCACAGAAAGTGAAAAGTCATTGGGGATGACCACTATAAAGAGAATCCTACATTCTCTCATCATCAGGGAAAAAGCTCAAAAAGAATACTATCCAAAAATAATTGAATAAAGCTAATGAAGGTAATTTCTTTTACATTTTTCTCTCTTATTTTTTGCTTTTTCAGTTATTTGTTTTCTCTGGAGTCACACCTGGCAGATATTGGGTTTTATTCCTGAATCTCTGTTCAGTGACCACTAATGGTGGTGCTTAGGGGCCTATATGGAAGTTGCCACATGTAAGACAAAATCCCTACTTAAT
This sequence comes from Sorex araneus, assembly GCF_027595985.1. Classification (NCBI taxonomy): domain Eukaryota; kingdom Metazoa; phylum Chordata; class Mammalia; order Eulipotyphla; family Soricidae; genus Sorex; species Sorex araneus. The sequence continues at coordinate 340,983,150 of NC_073303.1, read as the reverse complement.
AATAGATTATCTCTCCAACCCCAGTGAAAGGCAAATTTTTATGACTCATAACCTTTGGGTAAAATTAAATGCAAAAAGTAGATTTCTACTAAAGAAAAAGAAAAGTACATAAGATTGTAGAATGGATACGTTTTAATCAATAGATCCTTTAAAATTATATAGTTATTTTTACTAAGATATTATCTGTATTCAATATAAGACTGTCATGGGGGTGCTGGATCGATAGCACAACAGGTAGGGCATTTGCTTTGTACTCGGCTGATCCGGATTGGATTCCCAGCATCCCACATGGTACCCTGAGCACCGCCGGGATAATTCCTGAGTTCAGAGCCAGGAGTGTCTGTGTGTGACCCAAAAAGTAAAAATAAAAAAGACTGCGATGGGGAGACAAAAACTCAAAGATAAGAAGATAATATGACTTGTGTAAACACCCTACAACTGGGAAGCCCACGGCTCTCTCTCGCTGCCTGCGCTGAGTAATCTCATGCTGCTCCCCTAACCGGGATGGCTGATGCCATTGGCAGACAAAGGAGGAAACAAGGGACAGGCTCGTTGTTAATCAGTTGCCATTTATTCCATCCTCCCCGTGCGCCTGCTCCATTCTCACTAAGTCCCTCATTCCAGTCTCCTCCTGTGTCCCTCACTCATCTCTATGCACTCTGACTTCCACCGTGGTCTCTCTCTAGTCTCTCTACAACAACCCAAATTGGGGGTAGCAACCACACTAGGTCAGATAGCACAGCCAACATAGCAAAGCCCTTCCTCATCACCTGCAGCACGGAGATCAGGCTCAAGGGCGGAAATACCACCTAGGGGTTTTTCTCCTTTCCTCAGTCCAATAACTTGATTAACATCTTAATTCTACTTCTTACTATTGGTTATTTTGTATGGAAACAGAAAAAGATGCATTAAACTTGTAGGGTGGCTCTCCTGGGGATATCTTGCTATAGATCTCAGACTACAGTGCTCAGGCCAGATTAGTCTTTCCTAATCCTAGCAGAGTCCTAATGTAGTTTTTACTTTTTGGATCATGACAGAATTTGTCCATGGCTATGGTCTTAATTTATAGTTAAGTAACCTTGTGCTTTGGCCTGGCCCATTTCATGCCAGGGTAGCTCAGAGCTTGTCATGGGTCCATCCAGTCCTCATCAGGACTGATTTGGGAGTGTTAGGAAAAAAGCCCAACTAAGCCTTACAAGAGAACAGATGCCCAGGAGTGACTATCATCCAGAGTCAATTAACTCCCAAGTTACAAAAGCACAGCACTATCTTCCTGTGTCTATACAAAAAGACTTTACTCTGAATTAACTATGCAAAAGACATAAGGAGAAGATAAAAGCAATACTTACAAGTTAATAGAGTCTGATTAGGAGATAAAGGTCATTGACCAGTTGAGGAAGCAGAGCACAAAGAAAGAGGTTACAAATAAACACAGGGGAGCACTGTGATGGGAGTAACCCAATAAACCTAAGCCCCCGGTTGCAAGGCAGAAAGGACGAACCAATGTTATCCTACAATGAACAACTCAAAATTTTTTTGTAAACCATTTAATTTGATTTGTCTTTGACCTATCTACGAGGGAGGACATACATGGAAGGTATTTGAATTGCTAGCGTATACAAAAAAAGCCAGAAAGGGATTAGGAAGGGATATCAAAGGGTGGAATGCATGTCTTGCATGTTTGAGACCCTAAATATCATTCAGCATTGTGTGATATCTTTGGTTGTCTTAGGCACCACAAGAGCGAGAAATGCGTCACTGAATTGTTTATAAAAATTTGAAGCCTACACTGCCAGATTGAGCAAAGCAGAGAACGGCACCAAGGTCATAAATACAGCTGAAGAACCCCTCCCTCAAAGGTAAGAAAAACACTTAAAGTGCATAACCTTAAAAAAACATGTAGAACAGATAGAAAATAACTAGATACAACTTCTAAATGATAAGTCTTTAAATAAAGAAAACACAAGATGAGAATCAGATAATTGTGGAAATCAAATAAAATAAACATACTTGGGGGCATCAGGAGAAAAAGGAGCATTCATAGAGCAAAGCAATACATATCAAAGCAAATATGGAGTTCTCAAATGCATTACTAGTCCAAAGAAGCGAATATATCAGTATGTGTGATTCTTGAAATATTTTGAAAACTTTCAAAGCAAAATAAAATATTCACACCAATTTCTAAAACCAATTTTGAGGAGAAAACTTATCACTCATGAGAAGAGTTTTGTAATGTATAGGATAATGAAGATATATTGTGATTAAATATTTAGTCAAGAAAATACCATTAACTAAATTTGAAAGAGCTTATAGAAATCATCAATGAAAATTTTAAAATAATTATAGATAGCTATATAGAAATTAAAAATAACCCCACCCAAATAAGACAACTATACATTTTAATAGTAACTTATCTTTTCATAGAAGATTCATTACCTGAATGAGAAATTCTCATGATAGAGACTACATTTTATTTTTCTTGAATCCAAATTTTTAACAAAGAAAACCTAAAAGTATTCTTTCTCTCTTTTTTCTATCTTTCATTATTTTTGTTTTGTTTTGGGGTCACATTCATTGATTCTCAGGAGTTACTCCTGGCACTGTGTCACGTGTCATTCCTAATGGTGCTCTCAAGTAAAGAAACTGGGAATTGAACCTTGGTTTACTGCATGCAAAGCAAACGCCCTACTCACTGTACTCTGGCCCCTACAAAGGTGTTCTTAAAACTAGAAGTCTGTTCTTGAAACTGTTTAGCTAAGTGAAATGTGATGGAAAAATAAATATTTATATGTAAAAATAATTCTTAAATTATTTGGATAAAAAGGAGTGAGACAAATAAAGATCACTCACATTTCAATGAACGAGATTATAGTTTGACCTCAAGTCATGTAAGTAATAACAAAATTATTAATTTAACATCTTTAAAAGACATACAAAGGGACAACTTCATTAAAGTTTGTTAGAAAATATTTAAAACATTTTGATAAAGAGATAAACATAAAATTGGTAAAAGTTATTTACAGTTTACTTAAGAGGTTATGTAGATTCTCATTATGTATATTATATATTTTAGCTTATCATAAAATAATTAATCATAGATGAGACACAGTCATCTACTCTAATGAGTTTTGTTCATAGAGACAAAGGTGGGAAATTGAAATTGAGAGACACAGGCAATAATTATCAAAGAACAACATTAAAAGTTATGAAGCACCTACAAAACCTAGTTGATTAAAATAAGCAGACTTTATCCTGGTGTATTTGAAGCTTGTTGGAATGACACTGGCTTCATTTATTAAAATCTATGCTAATCTTTATCTTATATTAATTTTTATGAATATATAATCATAAAAATTCACTCACTTTCACAAACAAGAGACTTAAGGAAATGGTCAACACATAGAGAAAATAATCACATGTATTAAAGATAATGCATATTAATCAATCCAGGGCATATATCTATTCTTTAAGGCAAATATTTTCTGCAAAGGCTTACCTTAAGTGTTCATGGGGTTGAATGTAACAAAGCACATAAGTTCTCCTGTGGTGAAAATTCATTGGATAGAAATGTAAAACTTTTCTGACTGTGGGGAATCAGTTGTCTGTAAGTGTTTGTTCCTCTAAACTCAGGGAAACATTTCAGTTTAATGAAAGTTTTAACCCAAGAACACCTTTGTCTTAGATCCTAGAACTGAAATACTGATTTAAAAAATTGATTTAGCAGAGTAAAAATTAAGTAGCTCACTAACATCTGTGCCTTTCAATACGTGACTCCTTTATCTCCTCTGGAGTGTTTCTAATACACTCACCTGGAAGAAGATGAACCAGTGTGTATTATAGCGCTCCCTCTCTCCTATCACAGCCAGCAATTTTTACTGAGAAATGCGAGGTCCCATCATCACAATAAGACATTTTCTGAAGAATAAAATCAAAATCATTAAAAGAAAATGAAAAAATGCATATCTATGTATTTTATCCATGTATGTTTACATCTAAGAAAAAAATAAACTTTACTGATTATTTAGAAAAAAAATACAGAAAAAAATTGCAAAGGCATTGGGGAAGTTGCAACTATATATAGATATATGCCATAATACTGGAAAAGAAAATTTATTGACTTAGAGATTGAAATTCACTTCAAAATTTAAGGAAATTTATAAATTTAATAATAGGAGAACCTTAGAATAAGAAAATGTTGGGTCTCTTGCCTTGTAATATGGCTTACCCTGGCTGATCCCCAAACCACATGGTCCTATGAGTTCCGCAGAAATATTCCAGAGCACAGATCCAGGGAAGATCTGAGAACCCCCAGGTGTGGTTTCCAAATAAAGCAGCAATAACAAAAATTAAGAAGAAAATATCTGAAGAAAAACTTGATGTAAGAATTTTATCTTTGATACTATTTAATAGAAATTGATATTCTGAGGGTACACATCCAGCTGTCTAAGGCTATCTGCTGACCCTGCACTCACAGATCACTTTTGGTGGTGCTGAGGTCCATACTAGGTGCCAGAACCAAACCCAGTTAGGCCACACTCAAGGCAAGCACCTCCCTTACCTGCTGTTCTCTTTCTCCAGCCCCTGATGTGTTTTTATGATATGATGCTGACTGAATTGCTAATTAAATAGAATTGTGAGTTAATTCATTTTTGATTCATAGAATAACACTGGTGTATATGGGTATATGTAGCTAATAAATTATATTAAATGAATGGCTATACAAGGGCTAGTGATTTATGATCATTTATGTTAAAAATAGTATAAGAGAGAAACACACTTGTCCAAAGAAGACGTGCAAACGGTCAACTATCGTATGGAAGGATTGTTCATCATCACTTGTCATCAGGAAAATGCAAATCAAAAGATATCATTTCACTCCTGGGAGAATGGCCTGTATCAAAAATGCCAGAAACAGCCAGTTTTGGCAAAAATGTGGAGCAGATTGTTAGTTCAGCCTCTATCAAAAACGGTATAGACATTTCCAAAACATTAAAAATGGAAATAATATATAATCTAGTAATTCCATTCCTAGGTATCTATCCCAACAACATGAACACACACAAACACACACACACACACACACGAATGCACAAACACACACATATACACATAAATGCATGTGTGCACAAAAGCCTTGTGTTGAAAAGATATGCACAGACCATGTTTATTGTAGCACTATTTACAAAAAGACCATCTCTGAAAGAACTAAAAGTCCAACAACAGAGAGGAGGTAAAACCTGTGGTAAATATACAGAATAGAATATTATACAGCTATAAGAAAATATGAAGTTTTGCATTTTGCGGCAGCACTGATGCAAGTAAAAAAAGTATCAAATGGTTTTACTCATATGTGATCTATAAAGAAACAAAGCAAAGAAATATACAATGTTCAATGTGTGTGTGTTTGTGTATGAATGTGTGTGTATGTGCGCACACGCCTGCACTTGGGGGGAACTCTTAACACTCCTTACAGTAGATCCTGAGGTCACCTAAGGTAGGAGTGGGTGGGTGAAGATAAATCAAGTCTTGCATGGACAGTGGAGAAGTGTCAACAGAACTTAGTGGATGTGGCTTGGTAACATTATGTCCCTAAAATATGTAAGTATTTATAATACTGCTAAACCAATGTTACCTTAATAAAATATTTTGAAGTGTATGTAATAAATCAGATCCCATTCACAACATACTTTCAAAAGCAGTGTGTTGTAAATTAAAAGTTAAAAGATAAAGTTCAAATTTTATGTAAAACATTGGTGAATATGTCCGTGACAATATGTGTAGTTTGAACTACGTAGAACTCCTGCTTAAAAAAGAAATTATAAGTGCAGGAATATGTTTACAATAGCAGTCTTAGTCTCTTCTTTGTGTGTGCTTTTTCATGAATACATTAGATGAAAAGAAAAATCCAAGTATTTTATTATTATTGTATTTTGATAATTTAAGGTAAAACATGTTAATGTTTTGTGCTCAAAACAGAATTATGAATAAGAATGAGGGAGTGTAACTAGGGATGTGGCTCAGAGGTAGAGCAAATGCCATGTATGTGGAAGACCTAAATCAATTCCCGGACATGTAAAAATACATAGGTGGCCTTTAACATGCCAAAGTCTTTCAAATCTGCTGCATTATTCACTGTACAGTAGAATAAATGTTGCTAAAATAAAAAAAAACTTTCAATTACATATTATATTTATTTTTACCACATTGTTAATCTAAATGAAAACAATTAGATTATATTTTTCATATAAAAATTTAGTGACTTCTGTTGATTCAGAGAATATGCTATGATTTTCATAAATATTAACTTTACATGTAAATATAATTTAAAACATTTGTACTTTGTGAAAAATTGTAATCAAGTGAAAATAGTACATATGCTAATGTTCCTAAAATGTTTGCATTTTAGTAAAATAATATTTATTCAAAGTTCTGTTGACTCAAACAAAATTTTCTTTGAATACTAATGATGTAAAATTATTCATAGTTATTTCATCTTGGAATAAATCACAATGAAAACATCATTTTTTATTCTATCAGTTTTTAATATTTAATAGTGCTCATCTATTTTATGCCATCATTTTAAATATATAATATTGCTCATGAAGCTAAATCCACCTGTTTATTATATTATTGATAGAAAACGAATATTCTTCAGTTGAGTTAAATATGTTAATTGACATAAAATCAGATTGTTAGTAACTTTTACTGTTGTGGAATTTTTCTTTTCTATTTTATTTGTTTTACTTCCTATTAATGCATTTGTAGTCAAACTACAAATTTAATTTAGCTTAAGTCATAAAGATATCTTTTTATTTAAAATGAATATGCAAATATCATAACCTAGATAGTTTCTCACTAAAGCAGGAATCAGGAGGAAAATGAAGTTATTTTATGGGAATTTACTGGGTTAATATGAAAATTCAGAACACATTTTTATAATATTTTTATCTTATATATTATATCGTAATGCTAAATATTTCCTCTCTCCCTGTCCTTTAATTGGTTTTTATTCATAAATGTAAGCTATACAGTGAATCTGTCATGTTAAAAACTGGTTCTCAAGAAAATGGCCAAATTGCATCTTTCCAATCTATGCATATAATTCATATGCAATGGTATTAATATTACTGCCATTCATGTTAATATCAATAGCCATTAATTTGTTAAAGTCTATCAAATGTGTTACATTGAACATAGATGATTATTAAGCATGATTATGCACAACCAATAATTGTTTGCAAAATCTTTGCAATAAACATATATTTATCTTCACAATGATATCCAACCAAAAGCCATTGGTCTAAGATAGCTTTGACTTTTAGCTCTGAAAAATCACAAGTGGTGGAAATATTTAAATTTCATTAACTTTTAAAAGCATCACTTCTCAGGTGACTTACATCAAACATACCCACATTCTCACTATTGTTACAATTCTGCCACTAGTCTTCACAGTTTGAAAATAACAGAAGGGTTGAGCATTTCTTAACAACCATTCAAATAAAACCAATTACAAAATGTTTGTTAGTATACAGAACCTTCCCAGAATCATTTAAAATATTTTTTTCATTTAAAGTTTGATTTTTGTTCATTGGAAGGTGAAGATTGGAATTTGAAAGCATGTTATTTAGTTTTTCATGTTATCTTACCATTTAGCATGTAATATAGTCCACAAAAGCTAAATTTGAAGTCACTTCAAAACACTCTTGGAACTGATAAGTAATATTGCCCATTGTATAGATATATTTATGTTTAAGCACAGAGCCATGTGGGGACGCTCCTTTGCGGCCCCGCGCGAGATCGACCCCGGAGGCAACTGAACCACTTTGGACACGAGCGGCGCCCCCAAAATGCCTCCAAACTGTGTGCTGGGAGCTTCTGGCCCAGGCGTTGCCAGCGAGTGATGCAATTACCAAAAGAATTTTCCTTAGACTTCATATAGAAATCCAAAACCGCGCGGCTGCGATATCTCTTGATTGTCAGCAACGTGTAAATGTTCCTTTTTGGCAGGGCTTAACGTGGGGGGAAACTCCAAACAATAGTACTAAGTTTTTTTGGTAAAGGGTAAAAGATTGTAGCGATAGAATTTTAGGCAGAATTTTCCCTGGACTTTATATAGAAACCCAAAACCGCGCGGCCGCGGCAGCCTAATGTCATCTAATCATCAGCAATATGAAATGGTTCCTTTGTAATGGGTTGGACTTTGGGGGGACCATAATAGGGTTAAAGTTTGTAACGATGTGTAATTTCTGGCTGTACTTTCCCTGGACTTTATACAGAAATTCAAAGCCGCGAGGCTGCTGCCATGGCCGCGCAACCTATTGTCATTTAATCAGCACCAATATGAAATAGTTCCCTTTTAACGGGTCGGACTTTGGTGGGAAATCCTAACAAGAATAGTAAGTCTTTTGCTGAAATATTGAAGGCCACCAAAGTGGTAGCCATCTCTATAGACTGAACTAAGCCATATCCCCACGCCGGCTGAGAAGAAATATCCTTCTTTCTCGGGAAGAAACGCGGCGTGGCGTTAACCATAGTATGATGTCCATTAAGCTGACACGGACCTGGTGGCGTGGGAATGGGATACAAGGGAATAAATTATTATGTACTTGGAACAGCGGGACGCTGGTGGAATCTTGAGCCAGGGCCGATACCAGCATATTACTTTTGGTTCCAGAAACTGCTTGCAGACATTCTACCAGACTATCAACTAAGCCAGAGCCCCACGCCGGCTGATGACGAGAAATAACCATCGCTTTTGGTTTGTTTTCCCTTTGTCAGGCAGCGTGGTGATTACTAAACAGGCGTGATCTCGGTGGCGCGGGACGAGGGGGGAAAAAATAGAAAAGTTATGTAACAAACAGCGGGACTTAATATCTCTACATTCTCAGCAATGGAGAGCCATCAAATGCTTCCTTGACAGTGGGACTGTCTTCTCTTTTTTGGGGGGAAACCCTAGCAACAATAGTGAATTATGTGTTGAAACACGGACTGTAACCAAGATAAAGCGTAAACAAAGTGAAACTTATCACTTACAAGGGCGGAGACTGGGGGGGCGGGAGGGGTCGGGAGGTATAATGGGGGGGTTGGTGATGGAATATGGGCACGGGTGAAGGGAAGGGTGTTTGAGTACTGTATAACTGACATAATCCTGAGAACTTTGTAACCCTGCACATGGTGATTCAATAAAATTTAAATTTAAAAAAAAATTAAATAATAAGAATATATCCCATGAAAAAACCATCAACCTACTTTGACGTATTGTCATCATTCAAAGGCAAGGACCTCACCCCTGTACTATCTCTCCAGCTCCTTTATAATAAATTTTAATATAAAACAATAAAAAAAGATATATTTATGTTTTACTTTAACATTTACTGTTTTTTATTTTAAGGTTTAACTCTATTTGAAAATACCAGTTTAAACTGCATCAAGTGGGGCTGGAGTGATAGCTCAGTGGGTAGGGCGTTTGCCTTGCACACAGCTGACCCTGGTTCAAGTCCCAGCATCCCATATGGTCTCCTGAGCTCAGCCAGGGGTAATTCCTGAGTTCAGAGCCAGGAGTGACCCCTGTGCATTGCCGGGTGTGACCCAAAAGCAAAAAAAAAAAAAAAAAAACTGCATCAAGTGTGAAAACTGGAATTAACTAAGTTACTAGGGAATCTGATTACCCAAAGGGACACAAGAAAAGTCACAGTTAAAGTTAAAATTCAAAATAAATACTTTGAAGTATTATAGCTTTAAATTTTAATGTACTTTTATACATTCTATCATTAAAATGTTATATATTATACAGAAATAAGAACAGATCATTAAACATTGAAGTTTATTGTTTACCACTAATAATGTCTGCATGGTGCTAAAATGGCACATCTATGTCTTCTGAAACATCTAGTTTTTGCATAAAAATGAATTTATGCACCATTTTATAGTTCTCCCTTAGTCCTAGATTCTGACAGAAGTAAAATGAAACCTCAACTCGGTCAAGGAAGCTGCTTTGCCCCCCCTTCTCTCTCATTCTTCTTCATCTACTCTGTGGATCTAAATGTACATACCCAGTTCAATATGGTAAAGAGGATAGCTTGTCATTCTATTGATTAGACTAGATTTTTGAGTCCTCATTAGCAAACCAGAGAGAATAAATCTTTCTACTGGAATAAAGCAAAAAGAATTTGGTGAAATGACTCTGGGGCGGTTCGCATGGCAGGAATTAAAGGTGATTATGATAAACTAGTGGTGTTCTCCATCCAATTGCCATCAAAAAACCATGGCCATCAGTCATACAACCACAAAGAACTGGATTTGGGCAAAAAAACACATATGTTTTGACAAAAGAACCAGAGCTCTGAAAGAAATACATACAGACTCATACATTGTTTGCCACCTTGTGAAACTTTGAATAGAAAATTCAGCTAATTCTTGACTGGATTACTCCTAAAGTATGAGATGATAAATGTGTGTTTGTGTTTCAGCTGAAAAGTTTGGTGATAATTTATGTGTCAATAGAAAATGAATACAACTATTTATACTGTCATGATTGAAAATACAAGGTAGAACCAAGCCTTATATTACATTAAATTTACATTTCCTTGCTTATACAACGTTTTGTTTCCACGAAATTAATGATTAATGTGCTTTTCTATTGGATTTAGTTATCCATGTGCCTATGATTAATTATTATGACATTTTTTGTATTTATGCAACCCTTCATCTCAGAGGATGTAAATACCTGCACCTGCAGGACCATTTCTATAGCCCTGTCTTCATGCTCCAGAGGCAAGAAACAACTCTCTAAATGGATCTACTGAACAAATGTCATTCTGTCCTCTCTCTTTCTCATCAGTAAACAAGTTTTTAATTTTCTTCTATAACGGTGTGTCTGCAGGAAGAAGGGGTGTGTGTGTGGGGGTGTTGTTTTCTTTATGCTCTGCTTATTCTTTGGTTTGGAGAGAAGACAGACATCTTCTAATGGTCTTCTAAGTTTTACAAGAAAGCACAAAAAGGGGATATAATTTGTTCTACAAACCCAAAGTTTCAAGTGCGCTTCAACATCCCGTTGGAATTACTCGAATTTAGTTTCTGCAGAAAAAAAAATCTCTTCCTTCAAAAATGCAAACATTCACAAACAGGAGATGATTGTGGAATGCAATCTTAGACTCACTTCTAGTATTTAGTTCTTAAGAAAAATGTTCTATGACTGCTAATTCCTGAGCTTAAAGAGGAAATGGTTTCATTAAGTTGTTCTTGATTTACAGAAAAGTCTTATATTTTATCTGATACAGAGTTACTATTTTGGTCAATATTTTTCTATATATAATACTGCTTTCATATGTTGTTCCTGTCATATTTCTTCCAAGACTCTTAAAAAGGAGTCTACCCTTTAGAATTTTTTCAAATATTGCTATTTCAGAAGAATTTAGGGAGCAAGGTGGCATTCATGATAAAATCTACTCTTTTTAACCATTAGTTTTGAATTGTATTTAAAGTTTAAAAACTCTCTTGCCAACTACTAGGTACTAGAAGATAAACTATTTCTAGATTAATGCTCCTAAAACATATTATTATATGTGGCATACACACATAAGTATATACATATATACACAACATATACATGTGTATATATATGTATATGCTAATATATATGCTACATATATTTTATTTAATAGTGTGTTTTATGTATGCTATTTTCTACAAATAATTCTATGTCAGCATTACTATTCATCATAGAGTTGGTGAAAATAAATAGCAAAATGCTTCATTTTATTGCATCAATGTAGTAGTGATGAGAAAATCTTTGATTCAGTTCCTTATTTTAATAGAGTTGTGGTTGCTCTCTAGCATAAGGTTTCAAAACTGTCTTCCAATTTACAATGACTCACTAGTTGATGATGCCAGTTACCTTTTATTATACTATTCAGAATAAAATATTGCTACAAGAACTGCTCTATTAATACGGAACACATTATCTAAAGCTTGGGTAATTTGGGCTCAGGAGTTCTTTGTCATCTTTACAGTTTAGTGCTGCATACACTGAAATAACACATTAAATTTGTATGTTCTTAAGCACCTGTCTTAATTGAAACCCATGGCAATGATGGTACAATAACTGGCTTGAATAATAAGCCATAGACAATCACTCCGCAACAAAACTTGTCAAAGACATTCTTACACGGAGTCAAAAAGGCATCACAGGCATCTGTGATTAAATGTCAGGATGAAACTTATTTTCAAATATTAAATTTCAGATTGAGAGTGTGACAGTTTGATTTTTATAATTCTAAGTTATGATAATGTGCTACAACTATAAATTAAAGAACAATTTCCTTTTAAATTTGCCACATTAATTTTGATTGGAAAATAAGTGCTCAGGAGACATATTTAAAACAGAAGGCTTGGTGGAGATTGTACATAAATAATATAAAGTACAAATATGTGTTGAATCACCAAATGATGTATTTCATAATTGAAATAAGCAAGAAATAAATGATTTAAAAACCCTAATAAGCATACCTTTATTAAAAAAACAAACATACTCTTGGAAAAAATTTTCTCTTTTTATTTTTGGTGTAGGTTTTCCAAACAGTCCTCAGATAACACAGAGGCTAATCTTGTGTTATTCAGAAAAAGAGTCGTGTTTTTTTTTTAATTTGTTGTTGTTGTCATAGTTGTTGTTCTTGGGTCACACCTGCAATGCTCAGGGTTACTCCTGGCTTTGCACTTAGGGATTACTCCTGGTGGTGCTTAGAGGACCATACAGGATGCTGGGGATTGAACCCAGGTGAACCATGTGCAAGGCAAAAACGTTGATTTCTTTTTTGCATTTTGGGTCACACCTGGTCATCACACTGGTGATGCTCAGGGGTCACTGCTGGCTCTGCAGTCAGGGATTACCCCTGGCGGTGCTCGGGGGACTATATAGGATGCTAGGAATTGAATCCGAGTCCACCATATGCAAGAAAATCACCCTACCCTCTGTGCTATCGCTCCAGCCTCAACTCAGGCCATTTCAATGTTTAAGAATTGATGATATGCTGTTTTGGGGGCCAGTAATACCAGGGCCACCTCCAATGGTGTTCTGAAGTACCATGCAGTACTGAAAATCAAAGTTGAGTCATTGCATATATAAGAAATGAGCTCCTTATCTCTGAGACAGTTACCCAAATCAAACCCCTCAAATTCTCTTTTGACTCTGAACTTGAATGGAAAAGAAATGAGTTAAATACTGTCATCACTTAAAATTATTGGTACTAGTATGACCCTAGAATTTCATATCAAATTCAAATTGGGTTCTAACATTCACAAAGACAGTATCTGATTTATATGAAAATAGACAGATTTTAAATTTTCTAAAAATCATTGCGAATCTTAGGGTAAGTTTTCACAAGACCAGAATTTTTGTTTATGCTGATATATTCATATATATCTCAAATATCCTCTGATGTATGATTGTTACATTTTGATGAAAGAAAAACAATTCAATATTCAAAGCATAAATTGTTTAGTGATTGATATTTACTATAAAATTATAATCTATTAATTAATGGAAACTGAGCTAGGACTGGAGCGATAGCACAGTGGGTAGGTCATTTGCCTTGTATGCAGCCGACCTGGGTTCAATTCCTCCATCCCTCTCAGAGAGCCCAGCAAGCTACTGAGAGTATCCTGCCCGCATAGCAGAGCCTGACAAGCTACCTGTGCCATATTCGATATGCCAAAAACAGCAACAAGTCTCACAATGGAGATGTTACTGGTGCCCACTCGAGCAAATTGATGAACAACGGGATGACAGTAGTACAGTGACAATGGAAATGAATTTAATAGTATTTAGTAAACTTAGACATGTTATAATTATAATTCTACCTGGAGTTCCAAGTCTTATTTTAAGGTAGTGTCTCTTGTAATATCCGTGGTTTGTCAGGATCAAAATCAATTATATGCATTGATATATAATTGATAAAATATAGATAGGTGAGAAATACATGAGAAATGAAAATATGTTTATGTGTACATATACACATCTATCTAGATCCATATATTAAATTTGTATATCTGTATATATCTATATAAATATAGATATAGAGAGAGTGATATATAGTTTGGGTCATGTGGTTATGTTGCTAAAGAATCCCACAATCTTCTATTTGCACGGTGAAAAATAATAAAATTATATGATGTTAGTCTAAGTTTAAAGTCCTGGGAATATAAAAGGTGCCACATAATTCTTGACTGAGATGAAAATCTCCAAATGTTTTGAGTTTTGACAGCATAAAAAGCTGAATACATCAACTGAGTACCAAATTTTTCCTTCTGCGCTATTCAAGCCAAAACAAACCAGACATTGCTTTATTATATAGCTGAGCAAAACCATCTTTCTTCAGTCCAAGCCTTACTATACCAATCTCTTCTAGATATACTTTAAAGACATTCCTAGAAAAAATATTTTGCAATCTCTGTAGAAATACTTAACATAGAAAGTTAATCAATACTTAGAAAATATCATAATTTGGGGAGGGAAACTCATACATTTTGATAATGTGTTTTTCAAAGAAAGAGTACATTGGGGTTGTTATATGCATTTTCAGCCAAAGAGTCAAAGAGTCCCCCCAAAATAGAATATATACAGTAAAGTGTAAAATGAAGAAGCCAAGAATATATTTGTGAAAATATTACTCATGTATTAGAATTTCAGATAAAAAAATGAAAAGAGTTGAATTGGATTAAAATTAGAGTATGGTATTATAAGTCAAAGAGAGGTGAATGATTTTTTTCTGTTTTTTTTTTTTTTGTTGTTGTTGTTGTTCATAAAAATAAAGCCTGGAACACTGGTATCTAAGTAATAATTTGCAAAATAAAATTTTGTCAGCTGTTTAGGGATCATTAAAATACAAAATTTCTTTCATATTAGGAGTAAATAATATTTTTATTTTTAGAAAATAAAACTTAAGTTTTAAAACAAATATTTTAATTCAAGTAACAAAGCAAATTAAATAAACTTATTGGATAACAAGTTAATAAACCTGTCTTAGTATGAAAGTTTTCACTTCTCTATTTTGTTTGTGGGGAGGCTACGTCACACCTGGAGATACTCAGGGCTTACTTACCTGTGGAATGGAGTTCATGATCACCAAGTCTGCGCTCTAGGAACTATATGCCAGGGATCAGATCTGAATAGCCATGTGCATGTAAGCTCCATAACCCCTCCTCCAAATATCTAACTTTTCTCAAATTTAAAAGACACACACACACACACACACACATACACACAAACACACACACACACACACACGCTCACACAAAGGAAAAAAGTTGAAACTTGCTTTCAGTAAGCAACTCAAAGTAAGAGCCAAAATAAGAGTCAAAATTTTGCCACATTTACTATATTATTTGCATACAATATGATTCCAGTGGGCACAATCTGATTTAGCAACAGTAATGAAAATAGAAGAATCCATGTCCATTGCAAATAAAAACATATGGTGTGGTGGCTTGAGCATTAGCACAATAGGTAGGGCATTTGCCTTCCACGTGGCCAACCTGGGTTCGAATACCAGCATCCAAAATGGTCCCCTGAGCACTGTCACTGTCATCCCATTGCTCATCGATTCGTTCGAGCAGGCACCAGTAACGTCTCTCATTGTGAAACTTATTCTTACTGTTTTTGGCATATCCAATATGCCACGGGTAGCTTGCCAGACTCTGCTGTGCAGGCTCGATACTCTCGGTAGCTTGCCGGGCTCTCTGAGAGGGGCAGAAGAATCGAACATGGGTCTGCCACGTGAAAGGCGAATGCCCTTCCACTATGCTATCATTCCAGCCCCCTGAGTACTACTAGGAGTAATTCCTGAGTACAGAGACAGGAGTAACCCCTGTGCATTGCTGGGTGTGACCCAAAAAAGAAAAAAAAAAAAACACGTATTTTGTAGTTTCCTCAGAGTATACTCAAGTTTCAGGAATACGAACAATATTTTTAGAACCAATAAGCATACAAGTTTCACTTTTTTTATTTAATTTCTTAAAACACATTTAAAGGGAAAGGGAATTCTAAAATTGAATTCATAAACATTAATTCATCTGCAACCAATTTAAAAATTTGAACCAAGTCATGCATTATTAGGGTAAAGTTCTTCTTTAAGTCACTCTGCTCCAGGCCTCTCTCTCTTATCTTAGCATAATTTAGATATTGGATTTGTATCTTTTAAGTAACATTTAGAATGTTAGGTAGGATTGCTTTTATATACCATTTCTTCATAGCCTTTAATTTATCAATCCTGCTGAAAGTTGTCTTCTCTCCTCTATTATCTACATATTGTTCTCAGGGAGTACTTTACTTGTCTTGGTTTATATGTCTATTATATATTATTATGAAGCAATAAAGTAATTTATCTAGTTCAAATCAAAGACATAATACTATCAGTGAAATGTGTGAACCCTATAAACTATGTTTTAAAAACCACTTAGAATATGGGAAGAGTAACCTCTCAAAATGGGGCATGATGGAAGATAAAAATGAGATGCTACAATAAAAGTATAGTACAATAATATTATGTCTTTACTTTGTTAATTCTTCTACTTCTAATTAAAAATTTAAAAATATATATATTTTATATATTCAGACCATATCCACACAGTGACCAAACTCATTGAAGTTTCGCAGGAGTTCAAGATGCCGCTCTAACATTCATTGGCTTAAAGAAGGCCCTCGATTCTGTTGAGACTGAGGCGGTCATCGAAGCCTTGGTCAAACGGGGCATTCAAACTCAGTATATCAAAATCCTCCTCAAGCTGTATTGTGGACCAGGATCTCACCATTCTACAAGGAAGTGATCATTGATGTAAAGAGAGGGGTGCGGCAGGGTGATACTATTTCTCCGAAACTCTTCAGTGCCGCCCTTGAGAACATCATGTGATAACTGGAATGGGAAGGAATGGGAATGAAGATAGACGGTTGGCAACTACACCACCTCCTCTTCGCTGATGACATCGTTCTCATAACGCCAAACATTAGCCAAGTGGCACAAATGCTGACCGACTTCGACCACGAGCGTGGAAAGGTCAGATTGAGCTGATCTCAACAAGACGATGTTCATGAAAAACGAACTGATCCCTGAAGCTCCGTTTGCTCTCAATGGAACGAACATCTCTGAATGCAGCAGCTATGTGTACCTGGGTCGAGAAATCAACATGAGGAACGACTTGGTGCCAGAACTGCGCAGGAGGAAGAGAGCAGAGTGGAATGCATTCAAGAGCATCAAACAGGTGGTTAAGAGAACGAAGAACCTCCGACTCCGGGCACATCTTTTCGATTCCACCGTTCTTCCTGAACTAACATATGCCTCAGAGACCTGGGCCCTATGCAAACAAGATGAAAACGCTATTCGGGTCTCCCAAAGAGGAATCGAAAGAGCTATGCTGGGAATATCATATCTCACTCAAGTGAGAGAAGGAATCCAGAGTTATGACCTCCGTTGACAGTCAAAAATCAGAGATGCTGTCTCCTTTGCCAAGGCATCAAAAATCAGATGGGCCGGTCATGTAATGTGATTCAGAGACAACTGTTGGACTAGAGCTGTTACAGACTGGATTCCATGGGACATCAGAAGAAGACCTCGTGACCGCCCACCAACTAGATGGTCAGATTTCATCGTCAAATCTCTGAGTGAACGATTTGAGACTCTTTCTGTTCTTGGAGTGAGCAGGTATCATTGGGCTATACTAGCTCGCGACAGGGACAAATGGAGATGTTACTGGCGCCCGTTCTAGGAAATCGAAGATCAACGGGACTACAAGTGATACAAGTGATACAAGTGATCATAAAATAATAGCTGTGAGGTTAAAATCATCTAGCAATGCCTAGAAAACATGAATTTATATAAGATTAGCATAAATTTAACTATTTTTCTACAGACCATAAATATGCAAATAATTGAACGAATATAAAATGTTAGAAGATTGCTAAAAATTATTGTTACAACAAACTGTTAAAGAAAAATAATTCTATAAAATATGAAGGATTAAGAGGAAAAATGTTTGTGTTGTAATTTGAAAGTTAATAGTTATATTTAACAAGAAAAATTTATGATAAATAATACCAAGTTTTTAAGGCACATAATTTATCTCCATTGTCTCTATTAATTTTTAATGCACCTTAAAACTTTTGCCAAACAAAATCTAAAAACTGATGCACATATGATTTCAACAGAAAATTTTAAAACATGTCTAAAAGGAGGCAGCAATATGTTTTGATTCAAAATTCTTTGATATACTTTTAGACTTGTGATAAAGTCATCACATCCTGATCCCATCACCTTTGTAAAGATATTTTGTGATAAAGAAAAACTGTAGACCAGTTTCATTAGAAGAGAAGAAAGAAGTACCAAAAAGCTATATGTAGAATGGTCATAGGCAACCAAAATTTATGCATAGTGTTCTAGGAGAAGTATTAGTTGGATATATTTAAATAGTAAATAATCACAACATTTGAACAATGATTTATGTATTCCACTTAGATATTCCTCATAATATCTATAGTTTCTTTCACAATAGAAATCTACTGAAGGTTTGGTGATTAGAACACTCTAATGCCTAGTAGACTAATTAGTGGTAATGCATATAGAATGTATTTATATATGACCTTTTGAATTGTCAGTCTAATATTTTTAAAATATATTTATCAAGAAAACTTTATAAGGCAGCAGAAAGATAGCACACTGGATAAGGTACTTGCCTGGTACTTGTCTATGCTACCCTAAGTCCTTTAGGGGTGACCCTGGAGTACAAAAAAGCCAGGAGTAGACCCCAAGCACAGCTGGTTAAGGCTTAAAAGCAAAAAACAAAGACAAAAAAAAGAATACAAAGATAATTTGAATCATATTTGAAATTATAAATCTGGAACAAATAAATGAGTGCAAAACTTTCAACCTATAATAATAAGAAGAATATATTTTTGACATAAAATTCTTTCAAACTATTACTTTTAAAATATTTAAAATACATAGAGAGAAAGCGAGAAATTAACTTATACAAATAAAACTAACCAATATAATGTTAAAAGACACATAGTAAAAGTAGGTGATCACTGTGGAACACCCTTTGCAAATCGTCTGCTCAAGTTAATTTTACTGTGAAGGAGCATATCTTTCATGCTTCCCAAAGAAATGGAAATAAAATAAACCTCACTTAAATTCGTTAAGTTTATTAATATGAAGTCCTTATATTCTTCCTTCTACTAACTTTGAGTTTACTTTTATGTACTTGTTCTAAGCTTTTGAATCCTTTATTTTGTTTAATATATACATTTGTCTAAAACTCTTCCTCTAACAATGAATTTAACTTCCCTGTATGTACCATTTTGGCATACTCCACTTAAGAGTTAACAGGAATATAGAGGTAAAGGGACCTTCCTTCACTTCAGTGGAAATGTAAACTGAATGTGCTTATTCTATGTAGAACAATATGGAGATGTCTCAAAAATTAAAAGTAAATTCACCATAGAATCTAGAAATTTCATTCACTAGCTAAAGAATATAAAGACAATAATTTTGAAAAGATACAATGATATCTATGCTTGTCATTGTGCTGATGTATAGTCAAAAGGAATACTAACAAATTGAAAAGATGAGATCTTACCTTTGGTTACAATGTGTATGAAATCGGAAGGTGTCATGGTAAGAAAGGAGGCCAGAGGAGGAGAACAAATAATTTATAAGTGGTATAAAACGAGAAAGCAAAGCAATTAGATAGTAATCCATAGCAGTAGACCTTTAGACTGTGACCACAGAACTGAGATTAAAATTCAGAGGTTTGGAGCTGGAGTGACAGTACAGCGGGGACAGTACAGTGTTTGCCTTGCAGTGGCCAACCTGGGTTCGATTCCCAGCATCCCATATGGTTCCCTGAGCATCGCCAGGAGTAATCCCTGTGTGCAGAGCCAGGAGTATCCCCTGAGCATTCCTGTGTGTGACCCCAAAAGCCCCCCCCAAAAAAAATCAGGGGTGGGGGAGGGGAACAAGAGGGTATATGGACAGTGAGAGAGGTATTTGGCACTTCGGAGCTGGTTATGGTATATTCTATGTCTAAAAAGAAAACATTTACATGTTTTGAACTAATAGTACTGCAATAAAAATACTTTTTTTCCCCAAGGACAAAAACGAGTACATGGGGACTGTATAGAAAAATGAACAATTACAGCACAATTGCTTATAATTGAGTCTAGCGTCTGTGGCTAGAAAACAGTATCCACAGTTCTCAAAAAAAAAAAAAATTGATCTACCCCATGACTCAGCAATTTCATTCACAGGTAAATCCAAGCATGCATTTAAAAAGAGATAGCTTAAGTGCTTTACAACAGATCAGAGGTTAATAAAGAAAAAATAAAAAATTAAATATACACACCGACATACTATTGTATCCTAAGAAAATCGGCAATCTTTGTTGCTGATGTTCATTGCTACAATATAGTTAAAACTGATCAGAATCATGCTAAGAAAACTAAGGCTGAAGGAGAAAGACAAACACCAAATGATTTACTGATATGTAAGATATAGAGAACAACGTAAGGTTATAGACAAAACTGAATGGAAAAATAAATTCTGTACTCAGGCTGTGGCAAGATTGTTTGCCTAGCACTCGGCCGACCTGGGTTTGATTCCTCATCCTTCTCAGAGAGCTCATACTGAGAGTATCCCTCCTGCAAGGCAGAGCCTGACAAGCTATCAGTGGCGAATTTGGATATGCCAAAAATAGTAACAACAAGTCTCACAATGGAGATGTTACTGGTGCCTGCTTGAGCAAATCAATGAACATTGGTCCACAGTACTACAGTGCTATAGTGCTATTCAGGCTGCAGACTGTGGTTAACTGGAGGAAGAATAGGGGCCAGAACAGGGCAGGGGTGGTATGAAACTGAGACATGGAACCAGCAAGCTGGCAGGATTCTCTCTCACACCCATTCTCCTTCTTTAATTGACACCCTGCAGATCTTCCTGTAGCTTGCCTATCCATATGGGTAGTTCCAAGAGAAGGCAATCCCTTGCTCCAGCTAGAGGTTTACATGGAGATAATACCATGTGAAAGTCAGGCTCTTAGATAAGCAAAAAAACCTCCCTTTCAACTCACAAATAAACTTCCCCCAGCCTTGCATACAATTGAAAATGATCACAAAAGACAGACATCTTCATTGGCAAGTCAGCTTGAGTCTTTTTTTTTTAATTAATTTATTTTTTAATTAGTGAGTCACAGTGAGGGTACAGTTACAGATTCACACATTTTCGTGCTTGTTTTTCCCTCATGTAATGTTCAAGAGCCCATCCCTCCACCAGTGTCCATTCTCCACCACCAATGAACCCAGTATCCCTCCCACCCCCCAATCTCAGCCCCCCCCACCCCAACCCGCTTCTGTGGTAGGGCATTCCAATTTGTTCTCTCTCCTTTTTGGGCGTTGTGGTTTGCAATAGGGTTATTGAGTGGCCATCATATTCTTGTCCTCTTTCTGTTTCCTATTTGCCTTGTGCCTTCCTATAAACCTCTACTTCTAGCTCGCTACATCCTTACGTGAGGTCGTCCTTCCTTCCTTCCTTCCTTCCTTCCTTCCTTCCTTCCTTCCTTCCTTCCTTCCTTCCTTCCTTCCTTCCTTCCTTCCTTCCTTCCTTCCTTCCTCCCTTCCTCCCTTCCTCCCTTCCTCCCTCCCTTCCTCCCTCTCTCCCTTCCTCCCTTCCTCCCTTCCTCCCTTCCTCCCTTTCTCCCTTCCTCCCTTCCTCCCTTCCTTTCTCCCTCCCTTTCCTCAAATGAAACAAAAAACACAAATTATGTGCTGTCAGGTTGCTTTATTGCACACTTGAGAGCAACTTGGAAGAAGGCTGACTCAAGTCCTCAAAACACCAATTTGTTCTACGTGGTCTCAAGAAGAGGGTTTTATGGAGAAAGAAAACAGGGCCAGCACATTTTTAGGAAAGGTGATTTGAGGTTTGGGATCAGTGGGTCTCAAACTGATCTATAATCTTTTTAGGGGCTCTTGGTGCTCAGAGGCACCCTTCTTCTTGGCTACAAACCTATCAAAGCAAGGATCAGGGTTTCCAAGGAAGGACAAACTGAGGGCAGATTTTAAGCTTATCTATCAGCATGGGAAATTGTCCTTGTAAAAGCCTAGTTTCTGTAAGGTCACATTCATTTTGAAGAGGAGTAAAGTTTATCCCTGAAATATGAACTTTTATCAATATTGTATCTTTTAAAGAAGATAAAATAACACCGCTGCATGAATGAATAGACAACTTCACTGTGGAGGGTTTAAAGTTTAAAACTGCTTAGCTGCTTCCCCTCCTCCCAAAGCAACACCATTTTGTACTATTTCTAGCTAGGAGGGAAAATTTACATTTGAAGTTTAGAGGAAGGGGGTGGCTTTGGGGCAAATTTTCCACTTTTGAAGGGCTTTGACAATTTCCAACACCCTGAGGGGGCGTTAAGGGGAAGTGTATGGAAGCTTTTTAGTCTTGTTTATAGTCCAAAATGGGACTTTCTTCCTTCATGGATAATGAGTATAAAAGACCTCAGTAAATAAATGTCACCTCTGTCCAAATTTTATTGGTCACTCCAATTTCAAATAAATAAATTGCTTTGAGCCTAATGAGTCAACAGTATGGTGAATAATGGTGTCTACTTCAAGTGTCTCATAATATCACAGTTTGAATATTATCATAAAATACTGCTATGCACATTTTAAACATACAAGTGCTATAATATAATCACATTGTGGTGCCAGCGATATCAAAGTATATAAGTCTTGCACAAACCCCACCAGGAATCACAAATGGTTCCCTGAGCCAGGCTAGGGGTGACCCCTGAGCACAGAGACAGGAGTAAGCCCTAAGTATCAACGGGTATGCCCCAAAACTCAAAAAAACAGAATAAGAATTCATATTGTGCCAATACCTGAATCACCTGAGGGATTTAACAGAATCATACATAAAATTGCTTTTATTTTTCCACCTTACATATTAATAAATTCAGGCCAGCTAGTATCAGTTTATAGAATGTTATGTTTTGCAGTCAGCTCATTAGGAATATCTCATTTGGGATTCTTATGGTTTCTTGACTCATTTAGGCTGCTACTCCTTGTTGTTTCACCATCTTTAATTATTCCTCCCCCTTCATGTATCGAAATGGAATGCCTCAAGGATACTCTGATGGCAGCAGTGAGATACATTGTTTTCCTTATAATGGATACTGGGAAAGATTGTTGGAGAATGAGGCAAAACAGAAAGTTGGATTTAATTTGCATCAAATAAATACATTAAAGTTAAATGAATCAAAATTATGCAGATAGCTCAAAATGCAAATTTATTGTTAATATCTAGTTAGTAATGTTCAGGAATTTGTTTATGTCTAAGTATTCAAACCCATCATTCCCACAGAAAGAAGGGTGCAATCTCTACTTTAGCAGGGCAAGTGTCCTGTCAAAACATTGTTACTTTGAATATAAGGTCAGAGTGTAAAACTCCTGTCAATGTTCTTGCTTCTTGCTCCTCTATTTAGAATAGCAAGCTATAAGCATATTTTTTCTCTCATCTTTCTGACGCAAAATAGGTTTTACTTGGCACCTATGATTTAAGCAAAGAGAAAAAGAAACTTTTAGTGAAATTCTTTAAAAAAAACACTTAAATTATTCCTTACAGTCTCCATTTTGAGTTATTGATTTTTATATTATATTCCAATAAAAATCATTTATGTGTTAAAATCTTGCAACATTTGGATATTATTGATTTTTCCAAAAGCAGTTTCAGACTTGAAAACTTGAGATTTCTTTCTAAAAGGTCTGTAATACCATATAAATTATTAACTTCCACAACTGAAAATTGCTAATGAAAACTGGCTAGTTTCTGAGTGGGTTCCAAATGTATGTAGAATTTATCTTATGAAACTACAAATTTGCTTTGTTTTGTGTTTGGACACATCCGGTGGTACATCAGGTTTGCTCCTGACCTCTCTCGTGATTCACTTCTGGAGGTACTTGGGGAACCATCTCAGTTTATTGGGATTGAACCCCAGTTAACTGTGTATAAGGTGAATGCACTATCCACTGTGCTATCATTTCCCCCACACCCCATCTCCACACCCCAACATTTTTAAGTTATAGTTTATCGTGCAGTTTAAGCTGGTGGTTTTAGTGTTATAGCAGATGCAAGCCATAACCCAGGAACCTGAGGACCATTCTTATCCTCAAGCCAAAAGATTGAAAGCAAGAGACTAGAGATTGAATAGCAGAATTCAGAGATTTTTTCTTTTCTTTTCTTTTTTTTTTTTTTTTTAAGGAAGGGGGAAAAGAATGCAGGGAAACCCTAAGATTATAGAAGAAATCTTCTGAAAAGAGACTCCAAGGAAAAGCTAAACTCCTTTCTCTTTTAAACATTTGTTATCTGGGGGAAAGAAGAGAATTTCTTATTGTGTTGCAAGAATGCAAGCCATTAAAATAGCACTAAGGATGTTGAGATGGTTATCTCTGGGTGTTTAGTCATTGCGATTATTCTGTGGTCTTAATGATTAGGGAGAGCCTGGGTCATCAGGTAGCACCTAGGCACACTCTTGTGACATTTCATACCAATAATTCCTTTTTTTTCTTTTGAATTTTGTTGTTGTTATTGCTGTTATGGTATAAAACTAAGTTTGCATACAAAGCTCAAGTTTATACATGAAATAGGTCACTGTCACTGTCATCCCTTTGCTCATCGATTTGTTCGAATGGGCACCACTAATGTCTCTCATTGTGAAACTTGTTGTTACTGTTTTTGGCATATCGGATACACCACGGGTAGCTTGTCAGGCTCTGCCGTGAGGGTGAGATACTCTCAGTAGCTTGCTGGGCTCTCTGAGAGGGGCATAGGAATCGAACACGGGTCAACCACGTGAAAGGCGAACACCTTACCACTGTGCTATCGCTCGAGCCCACATGAAATATGTATTTGAGGAACCCTTTAGAGCCTGGTGGTACTGGATTTCCAGTTTGAGCAGCAAATCACAGAAGTCTGTGGGTACAAACAGTGGTGGTCGCTGAAGTGGAGGGGCTCTTGGGACATTGGGAGAAGGAGTCATATATGCTGGTGAAGTGTGTTTTCATATGTGTATATTCCCTGGGGCAGCTAGGGAAAGCCCCGATAGCTCTCTCCTCTCTCTCTCTCTCTCTCTCTCTCTCTCTCTCTCTCTCTCTCTCTCTCTCTCTCTCTCTCTCTCTCTCTCTCTCTCTCTCTCTCTCTCTCTCTCTCTCTCTCTCTCTCTCTCTCTCTCTCATCACTTGGGTTCAATGGTCTTGGGCCACTTGCCCTCCCAGGTTGGTCCAGGCCATGGGCAGACAAAGGAGGAAACAAGGCCAAGCTGGCTCATGATCAATTGCTGTTTAATCCGTTCTCCCCATGTGACTGTTCCAGTCTCTCTGAGCCCTCCATTTTAGTCTCACACTCTCCCTCATTCCCGTCTCCTCCTGTCTCTCCCGCTCATCTCTCTACACCCAATCTCACAGCCTGGTCTCTCTCCACGTGCCTGTTCCTCATGCTTCCCCTACATTCTTCTCTTTCTGTCCCCATTGCTAGTCTCTCAGTGTTCCATCTTGCTGCCCTGGTCTCTCTCTCATCCTTCTCCAAATCTCTAGCCATGGGGGTAGCCACTACACCACTTCTGGCAGCAAAATCAACGTAAGAAAGCCTTTCCTTTGTTCACCAGCAAAATACCACTTAAGGTACTTTTCTCCTTTCCTTAGTCCAATAACCTAATTAGCATATTAACTAAAAATCTTAATTCTACTTCTTAATATTAGTTATTTTGTATGGATACAGCAAGAGATACATTGTGTTTGTACGGTGGCCCTCCTGGGGACATCTCACCCACAGAATCAGACGGCAGTGCTCAGGCCAGTTTAATCTTCCCTAACCTAGCACAGTATGAATATAGTTATTACTTTTTGGATCATGACAGAATTTATCCATGACCATGCTCTTAACTTATAGCTAAGTATTGTGGCATTTTGGCCAGATTCGTTTTGATGCTAAGGTAGCACATAGCCCACAGCTTGCTCTGGGTCCATCAAGTCCCTCATGGGGACCCTGCTTTTGGGGTGCTAGGAAGTAAGGGCAACTGAGGCTTACGTTGAGAGAACAGATGTCCAAGAGGAAAATATCATTCAATTAACTCCCAAGTTACAAAAGCATAGCATTAACTGTCTTCTTGTGTTCATACAAAAAGGACATTGCTCTGAATTAATGAAAAGGAATGAAGGAGAAGAGAAAAAAATGTTTACAAGTCAACAGAGCACAAAGAAAGAAGTTAGAAGTAAAAACAGGAATGAGAGTACTGTGATGGGAGTAACAAACCAATGTTATCCTACACATATGTACATATGAAAACAGCATTAACAATATTGTAACCCAACGGACTTTAATAAGAACACATTTTAAAATAGTTATGTTGCCAATTTTATTTGTTATAGATTTGTATATATGTAATGATTCTAATTATTTTTCTTGAAATTATATAAATTGGTTGATTTGATACCATTGATGGCCAAAATTTGAATTGACTGTTGTAGATAAATTGCCTACATGCATATGTGTGTATGACATTTTGCATTTAGCATGACATGGATGGAACTGGAGAATATTTAGTGAAGCAAGTAAAGAAAATTGCCAGATAATCTCACTTATATGCACTACAAAAACAAAGTAAGGAAATACATTATGTCTAATAAATATAAGCCTTGAATAATCCCTGAGTACAGAGCCAGGAGTAACCACTGAGTACTGCCAGGCTGTCCCACTCAAAACATATAAATAAGCCTTGAAATTTTGACAATAAAACAAGGGTTACAAAAATCATGGGGGATTGCATGAGAGAAGTCCAATGTCGCCATTGTTATCTCCATAAATAAGAAGGAATTTCTCAAATAGAGCCACCACAAATATAAAATAATAGTGATGTAGTTGCTATTATAACATTATGTGGTAAGTTGCTCTCAGTGATTCATATTTTTAAAAGTTGAACAAAAATTTCCTATTGGTTTACATAAGTTGCATATCTGGAAATTCAGACTGTAAAATTTAAAATTAATATTTGACTTCACATGTGAAAATGATAATATATTGTTTGAGATAGGATAGATAAAATGTAACTTGCATAAATGTATAGAACATTATCAAATCACATAGAAACAGCCACAATTCCATTTCCCTTTTCCATCCTATTGTTATAACCAGGAGTCCTAAGCGATTGGTATGGTGCTTGCTCTCTTGGATACGGTGATTGCTGGGAGTGTACATGTTAGCTTGATGTGTTTCGAATTGCTCATAGAAAAGGTCATACTCATATAGTTGAGATTCTTACACATATTCTAGTAGTAATACTTAATTGACTGATTTTCAGTATTCACATGTCTTTAACTGTGATATTCTGTGGTCTCATAATTTCCTTTTTCACGTAGATGTGTGTGTGTGTGTGTGTGTATGTGTGTGAGTGTGGTGTTTGCAAACTCTGTCTGTGTACTGCAGATTTCTCACTTGTTTTATGGTCCAGGGAACTCAGAGAAGAGTGTCAAGAGGCCCACACTTTGCATCTGTGAGCAATGTAAGGAATTAAACTCAGAATTTAACCTGGAAGGCAGGACTTTTAGACATTGAGAAACTTTCCAAAATAATTTATGTACATTACATAAAGAATTTTATTTTGTCATAGAAGGCTCAAAGTAAATAAAATATTATAAAGTTCTGTATGTTTTAGTAAGATAATATCAATATATTTCTAAATTTTCACCAATATTGCTATTCTGTGTATCGCACACACACACAAAAACAGATTCACTGTTTTAAGGATCACTTTAATGAATAAAAGTTTCCTTTTAGCTTATTTTTAGATGTTTTTACTTCTGTTCCATCACTACCTTTGTTTCATGTAAATAATTGACTTCTCCTAAAATAAATTAGTTTCTTAAACTTTATTAGTTATAATTGCTAAATGAAAGCAGTTTGGACAGACAATTATTATTATTAGTTTACTTTGATGATAACCTTAATTTGTTTTCCTCATGTGGAAAAAGGCAGTCAATTATTGAATTCTTCTCTATTAGCCATAATCATCAGGCATTATTAGAAAAGAAAATAGTCACATGTAGCATATTCTAAAATTTTTAATTGGGGAAATGTATTTGATTGTCCAAATAGAGGAAAGAATGAATACAATTCACATTAACATAATTGCCCTTTATTATGATTTAATGACTTAAAAATCCAACTTATATAATAGCTGGCATTTACACTGAAATGGATATTCTTTTAGTATTCTCATATGAAATATGCTAATTAATAAGAAGTACTTTAATAGAAGAATGTGCAAAACTAGGCTGCATTTAAACTGAATATATTTCATCTGAAAACCCCTAGACCTCATAAATCACAGTTTTCTTTATCTAGAAAGAAGAATCCTAGTGATAGCAGTATAATTCTTTATAATTAATTCCCTACTTTATTCTTTAAAATCACCTTTTTTTAAGCCCTTAAAAATGAATTGAACAAAATTATGGAGGAAGTGCATTCATTACTCTATTCCCAACATATATTTGTGGGGCAAGGAGAATAATGAGCTTTTCTAGAAATTCAGGTATAATATTAGTAGAAAAACTACTTAGATTTATGTGTATTGTTAGAATACAAGCGTCTCAGTCACTTGCACACAGCTGACCTGGGTTCTATTCCCAGCATCCCATATGGCTCCCTGAGCACTGCCAGGAGTGATTCCTGAATACAAAGCCAGGAATAACCCCTTTTTGTTCACCAGCTGTGATCCAAAAAGCAAAAACAAAAGAAAGAAAGGACACTATTCCTTGACTTAGAAGTATACCGTATTTTGGGGCCAGAGCGATAGCACAGCGGGTAGGGCGTTTGTTTGCCTTGCACGCTGCCGACCTGGGTTCGATCCCCGGCATCCCATATGGTCCCCCAAGCACTGCCAGGAGTAATTCCTGAGTGCAAAGCCAGGAGTAACCCCTGAGCATCGCTGGGTGTGACCCAAAAAGCAAAAAAAAAAAAAAGAAGAAGTATACTGTATTTTTATATTCTGCTTTGGTCATTAAGTAGAAAGCTTTAGACAGATGCTTTAAACTCTTGGACTGTTCATGTTGCAATTTCATTCCCTCCCTCCCTTCCTTCTTCCCTCCCTTCCTTCCTTCTTCCCTCCTATCCTCCCTCCTATCCTCCCTCCTATCCTCCCTCCCTTCCTCCCTTCCTTCCTCCCTTCCTCCCCCCTTCCTTCCTCCCTCCCTCCCTCCTTCCCTCCTTTCGTTCCTTCCTCACTTCCTTCCTTCCTTCCCTCCTTTCGTTCCTTCCTCCCTCCCTTCCTTCCTTCCTCCCTTCCTTCCTTCCTTCCCTCCTTTCCTTCCTTCCTCTCTCCCTTCCTTCCTTCCCTCCTTTCCTTCCTTCCTCCCTCCCTTCCTTCCTTCCTCCCTTCCTTCCTTCCTTCCTTCCCTCCTTTCCTTCCTTCCTCCCTCCCTCCCTTCCTTCCTTCCTTCCTTCCTTCCTTCCTTCCTTCCTTCCTTCCTTCCTTCCTTCCTTCCTTCCTTCCTTCCTTCCTTCCTTCTTTTCTTCCTTCCTACCTCTTTTGCCTTTTTTCTTTTGTTTCTTTTCAAATGTTTTCCTATTTTATAGAGATAATTAATAAAATACAAATATAGGTTAATTGTATAGACTAAATGAAAATTTATATAAAATGAACATTATGAATAATTTAGTAAATTGACATATCCCAATCATGTTATTCTACTCCTGGAAACTATGATTTGGTAAATAAATGGTAACTATTTATGGTAAATGGTGAAAGGTTAAATGCAAATAATTAAATGCAGGCAGAATTGGTAAAGTTTTTTATAACTTTGCCCCTATTTTTGCCCTAAAAACTCAGAATCAGTCTCTGAGATTTGGAAAAATAAAATCAGAATGGCAAAAGGCTAATAGTTTGGAGATGGTGACAACCTCTCTCTCTAGGTTATACCTCATTAGGTTTGCTTGCCTCTGATTGGGCCAGTACTGAACCTTGAGAATATTTTCTAGACTGATGAGGAATCCAGGCTCTTGTCCAGCAAGAATCTGTTTATGCAGACCATCAGTCTAATAGTTCGTGGCTTCTGATCAACTTCTCTTCATCACCACACTACAAAACGAAGTTCTGATGATTTTCCTCAACTATTTTCTGACCATGAGATGTATATTTATTATAGGTTTCTCAACTGTCGATGCTCACTGTCCTCCCCATGAAAAAGTATGATTTTGGAAAACTGCTAGAATATGTGAAATCTTAAAAATTACACTGTCTCTGCAGGGCATAAAACCAGATTCTTGCTCCTTCTCTTCAAAGTTTTTCTTGAACCTACACTGAAAGACATTCTGTCCAATTTAAGTTGCTTTATGACAATAAAGTCCTTCTTTTAGATTTAGTTATTCACTTCCCCTTCAGATGACAGTGTGTAACTATAGAAAAAGAGTTTGTTTTAAATACCACAATATTTTTTTGGTAAAATGGAAATAAATCACGAAGAACTTCAAGAGTCTACACTACTGAGGATGTCAAATTTCATTGAGGTATCAAAGTACTTGAGAACTTTTAAAAAGAATTACAGAACAAAAAAGAGTAAAGGGAATACATTTTGTTATACAGTACATCTTTGTTTGCTCATTTGTTTCTGTTTTGGGTCCAAACCCAGAGATGTTCAGGCTTTACTACTGACAGCACTCAGGAATTTCCTTACAATGCTTGGGAGGCCAGGCATTGAACTCAGATTGACCACATGCCAGGTATGCACCTCCCCCCTGCTGTACTATCACTGTAGATGCTCAAGAAAATCATTCCTGATAAAGACAACTTTTATTTAGCTGATACCATTTTTCGTGTTTAGTCTTTAATTTATAATATATACCTGAACAATATCTCCAACATTTTTCTACTTAGTGAAATACTACTTTGAAGTTAGGATATTGTAAGCAGTTCTTTAGTTTGCAATTGTTTATTTTATTCATAAAATGTTAACAGAGTATTTATTAGGGGTAAAAGGAGAAAAGTTCCATAGTAAATAAATGAATAAATTAAAAAATAATTTGATCTAACCATAATTTCTGGGATCTTTTTAGTGGAAGTGACTCAATTTTATTATAAGTTTTGAATACTGGATATTTATTATTTCTATTAACATAAGTATATTTTATATTGCAATAAGGAGAGGCTGCTAAAATCTCAGAGCTGGGACAAATGGAGATATTACTGGTGCCCGCTCGAGTAAATCGATAAACAATGGGATGACAGTGATACAGTAATCTTTGTATTGACCAAGTGGCTCATTTCTTAGCATTTATTTGTAATCAAATCTTAGTCAAGTCTTTCTCCTTCCTGCACTGTCGCACCGTCATAGCACTGTTGTCCCTTTGCTCATCCATTTACTCGAGTGGGCACCAGTAATGTCTCCATTGTGAGACTTGTTGTTACTGTTTATGTAATATCAAATACGCCACGGGGAGCTTGCCTCGCTCTTCCATGAGGGCTGGATACTCTTGGTAGCATGCTGCGCTCTCTGGGAGGGATGAAGGGATCGAACCCAGGATGGCCACGTGTTATCGCTCCGGTCCCTGTCTTTCCTATATACCTCTAAAATATGGCTGGAGTCCAATCTGGAGCAAATACTGGTGTTCAGAATAAACCCCTTTGCACTGTCATGGGAACATCTGTGTAGAGCAAGCATGCTTCTTTTTATTGCTTATTGTATGTATACTCATTTTCATATTTAACCAACTATTTTTTAAACGTTTCTTCTTAGTTTTTGTTTCTTCTCCACAAAATCACTTTATTATCACAAATTATAAATTAGAATCAAACTTAATAATACTGAAAAAAACTTGTTTTTAGAAGGAATACCTTATATTTATATTCTAATATTACAAATTTGTAGAAGTCTATTTGATAATATCCCATTTAGCATTTTGAAGGGAAAGAGGTTTTTGGTGATACAATTTGCCTTTCTTTAAGTTACATTTATATGACTTGACACTTGCATATATTTACAATCCTACTTTAGTCATCACTTTCAGAAATATCAGTTTAGAACTACTTTCATGTCACAAACTCTTGTAAACATTGTCAAGACTAACAATGAGAAAATGAATTACAATTCTATGTGGGCTGGAAAACCTAAGGAAACAAAATCAATAGTAAATAAAGGACATGAATAATGTTCTTACATTTTTCAAAACCAAACGAGGACTTAAGAACAATTAAATCAGGTTTATTATCTGAACCCTATCTCACTGTAAAAAAAGGGTAAAACAAGGGTAGCTGTACAAGAATTAGTAAATATGTCTCAGAGAACAAAGTTTGACCTAAAAGGACTGCTTTTTCTATTCAGCCATTCTCAGTTTGAGAAAAACGTTTCAATAAAGTTTCCTAGGGACAGAGTGTAATTAAGGAAAAATAACCTTGAGGTTTATATTGCTTTTAAAACCACAACTTGGCAAATCATTGCCGGCATGAATGTCAGCCTCAGATTGATGTTTATAAGTAAACTCTGAAATGTAATATGTGAATGAAAACTTTGTCTTCTGGCCATGTATGGCATGTTTAAACTTGGAAAA
Source organism: Sorex araneus (assembly GCF_027595985.1). Lineage (NCBI taxonomy): Eukaryota > Metazoa > Chordata > Mammalia > Eulipotyphla > Soricidae > Sorex > Sorex araneus. The sequence continues at coordinate 340,950,517 of NC_073303.1, read as the reverse complement.
ATCACTATCTTCTAAAACTCAGGAAGCACATGATAAATTTCAGAAGAGTGAGCATATGAGTCTATTGAAATAACTGGTCTGAAATCTTTATTTTCAGAAAAGATTCAGCTTCTTTTTATATGACTGTCTTCTACTATGAGTTTTATGTACTTCAGAAATTAAAACTGCAAAAATTGGGGCCAGAGAGAGAGAGAGAGTATAGAGGGATTCAAAAATTTTCTTACATACAGATGATGCCAGCTTCATCCCACCACCAGGAGTGATACCAGAGCACAAAACCGTGAGTACCTCTTGAGTAATGCTGGTCTGTCCCCAAAACGACAAAACTAGCATGAATTTTACTTTGTATGTGCAGTAATATGTTGTAATGTGCCTTCAACCTCACCTTTTCCAAAGTGTATTCCAAAGCATATACAGCTCAAGTATAATCAATAATACATCTTTACTTTAAGCAACATTTTTTTAAAAAAGGGATTTGCATTTAGAAGAATAACACACTTTTTTTTTTCTTTTTGGGTCATACCCGGTGATGCACAAGGGTTACTCTTGGCTCATGCACTCAGGAATTACTCCTGGTGGTGCTCGGGGGACCATATGGGATGCTGGGCATCGGACCCGGGTCAACCGCATGCAAGGCAAACTCCCTACCCACTTTGCTATCACTCCAGCCCCTAGAATAAAAATACTCTTGAACAAAAATTGTCATCACATTATTGATATAAAATATACATTATTGGGAATTATATTGAGAGTGTTTCTCATCTCACATTTAACATTCCTAATCAAATTAGAGTATCAAGAAACAATTTCTGAGAAACTAAACTCCTCAAGCAGTTAGTAATTAGTAATTAGATAAGGATCTCTATTATCTAAGGAGAGTATAACACACAAAATCTCACTATATGAGATTCTTTGTTCTGTGATTTAAAAAACAAATGTGACACTGAATGTGACAGATTTAACACAAGCATTAGTATTATGAATAAGTATGTAACAACTCTCTGGTGGTTGGTAATTGCAATATAATTAACAAAATTTTCTGATAGAGTGAAAAGTAGAAATTATAAAAAAATTTCTAATCAGAGAAAATGTGAATTCAAATCTAGCATGTTACCATACTAGTTAACAGAAAACAAGCTGCCTTCCAGAAAAATACTCTGACATTCAGTGAACACAATGACCATGATATGGAAACAAATATATTTGGAAAATAAAAAATAATTAATATATCACAATTGTGGGAACTCAAATTTATTGAAAAATGAATATTTAAAGAAATTAAGTCCTAAATCTGTGCATTTTTATTACAGAGTAACTGAAGTCGTTAAGAATATTAAAGAAGAAGAGCCTGCATATAAATTTCCATAGAACCTGACCCTTATCTATATTCATACCAAGTTTTAGAAGTGGAGGCAGATGGATAATTCATATGGAGCACAGAGAAAATTTTCTCTTGTATAACGAAGTCTGAATACCAAAAGAACTGATACTGTTGAATGAAGCAATAAATAAAAAATTAATAATACCTAAATGAAAGTAAGCACTCTTGTGTTAAACTTTGGGAATATGCATAAAATGAACAGAATACCAGGATCAGCATTTTCATAGAAAGTACAATATTTTCATCAAATCCAAATGGTTCCTGGATCCAACCGATAGTAATCCTTGATTCTCCTACAAGTCAGTCACTATTTTTACTTCTCAACTTTTGAATTACTATCATCAGTATTCACTTTTTAGCATCTAAATTTTTGGCATTCAACATTTCCTATACAAAATACAGTCTTGTTATTTTGGTGGAATGGTTTATTTATTTTAACTGATGGTTAATATTTTATAATTAAAGTGTTAGTGTTATGATATGAGCATTTCAAAATTTATTTATCTTTCTATTCCCCTGTCCCTCTTCAGAGCCCGACAAGCTACCGAGAGTATCCCGCTCTCATGGCAGAGCCTGACAAGCTACCCGTGTTGTATTTGATATGCCATAAACAGTAGCAACAAGTCTCATAATGGAGATGTTACTTGTGCCAAATCAAGCAAATCGATAAACAACAGGACGACAATGCTGCAGTGCTATTTATCTTGAGGGCCGAGGGCCATTGTGATAGCACACTGGGTAAGGCCTTGCACTCACCTGACCCATTTTCAATTTCTGACATCCTAGATGGTCCCCTGACACTGTCAGGAGTGATCTCTGAGCACCAAGCCGTGAAAAAGCCCTGAGCATCATTGGATGTTGCCCTCCCTGACCAAAAAATAATTATCTGTTAAATTATCTGGGACACAGTAAGTACATTGAAATTGATAGGCATAGCACTACTATCACCATCATGTACCTTCCTTTGTTTTGGCAAATAAAGATACAAATTTCTCTCAAGAATTAATTATACAAAAGAATATGGGTATATTAACACTTAAAGTATATTCCAAGGCATTTTAAATGACTATAGATTTACCTTTGTTATCATTGTTATTCATAGTTTCTAGGATTGTAAAGGAGTAAGAGAAAATCAGAGAAAGTACAAATAAGAAGATAGTGAAAATTTAAGGAAGTAGGAAAAGAGGCAAAGTAAAACCATAACCTATATTTAAAAGCAGAAGAAATCATATAGAGTAATTATATTAAAAATTATAAACTAACCAAATTTTACTTCAAAATTCATAAACTCAAATATTTAATAAATGGGCAAATTAAAAATAAAATTGCAATTTCAAAAAATTATTAAGATATCTTAAAAATTTCACCACAAATATCACAGGATAACAGTGACAGGATTTTCTCTCTTCTTTTATTATGCCTTTACAGAAATTTAAAATATTTCCAACTTGAAACTTCAGAAAATCTAATATGGAATTTATCTACTACTAGATCTAAGAATATCAAGACAATCAGATGAAAAATACTTTAAAAATTCAAGATTATTTTGATTTAAAACAGTAAAATTAGGAAAGGAAGGAGAAACTTGGTGTAGTAAGAGCATATTAGAAAAAATATATTCAAAAGTGATTCTGATTTTAAATAGATTTCACTGTTTAGTTTACCGAACATGGATTGTATTCACAGCTAAGATTTAACACGCATGTACTCAAGTAATTAATATCAAATTACAAATTTTAAACACCTCAAGCAATTCCTTTGTTGTTTTCTCCACTCAGTTTCAAATCTTACACTTCCACCATGAGAGTCACAGCTCTCCCGATTCTAACTGACACTTTAAAGGTGTCTATTAAGAAGCTGCTAGAACCAGCTAAAGACAGCTGAGATAGGGAATCTAACAAGGGATTCTTTCAGATTCCTGTTCACCTGGATCAATTGTTTCACTAGGATGTCATTGACTTATTCTCAGCATCTGAGTACACCAGAATTACGTAATTTACGTGGAGTAGAGAATAAAAGCCTATATATGACTTTGACTTTTTTTTTTTTTTTTTTTTTTTTTTTGCTTTTTGTGTCACACCCGACAATGCACAAGGATTACTCCTGGCTCCTCAATCAGGAATTACTCCTGGCGGTGCTCAGGGGACCATATGAGATGCTGGGAATCAAACCCGGGTTGGCCGTGTGCAAGGCAAACGCCCAGCCCGCTGTGCTATCGCTCCAGCCCCATGACGTTGACATGTTTTAATAGGAGCTTCATACTTTCAAACAAAAAGCACCACTATATCTGCTGAAATCACACTTAAATTTTGGCATGTGCAGATCAGCCTGAAATGTAAAGCTGAGAAACTGTGTGTGAAAGGTATAAGCAACCCAAATCTCCAAGGAGGAATGAAATCCCATGCATTCAGAAGAAATAAGTAAGGGTCAAGAATAAAAGTATATACTGAGAGCAACCTTTCTCTGCACTCTGCCTGCACTGAGCTGCGTCTGTGTATGTGATAGCTGTATGGAGTCACAGTATTAATGCACCAATCTCAGAACAAATCACTGACTATATTAAGTTCTGTCAGTATAAAGACATCAACTAAGATACCAGATTTTAAAATAAGAAAAACAAATAAAACAAATCTGGAGAAATAGTACAGCGATAAGGCACATGCCTTGCACCCGACCAACCTGAGTCAGAAAACCAGCCTCCCGTATGGTCTTCTGTGCACTTCCAGGAGTAATTCCTGAGTGCAAAGCTAAGAGTAATGCCTGAGCATTGCTGGGCGTGGCCCCAAAGCCAAAACAATAAAAATAAAAATAAAAAAAGAGAAACAAGCCAAAGAACAAACCTGATGAAATACTTCCACATCCAAAATTGTGATTCTAGAAAATAAGTCCAAAATGGTTAGGGAAAAATTAAAAATTAAAATTTTAATGCTACTCATACTTGACAAAAATTATAACTCATACAAAGAAAAAATATGTTTGCTACTTAGTAAAATATTTATTGATTATTAGCTTTGAGTGTGCTACCATTTTCAGACTGTTATCAAAGAAGAACCCATAAATAAGATAATTATAGAAACCTAGATTTAAACAAATTAAGAGAATAATATCATAATGAGTCAATAATTAGAGCTTGTTAAAGGGTAGTTCTAAGTGATTTATCTTGAAATGTTGAACTTAAAATGACACAAAAATTAAAATGAAAAATAAGTTTCCTATAGTCAATTGCACATTTGAGATCATAAAAGAAATAATCAGTGAATCTGAAGAAATATCTAACCTAAACAAAAAATTTTAAAAAATAAAGAAAATTAAAAAAAATTTGCTTTTTTATAAGTTTTATAAGAACAATTCAAAATATATTTTAAAATTTTAGAGGACTGAGCCCACACCTGATGGTGTTCAGGACTTATTCTTGATTCTGTGCTCAGTGATCACTCCTGGAAGTGCCAGGAAACCATATGCAGTGCCACAATATGGTGGTGTCGGAGTGGTCTTATTGGGTTGGCCATGGAAGAGGCAAGTCCCTAAACTCTAGGACTGTCCAGTACAATATTTTTAATGGATAATAATCAATAAATATTTAAATATATCAATGAATAGCTGAATCACTTTTTTAACGAGAAAAATAAGAGAAGTTTAAGGCAGTCCTATAGACATTAAGATAAATAGACACTAACTGAAACTCACAAAACAATAGTAAAAATAAGCTGGCTGTAAAACTGTTTCTATAAAAGTGAAAAATTGTAACTAGCTTTCTATTTCCTATTATGTTTTGAATCCAAACGTATAAATCAAAAGCATAGTACTGTGCTTATATGCATACATCATATATACTTTAATATAAAATTGTTATAATTTTTGGTATATACAGGGGTGGGCTGGAGTGATAGCACAGCGGTAGGGCATTTGCCTTTCATGCAGCCAACCCAGGTTCGATTCCTCCGTCCCTCTCAGAGAGCCTGGAAAACTACCTAGAGTATCTCACCCGCACTGCAGAGCCTGGCAAGCTACCTGTGGTGTATTCGATATGCCAAAAACAGTAACAAGTATCATGATGGAGACATTACTGGTGCCCGCTCGAGCAAATCGATGAGCAACAGGATAACAGTGACAGTGACAATGACAGTGACAGTGACAGGGGTATCCATATATTGAAACAAAGTTATTGTTTTACCAGAAACAAACCAATATTGCATTGAAATCAAAGTTGCTGACTTCAGATGAATACTCTATTTCATTAAATCTTTATAATTGATTTTTAGTCTAGGGGCCATACCTAAAGATGCACTTGTGCTTTATTCCTGGCTCTTTGCTCAGAGAATCTCTCCTTGTGGAGCTTGAGGGACCATATGCACCGCCAGAAATTTAACCTGGGTCTGCTGCATACAAGGCGAGCAGCGCCTTACCCACTGTACTATCTCTCTGGTCCCCCCCCAAAATTTCTTAAACTTTATAGTAATACACAAATAACCCTTGAAATATATTCAGAAGAGAAGTTGAAAAGGTAAAAAAAAATGTTTTTGTGTTTTATTGGGGTAACACTGATTAAAGAGTAAAGTTGGGTCTGAGTGAGAGTGCAGCAGAGAGCACTGGCCCCGCATGCAGCTAACCTGGGTTTGATCCCCAGCTTCCTACAAGGTACCTGGAGTCCTTTGGAAGTTACCCCTGAGTGCAGAACCAGGAGCGAGCTCTGAGTACTGCTGGGTGAGAACCAACCCAAATAAATACAACAAAAAATTAGAATGTAAAAGTTTTTTATGTTTTAGGGTTACAATGTGAGCAAACCTTACCTGCCACAAGTGCGTTTGGGTAGGTATTGATATTTTGATTAAAAAATCATTTAGGAAATGTGATAGTTACACTTTGTGACTCATTTTCTTATCTGTAACAACTAAAGCTGCAAAATGATATTAGTTGCAGGTGCTAGAGAGATAGTACAGTGAGTAGGTCACTTGCCTTTCACGTAGCTGTCCCAGGTTTGACCCTGTGCACTACATATGGTCCGATAAGCCTGCCAAAAGTCAGGAGTAAGGTCCAAGCACTGTCAGGTGTGGCCAAAAAAAAAAAAACAACAACAAAAATATCGCAAATCCAACAGAACCAAAAATTATAAACCAAAAACCAAAATCCCAAACAAAATTGCTTCATTGCTACAATGCAAAAATGACCTAATATGTAAATAGTTTATAGTAGTGCAATGTGTTTGATTTTAAGTATTTTGTTAGCCCTTCATTAGGTGTATATGTGTTTAGGACTGTAATTTCTTTTTGGTGTACATATCCCTTGATTACTGAGAAATGGCCTTCTCTGTCTTTTCTAACCCTGCTTCTCTGAAAGAGTTGAAAGAGTATTTTACTTGAAAAATTGTTTACAAGCCTTTGACTTTGAGTCTGTATTTGCTCTGACTATTCAATTGTGTTTCTTGTAGGCAACATAATGTTGGATTCAATTTTTTAATCCATTTTGCCACTCTGTACCTCTTAACTGGTACATTTAGTCCATTGACATTGGGAGAGATTATTGTCATGGCGTTTTGTGCCATCTTTCTAAGAAATTTGTTGTGTTTGTGGGGTTTGTCTTGCCTTACAGTAGCCCCTTCATTCCTTCTTTTAATGTTGGTTTTGATTCTATGAGTTCCTGAGCTGTTGTTTATCCATGAAGTTGTGTATGGATCCTTCAGATATGAAGGTAAAGTATTCTTGGTGAGACATTCATTTCATTAAGTTCTTAAACATCATTGACCTTAGGCCTGGAGAGTTTTATATGATAGGTCTGCTTTAAATCTAACGGACAATCTGTAATGTATTTGAAACATAGCTAAAAACTTTAGAACTAAATAGCTTATGTATAAATAGCTTCTTACACACATATGTCAGTGTGTTTGTGTGTGTGTGTGTATGTTCACCTATTCTCTAGTTCTTAGTTTTCCTAACTATAAAATGCTGACTTTGGGAAATAATTATATCTGGCATACTATGATTATATGAGCACACAGGTGGTTAGGGATTAAACTGCTGTCAGTTTTCCCCCAAATAAAACTATTTACTTTGTCCACATATAATAATCTGGAGTAACAGAGACTAGTTAGTGTTCAAGGCAATCAGACCACTCAAGTTCAACAGCAGTTTATTTGTTCAGGAATATTTTTATTTGCCAAATCATTTCAATTAGATGGTTTTGCTTGCTAAATTAAATCATTAAACTGTTTTTTTAAAAATGTGAAGGCTTTGGCATTTCAGATAAATGAGCACTATATTTACTCAGTGATATTTTTTTTTATATTTGGGTATATAGTGTTTTTTTTCACTTATGTGTTCTTACAAGTGCTCATAAATTCCAGGCTTCTCACTTAGAAAGATGGCAAAGTACTAAAAGATGAATAAATCCTCTAAATAAACAGCTCATTTCTGAAACTAAAACTTGCTCCTAGAATATAATCCCAATGAGACAAGAGATGGCTATCCCTGACACACAGAGAAAGTTCTAGATGCCAGAAGAATGAGCTATGCCGCAGGCCAATCACAAACAAAAGATCAGGTATCCCTGATCAGTGACCTCACAGAAGAAAATGACCTTCTATCTTGAACATGAATGAGTCCAGTCCTACTGGATTTTTTTCAATGTTTTTTATTCACTTATTTTTGACATTTACATCATATTTTTATTTTTATGTATTTTTTAATTTGAGTCATCATGCCATTGTGAGATACAGTTACAAAGCTCTCGTGATTGAGTTTCAGTCATAGACTGTTCCAACCAACACCCATCCCTCCACCAGTGTACACCAATATCTTCTGTCCTGCTGGCCTTTTGACCTTTTATTTGAAAGAATATCAATATGAAAAGTTTAAATAATCAATAACGATTACTGAAGTGGTCTGGCTTAAGTCTCCTAAAAGATCCCTAGTGTAATTTCCATAGCTAAAGTCTGTCCCTGTTAAAAGAATCAGCTTAGCCCCCAAGGCTCGGGAGGTTCCATTGCTGTCCAGTTCTGCTGCTCAGTTCCTAGAATTCACTTTGCCTCCCTTTTCCTGAGACATGCTTCTGTGACTTTATAAACATCTTATGTCCTTCTCAGGATTGGCTCAGAACATTTTATATAAAATTCACACCCTTCCTAGAATTTGCTCCTTGCCTCTCTCTCACTCTGTCATCTCCCAGAATTAATCTAAAGAAAACCCAAACCTCATCACCCAGAGACAGACAGTAGAAGACTCCCCAAGATGGTGTTGAATGGGGTTTTCTCTCTCAGGTCTCCACTGTCACTCTGACCGGTACACTCTTTTATAACAAACCTACTTTGTCATCACTTCAACCATCTCACAAGTCCCTCAGAACCAGCACTCCTGAGTTTGAGCCTCTCCACTTCCTTCATTTATTTTCAGCCTTTCTTTTCAGCAAACTTTTCCAAACTGCATATACACTGTGGTACCTATGAACCACGTGTTACAGGTTAAAGGTTTTTTGTCTTAACCGCTCCAAATTCATATTTCAAAGTCCTAACTCCCTCTGTTAAGGAGGTGGAGTCCTCTGGAGGAAGTAGTTGGTGTTGGTGAAACCCTCCTTAAGAGGATTAGCATCCTTAAAAGTCAAAAGCCCAATATCTCTCTCTCTCTCTCCACCTTCTACTCTATGAAGACATACCACATAACAGTCTTTTTAAAACCAAAAAATGCCCCTGCTGAGCCCCTGAAAAAGCTTCCACAACTCTAGATGAGGGCCTCTAACCTCTAGAACTTCAAAAACACTTCTTTTTATCAGCATCCACTCTCTGATACTCTTTTCTAGTATTCAAAACTGAAAACCAAGATTTATGAGAACCTCTCTTTAATATTAAATATTTCTATAGACCTTCAATTGATAACTGTAAGTTACTACATTATAGTTGGTAAAATATTGTGACAAATAATAACCAAGTCTCAGAGAAAGTAGCCTTAAAAGGTATAGGGATAGATAGAACATGAATGGAAATAGTTTTTTCTACATTTTGATCAGATACTTATTCTAGTAGTAGTAATATTAATAAAATGGTTTCTGTTAATGCTCACAGTTTTAAAAAATATGAAAAGGTACAATAAAGCTTTGTTATCAATGTTTTATAAAGTATTTCATTCAATTTTGGAAGTATTTTTGGAAAGTATTTGGAAGTATTTTCTCATTAATGTTAATGAGGATTATTGTCCTGTCAATTAATTTTCTTATAATACATGTGTCTAGAATTGGTGTTTAGGGAGTTCTATCCTCATAAAATTATGCAAAGAGGGCTCATTTCATGTTTCTCTAAATAGATTCTAACTCTCTCGTAATTTGTATTGCAAAAAAAAAAATCTATCTGTTACCTATGAATGACATGCAGGGGCTGGAGTGGTAGTGCAGCTTGTAGGGCATATGCCTTTCAAACAGCTGACGGGGATCTGATCCCAGGCACCCCATATGGTCCCATGAGTACTGCCAGAAGTGAGCCCTGAGCACAGAGCCAGAAATAAAGCCCTGAGCACTGCCTGGTGTGTCTGTCACACACACACACACACACACACACACAAAAAAAAACACCAAAGAATGGCATCCACTATTTTTGCTTGGAAACTGATTTCAATATATTTTGAAGGTAATTATAAGGATTAAAAATTTATTTTGAGCATGATTACTTGAGGAACATAATCATTAATGGCATGTGTTTGACTAGATGCATTTAAATGAAAAGAGAAATGAACATGAGATAAGTTCAAAAATAATTAGAAAATGTGATGAAGTACAGAAACAAGTTCACTGGAAAGAAATATGAGGAGAGAAAATACCATAAATGTCTATTTTAGGGCCTTATAACATTATAGCTTATCCAAAATAAGCTAGTTATAGATATGAGATGTAAAACAAGTCCTTTTGATGCAAAATACAGGGTGTATGCAATATAATACAAGTATGTTACTTTAAATTGAATTGTTTCTGATAATTTTTGATTATTTTTGGTCCATTGTTTCACCTGATGAACATGAAAGTTATACAAATGTTTCCAGTGTCTTGGCTATATTACACTGGCACTTATATTCTTAATGCCATACATATTAAAATAGTATTGTATTTATACCCAAGGGATATGATACAAATTAACTACGTACAACTTATATAGAGTAATATTATTTTGAAAGGTAGTAGAATGAATGTATATTCATTAATCAACACATTTATTGGAAAAGGTTAAAGCAACCTTGAGAACATCATTCCCATACTGGGAATACTGATCAATTTCAGAAAGCCTCAAATTATTTTTCAGTTTCTCTTTTGATTTATTATTCATTCCTAGAGTTAATGTGAAATACTTAAAAATTATAATAAGTAATTACATATAACACCTTCAAGAATATATATTCTCACTAGAAATAATAGCTATTGATTAAACAATTATTGTATGACTCAAACTCAATCATGAAAGCTTTGTAACTGCATCTCACAGTGATGCCATAAAAAATTAAAAAAGTATATATTCATTTAAATTTGAAGTATCAAGGGTTAACATTTTAAACCCTTTGCTTTCTTGAGTTTCTGAAAAAAAAAAAGCCAAAGAAAACTCTATAATATTCACAAAGTTTAGTTGCTTTTGTAAGTGCCATCTGTTTCATCTGTTTAAGAAAAAAAATCACTTTCATTATATTTCAAGTGCAAAGTCTCTTTTCTTTGTCTGTGACATCTCCCCCCCCAAACACCCTCCCCCCACTATCCAGTGAAAGAATCCATGCAATTTTATGTGCTTTTTTTTTTTCACTCTGTTCTCCCTTATAGAATTCTTCATTTTGCCCTGTGGAAAGCAGCACAAGAATTACTGGTCAATTGACAATTCATTCAATTTTACAAGGCACATTTTATTTCTTCTTTTATGATTTCAAAGAGTGTTTCATTGGGGGAGGGGGGGTGGGAGGAAAAATCTACTTCTATTCACAATCAGGATGGCTTTGTTTGAGTTAAAAATCTCACACTGTGAAGTATCTTTTCTGAGTTATAATGAATATTATTATCAATGTGGAAAGGCCTAAGAGGCTAGAAAATTAAGACCACCAATAAGCAATAGGTAAATTGTGATTTTAGCTCAATGAATAGTACTAAATTAAAGACAGATGCATTTCTTTTAGCATTATAATTTGATAGGAAAATTAATTTCAAAAGTAGGTCTTTGAAACATACAAATCTTCAGTTGTCTATTTAATGATATTTATGAATAATATTAAGAATAATGAGAATAATGAGAAATATAGAATAACATATATTTAGCAATTTTTATTTTATTTTCTCTTTTATAGTTACAGAGATTACACCCAAGACCCTATAAATTAAAGGTAAGTGTTCTACCAGTGAGATATATTCATGACCCTATAATTTTTATAGAATAATGCTAAAAAGTATACAAACACTAAAATAGGTTGGTTAGCATACCAGCCAATTCTTGTTTATTTTGGTATCTATCTAATTTAACATTGTGAAATACTAAATAAACATGAAATAGAAATGTAATACTAATGGTATAATACAGAATCTTAGGGTTGTAGAGAGGTATTGCAAAGGAACTACAATAAGAACCTAATAAGAACTCACCTAATTAGAACTTATTCCCTGTGGATTCATATTAATATGGTCACTTAGTAGTTGTGAATATTTTTAAATTCCACTGATTATTCATTTCAAAGTTTTTTTCTGCACTAGAATTCTAAGTTAACCTACACAATGTATATATTTTGACTAAAAGGTAAGTATACAGTAGAATAGCTCTGTCACTCATATAGCTGTTTAAGTGTTTCCAATTTGGTGTGCAAAAATAAAAAAGATACGATTTTAAGCCAACCATAGGACTGGGCATCAAATTTACACATCACATATTTATCTACATACTTGTTTTAGAAGTAGAAAATAATCGAAGCACTAAAAGAATGTTTATTGTTGTTTTATCCTAAAATAGACTGCATGACACACACAGTCTTTTGGTTTAACAGTGATATGAGTTGCATTAATATACTGAGAGAGACATCAAATAAGGACTTTTAAACCATCAAATAAAGAACATTGCTACATTTTGCTAGAATTTTTCTTATCACTGTTCAGGCAAAAACTGTCAGTGCACTTTACTTTTATTTTATTCCTATTAAATGTTCTTATTATGTTGACATCTTTTAAAAGAAAACGTTTTAAGTAAGTTGAAGTAATCTTCTGGTGGAAAAACTCAACAAGTGAAAATGATTACTGGAAAATATCTTTTAAAGAAATTATTTCCTCAAAGAAGTATTCCCCATCATAAAAATTTCCAAAGAAAATATCCATACTTTGCCAAAGGAATATAGATACCTTTGTTATATAACCATCCATATATATGCACATACACCATACATCATATATATGTATATGTATACATATTTAACTATCTGTCTATTAGGAAAATAAGACTGGGAAGATAGTACAGGATTCAGGGTGCATGCCTTGCATGCGTTCTACAGCAGTTTAGTCCCTGGAACTACATGGCCTCTGAACATCTTCAGATGTAGTGCTGTAGGTACCCAAGCACCTTCTGGTTTTAACACCTTCAGACCATTCAGTATACCCTTGGGACTCTAGCACCGAACTCACCTGGTTGCCTAATAACTTCTGAAACTGACTGTCAGGTACCTGAGAACCTCCTGCACACTCCCCACAAAGATAACTGGATAAATAAATAATAATATTTAGGGGGGGAAGCCACATTGATATGAAAAATAAGAAAACAGGCAAAATATAAGCAAATAAGCTGATGATTGTGGTAGCCAATGTTCGGTAAATTCAAGATGAACTATCAAAACTGTTTTTCTTACGATAACTTAATATTTAACATTATAGCACGAACAATTCCAATCTGGTATTATTTCCTCGACATTTATTTTTCCCTGCCTAAATATTTTTATTTTATTCTCTCACTCAAAGTTGTGCAAAAAACCTGAAACTGAAGAAAATATGTTAAATAAATATGTATTTATTTTTATTCTATGCAAGAACTTTGACAAGAACTTAATAGCAATATATTTATTTTCAGTAATGGAGGAACTATAGCAGAGAATATTAAAATATTTTTATAATCTCCTAAGTTTTTTCTTTAATATCTATCTAAAAAGTCTGCAATATAAATTGACTGGGGATTTTTTTTAAGTAATGTAAGTTTATTTCTAAGTGTAACCTATCTTATAAACTTCCTACTAAGTAAGCATTTTTGTTAATTCAATGAACTCTGCTATTTTTGAATAATTTGTCATACATAAAAATACCCTAAGTACCACATGAAGAAAAACTAAAGATAATTCAGAGGATTCCATGAAATAGTTTAGTGACTAAAACACCTGCCTTGCAATCATAAGGCTGTGGATTTGATTCCCAGGGCCATTTATATGCACTTAGTATGTTTCTCCCCTCAATGGTTCACCACCTCCTCGAAGTGAGGGGGTGGCAACTGTGCCAACGGGCAAAGAGCGAACCAACACATGCTACCCAGAGATGCAGGCAGGTGCAAGGCTGGACTCCTTGCATCAACTGTGTCGATCTGGCCAGTACTTTCTGTACATGAGCAGTACATCCATGTGTAAGGTATGTGGCGTGTTTGTCAGCATGCAGATCATTACAATGTGCCACCCACACAGCAGAGCCTGGCAAGCTACCTGTGGTGTATTCGATATGCCAAAAACAGAAACAAAAAAGGGCCTCATTCCCTTGACCCTGGGAGAGCCCCCAATATGGCAGTGTTGAGAAGGAGCAGCAAGGTAAAGCTGCTAAAATATCAGGTTCCAACTAGGCTGCCAATATGAAGAAGGACTAAAATGATTGTGTATTTTTAATGCATGTACTCTGGCATCGGAAGCATCCATCAAGGACCTGATGGCGCAAGCACAGAAGATCTAGTATAATGTCATTGGATTGACGGAGACAGGCGGCATCGATCACATCACGCCATTTTCAAAACTGCAGAAGAACTGTTCCTCAGAACATACGACAGTAGAGGCGGTGGTGGTATTGCTGTCCTCGTCAACACGAACTTGTCCATGAGCATTGATTCCTTCGAATGCCTAACAACCGAAATAGGATGCTTATGTTTGAATAGATGTGGCTCATTGCTGGCAGTTTCTTTCTTTCTTTCTTTTTTTTTTTTTTTTTTTGCTTTTTAAGTCACACCTGGTTATGCACAGGGGTTACTCCTGGCTCTGTGCTCAGGAATTTCTCCTGGCAGAGCTCAGGGGACCATATGGGATGCCGGGAATAGAACCTGGGTCTGCCACGTGCAAGGCAAATGCCCTAGCTGCTGTGCTATTGCTCCAGCCCCACTGGCAGTTTCTATTTTCATCATCTATGCACCAACATCCAACTACAAAGGAGAAATTGAGAAGTTCTACACGGAGCTAGAGAAGTTCTAAAGACCACACCTTCCACAAGCTGGTAGTTTTAACACCAAGATACGACTGAGAAGATCCCCAGAAGAACTCCACATAGGGACCCATAGCTTAAAATGGAACAAACAGGGTAAGAGACTGTCTGAGCTCATCATGTTGACCAAGACCATCCATGGTAACTTGCAGTTCCAGAAGGCCGAATCTAAACATTGGACATGGGAGTCTCCAGGTGGACAGTTCCACAATAAAATTGACCACATCATATTCAATCAATGAATATGACCAATGACCTGTTGTAACAAAATTCCAGACAGGATCAGACCATAGCTGATGACATTGTTTTAATAACACCAAACATTAGCCAAGCGGCAGGAATGCTGGCCAACTTGACCATGAGTGTGGAAAGGTTGAACTGCAGCTGAATCTCACAAAGACAACGTTCCTGAGAAACAGACTAGTTCCTGATGTTCCATTTGCTCTAAATGGAATAAACATCTCAAAATGCAGCAGTTATGTGTACCTAGGTCGAGGACACAACATGACAAAAACGACCTGGCACCTGAACTTCACAGGAGGAAGAAAGTGGTGTGGAATGCCTTCAAGATCGTCTAAGAAATTGTTGAAAGGATGAAGAACCTCTGGCTCTGGGCACATATTTTCTTCCTGCACTGACATATGCCTCAGAGACCTGAGCCCTATGAAAACAGGATAAGAATGCTATTCAGGTCTCCCAAAGAGGAATCAAAAGAGCTGTGCTTGGAGTACCACATTTCACTCAAGTGAGAGAAGGAATCCAGAGTTCTAAACTCCATCAACAATGGAGAATCAGGGATGCTGTCTCATTTGCTAAGATGTTGAAAATCAGATGGGCTGGACACATAATGCAATTTGGAGACAACCACTGGAATAGAGCTGTTACAAATTGGATTCCATGGGACGTCAAAAGAACACCTGGCCGCCAAGCTCACCTACAAGATGGACAGACTTGTTTATCAAGACCCTGAATGAACGGTTTGAGTCTCTTCATGTTCCTGGAGTGAGCAGACAAGATGGTCAGACTTGTTTGTCAAGACCCTGAATGAACGGTTTGAGTCTCTTCGTGTTCCTGGAGTGAGCATTTGCATGTAACATGGACAATTGGAGATATTATTGGCACCCACTTGAGCAAATCGATGAGCAATGGGATGACAAGTGACAAGTGACAAGTGACAAATGTTGACTAGTAATTCATCATATATGAATTTTCTTTATCTACTAACTTTCCTTATTTTTTATTTATAGTAAAGGAAATTTTAACTTTAGTCAGATCAATTTTTGTTTTAACTTTCTTATTTAATATTATTGGGCTAGAGTGATAGCACAGCATGTAGGGCGTTTGCCTTGCATGTGGCTGACACAGGTTTCATTCCTCCTCCCCTCTTGGAGAGCCCGGCAAGCTACCAAGAGTATCTCACCCACACCGCAGAGTCTGGCAAGCTACCCGTGACATATTCTATATGCAAAAAAAAAAGTAACAAGTCTCACAATGGAGATGTTACTGGTACCCACTCGAGCAAATCGATGATCAACCAGATGACAGTGACAGTTAATGTTATTAGATCTTTGAATACACCTTTTTAAGTCAACATCATTGAGAATTTTGTTTAAAATTTTTCAATTACCTTTTATAAGTGGCACAAGGTTTAATTCTATTTTATGTGAAGCTAAGAAATTTTTTTTGGAACAGTTTTTTTGTTAAAGAAGTCTTCCTTGCTTCATTTTATGGACATAGTTCTTTTAGCATTAATTAATTATACATACATCTGAGCACTCTCAATTATATCCCATTGGTCTGAGAGTCTGCCTTTTTCTACTACTGTATAACTTTGATCATTATAGCTTTATAGTAAGGAATATAGCTTTGTAGTAAGGGACTTCCAGGCCTCTCATATATTTTTCTAGGAAATATTTTGGTAATTAGGGCATTAATTATATATGTATATATAGATGGATAGATAATCAAAGAGATAGAGATATCTATCTCTATATATGATCATCACTGTCATCCCGTTGCTCACTGATTTGCTTGAGCGGGCACTATCAACATCTCATTGTGAGACTTGTTATTGTTTTTGGCATATTGAATACACCACGGGTAGCTTGCCAGGCTCTGCTGAGTGGGCGAGTTACTCTCGGTAGCTTGCAGGGCTCTCCAGTAGGGGTGGAGGAATCGAACCTGGGTTCGACGTGTGCAAGGCAAACACCCTACCTGCTGTGCTATCACTCCAGTCCATCTCTCTATATATATATTTAAGTGGAATTCGATCCATGTCCTTGAAGAATGGAGATTTTATTGAATCTGCATAGTGCCTTTGGGTAGGATGGCCATTACAGGCAATGGATGGGGAAGTACACACACAAGTACTCTGGGACTGCTCCTGTTTCTACACTGAAAACTACTCTAGACTCCGTAGTTTGGGTCCACACCTGAGTCAGTTCTCAGGGACCACATCTGCTGGTGCTTGAGTGACCATGTTAACAACCACAACAACAAAATCACTGCATAATTTTATTTATGTATAGAATCAATTCTTCCTGAAGTCCTGGAAACTCCACCCACACAACAGAGCCTGGCAAACTACCCGTGACATATTTTATATGTCAAAAACAGTAACAACAACATGCTCTTCATGTTCCTGGAGCGAGCAGACACCATTGGGCTACACTAGCATGCTACAGGGACAAATGAAAATGTTGCTGTTGCCCCTCTCAAGCAAATTGATGAACAATGGGATGCCAGTGATACAGTGATGTAGAATCAAAAATACCCAATTCAAACTTTAAAAACTAGTAAAATTGTTGTTACCCATTGCAGAAACAGGGAGGTGGAAGAAATAGAGAAATTATGGTCAAAGGGTGAAAGTTGCAGTTATGCAGGAAGAACAAACACTAAAGATCTAATGTACAAATTGGGCCTCTGGTTAAATAGTATGCTATAAACTGGAGATTTGTTAAGAGTGAAACTCAGGAACTTTCACTATAGGTATTGAAATTATGACTATATGTTAAAGTTGATAATTAGCTTGATTTTAATAATCAATTTATCATATCTGCCCTCCAAAGAATCATGTTATATACTTGGAATAATTATATACATATGCAATATACATATGCATATATAAATATATATGCACGTGCATATAAATATATACACATGTATGCATATAATATATACACATGTATGTGTATATATTATATGCATACATATAATTTTCAATATTAAATGGTGCCTATAGTCAATGTCTAGATGACAATAGAAATGGCTAATCATTAAAATGATTGGTAGTGCATACTAAAAGTAGAAATTTGGTTGTTATCTGGAATATACTTACCACAGCTTTCTAAATTCTCAGCCCAAATAGTTGGCTATTATATATAATTTTCCCAAGGATTAAAAGCATAAAGAAAATTATATTCTCCCTTTTTACGGAATTGTGTAAGCCCCGACAATATTCCTAGATGTATTATATATGCATATATGTATATAGGTATCAATATATTCCTTCCTAAACTGTAGGAAATTTTTTGAAGCAATATTTCTGATTTCAAATCAGATTGCAGGAAGTTTTCACCATGGCATCGGCAACTATTTGGTAATATGAAGAATAACAGAGTTTCTGCATCATAAACTTCCACATAAAGAATCATACACCTAAAATAAATATCAAATGGTTATTATATAACACTCTGTTTCTTGCAACACTAACAAATGAGTTGTGAAACTAAAAATGGAAACAGTTCTACATTTGTTTGGTGTCCTGATTAAAGTGTTGTCAGATGTGTGAAGCCTTGGATTCTGTGAGGACCAAAATAAACTTGCACCTTTTCTTTCATCACTTGATAGGGAGCTTCACACATTAGCATTTTAGCATGGTAGCTCAGCAGTAAGATTTACAGAAGTTTGAAATATCAGGAAACTCTAACAACTCTTTAGATGATTGATTTCTGGTGTAGTTTTCATTGTTCTGAATTCAGTTTTACTGGTGTAAACTTATTAACTATTTATACCCATACTACATTCAAAATAACCCTCTCTAATAAGAGTGTTTTCGAAACAAACTTTCCATCTTCAGGAACACACTGATAACCTTTTCTTATGATGTTTATTTCTGAGGTTTCTCTCAAATCTCTAGTTCAATATTAACTGAATTAATTTTGAATATATAATATTATGTCATCTTTTACTTGAAATTATAAATAAATATTCATAATTTGTAGCTGAACTTTTTTCACAAATTGTAGCATAAATAGATTCAAATTATAAAATAAGGATAGTTTAGAAAACAACTTCACTCTATCCACATTCAATGTAGTCTCCTAGGTGATGTATTTGATGTACAAAATATCATCAGTTGTTTCTTGCAAATAAAATACTTACAAAAAGAAAATAAAACAGTGTTTTACTGACAATGCCTAGTTTTATAGTTCAATATTCTTAATCTCTTCAGCAAAAATATGTGATCAGCCCATTTAGAATTCATATAGTTTTAGATTTTTTACTGAAACCTAAGGTCTTCTTTTATTCCTGACATACTATTGTATGCCATAGATGCATGGCCATTAAGATTATTCTCAGTTAGAATAATCATTTAGTGTGAATTACATTGATCTAATGCGGTATTTTAGGGACTCCTGAATGATTTTCAGTAGCATTTGAAGAAGACCATTTTCAGTTATTCTAACACTTGCAACCGTGTTTTAATCTTTATACCTTTTCTTGAATTATTTATCCAGATCAAAACATATTCTTTTCCTACACGGTTACTGACCTATCCTATAGATGAAACTTTTTCTTTGAGCTAAAATCCTATCCTTTTTAAAAGGCAAAGAGCACATGAATATATTCAATCACTACTTTAGGAAACAAGGTAATGCACTGAAACAAAAATATTTGGGGTCAGATTCATTTATAGGGTCTGGTCTATTTGGAGCCTTTCTCTCTGTTATTTTAGCTCTGACTTATTTTCTTTCTTGCATTCTATATGCAACATGCAAATAACCATCTGTTTTCCCCACTGTTCATTGTTTTGTTGCTGGGCATCTGGAGATTGATGGTCTCCCCCACACAAGATATGCACTCCACTCAGCCCAGATTCACTGATTCCGTTAGTATATTCTTTAGTTTGTGGATATTTTCATTTGTTTGGTTTGTTTTGAGGGACACACCTGGAGGTGCTTAGGACTTACTTCCAGCTCTGTGCTCAGGGATCCCTCTTGGAAGTGCTCAAGGCTCTTGTGTGACACTGAGGATCTAATCAGTGTTGGCCATACATAAGGCAAGCACCTAGTTCCCCTGGACTGCCTCTCTCATTCTGATCTTTAGTTTAAACAGGGGAAACCAGACTCTGCTCATACAATAAGGCTGTGGCAGTATTATAAAAAATGATAGTTACTTTGTCCTTGAGTATTTATGAAGCATAGCACCACAGATGCTAATTACCATCCATCTCTGCAATACTTGAAGACAAGGATCAAATAAAATATCATATATATAAACATATACATGTATATATAGAGAAAAATAAGTTTAAGAAAGAAGTTTGCAGAACACTTTAGAAGCCTTTAAGTCATTGAAAGCATAAAAAATTTAATACAGAAAGTAGAAGAATCAGAAGGAAACAATTATATTGTAGACAGAGTACTGACACAGTAGTCAAAGAGGGAAAAAAAGTTTAAGTGGTGAAATTTTTTTAAAGCACAGGCCAAAAGGAAGATAACTTGAAGAGGCCTTTAGATTTAGAAATTAGTTAACTAATCATTCCCTAAATATTTTATCAGAGTAAAGGGATCAAGAAAAACACTTAAGTGAGCCAAATAGTGACTACCAAATAAAGAACTGGATAGAACATATAGATTTTTCTTTTTACTTTAGAGAAGGTGATAAGGAAATGAAATGATGTTATTATACAAGAAAAGTAAAGGAAAATGAGCATTGAGGAAAATATGATAATCTAAGAAACAACAATTAGTAGAGAATATTTATATTGAGACTGGGAGAAGGTAAAAAGTAAGAAAATATGGAGCACCTAATATATCCTAGATTTATAAGAAGCTTGTGCTGATAAAGATATTGATATTAAGTCCTGGACATATAACATAATGAGCAGAATAACAAAAACTCACAAAATCTGGTCATATTTTATGAATTTAAAAATTATTAAAGGAGAATGTGGGAAAGGATATAGTAAGAGATATTTACCTTAAATAAAACATAGCAAAGATAAGGTAACATCAGATAAGGTAAAATTAGAATGTCGAAGCTGAAAATAGATAAAACCTAAAAACAATTATACATATCCTATTTTCCAGGTAGGGACCATTTTTTTTAACCCTGATATGAATGAACTAGATTTTGGTAGGTGGGGTGGAAAGTCTGAAATGACTATGACTTGAAAAGTCTCTGGGGCAAACTCTTACCTCTCGTTACAACATGGATGAAACTGGGTCATGCTAGATGAAACTGTCTCCTTTCTCCATTTTTGTATATCACAGAAGACTGAGAAAAATTTTAAAAAATGTATTTTCTTCTTGTTGCCCAGGCCATACCAGCCCTGCTAATGGATCTCCAGTATTGTACCTGGCAGTGCTCAGGAGAGTATTTGGTGCTGACATTGAACTGGGCCAATGAACACATAATGTACTTTAACATGTATATGATATTACTAGTGTTTTGCATAGTTTTTGTACTGAGAGAGCATATAAGTGGCCAATAAGAATATTAATATTAGCACTTAAATTTCATGTTATTGGTAGTATATACATGATAAAGAGATACTTTCACACTTCTACTTAATGCTGCAATAGAAATATTAATTAAAGCAATAGAAAGAGGAAGAAAGAAATGTACTGAAGTGATAGTACAATAGGTAAGGAACTTCCCTTCCACAAAGCTTACCTGGATTTGAACCAAAGCACACCATAGGGTCTTCTAAGATGCCAGAAGTGTTCTTTGAGCACAGAGCGAGGAATAAGTCCTAAGCTCAGCCAGGAGGGTTCCAAAACCAGTCACTGTCACTGTCACTGTCATCCTGTTGCTCATCAATTTGCTCAAGCAGGCACCAGTAACATCTCCGTTGTGAGACTTGTTGTTACTGTTTTTGGCATATTGAATATGCCTGGGTAGCTTGCCAGGCTCTGCCGTGCGAGTGAGATACTCTCAGTAGCATGCCGGGCTCTCCTAGAGGAGCCGAGGAATCGAACCCAGGTCAGCCGCATGCAAGTCAAATGTGCTATTGCTTCAGCCTTCCAAAACCAGTATAAACAGAAAAATAAAAAGAAACCAAATCGAATAAAACAAAACAAAGAGTGGTATTTCTGGGTCAAATTAAACCTCAATTTCTAATCTTTTGAGAATCGTCCATATTGTTTTTCAAAAGGGCTGAACGAATTGCAATTCCCAACAGCAGTGAAGGGAACACCAAGTAGAGGATGTCAGGAGGACCCATTTGGGTTGGAACATGCAAGCTGAAAGTAGACTATAGACCAAACATGATGGCCACTCAGGCCACTCAGTACCTCTATTGTAAACTACAACACCCAAAAAGAGAGAGAACAAAGAGGAATGCCCTGCCACAGAGGCAGGGTGGGGTGGTGGGGGATGGGGTAGGGGTGGCGAGATGGATACTGGGAATCATTGGTGGAGGTGAATGGGCACTGGTGGGGGGATGGGTAAACGATCACTGTATGAGTAAAATGCAAACACAAAAGTTCATAAGTTTGTAACTGTACATCACAGTGATTCTGTAATAAATTAACAATAAACAGAGTACATGCAGACTAAAAAGGAAAAGTTAACACTACCCTTCTTCACATATAACACAAATGACTTGTAGAAATTCACCAAAACAAGAAAAGCTTCTCTTTTATATTAAGTAAATAAATCTGTTATGGCTGCAGTATATAAGGTACACACACAAATGCCCATTGTTTTTCTATTTAGCATCTATAAACAGTTTGGAATTTAAAATAAGACAATACTATCTTCAATATAACAAAATTTAAGTATTGAAGCCTAATAAATAAGTCATAGGAAATATGCCACTACCACCTTGCCAGGATCTGCCATGTGAGATTCTGCATCGCTCTCTTCCAGGAGCTTTGTTTTATAGTCTCTGGATCTTGGCCGTTGATGGGATTACACAGCACCAGAGGCAGTTTGTGGGTGTGACTGCCTAGCTATTGGAAAAAGGGGTATCTGGGTGGAGGAAGCCCAGTCTCAATCCGAATAGACTTGGAGATCTCAGCCCCAGGTCCCACACACCTGGGTTCCTCTGCCAGTTCCTTCATGCGTGAGGCTCATCCAAGTGTGTGGAGAGTGTCCTTGAGCATGGCTGTGGCTGGGTTCTGGAGCTGCCGGGACTCTGCTCTGGTCAGGGAGGGAAACTCAACCCACCCTCCTCCAAGGGGCTCCGGTGAAGACAGCCAGGCACGGGGGCAGGAGACTCTGTATCACTCTCTGACACATAAAATATATTTATTTAAAAAAATAAATAAAAATTATGTCGCTATGGTCTTTAAGAAAATAGAGAAATAAATCAAAAACCGCAATTTAAAGTTGGATTAAAGCTATAGCAATAAAAACAATATGTCATTTAAAAAGATACATAATAGATGAAGGAGTCTATAACTGAACCACATAAAAGTATTCAATTCAGTTTTGACAATGTGCTTATCAATGTGATAAAAATATATAATTTTTTAAAATGTGAAAACATTGATTTACAACATTGAATAAGTATGAGATGTGTATTACTTTAATTTGTGCATATATTTACATACTTCATTAGGATCATGACCAAATACCTAGTTTGTGTTTGTGACCATAAAGTTGTCCTCATAAATGTTTTACTTATTTTCATCTTTCTTTTTGTCAAAGATGCAAAGCCAAAATCTTATGACTCAAGTTAAGCATAAATTGACTAACTAAAGTTTATAAAAATTTGAGCCATGTTTTCTACAAAAGGTTCCCCAGTAATAAGAACATATACTAAAAACTGGAAAAAATAATTCAGTAGAATTACACAGGTATAGTGATGCAGCTGTTTAATCTAGGCAAGAAATTCTGCTGATTTTTGCCAAATATTGTTTCCAGGATGCAAATAATATTTTATATAATACATTAAATAGGTGAATTTTACCTCAGTAAAAAAGCTACAAAGGATTTTATCTCATTGAGATATTAATTTTATGTAATTTAAATAATGAAACATTAAAAAACATATTAGTGTGCTTTTTATTGAATTATTATTTTAAAAAATAAAACAACAAAAGTCTTGCTTTTTTTTTGCAAAAAATATAAGGCTTAAATTTATAAATAGTTCCACAAACAAGAAAAAAATGCATTAATTGTTTTAGTAGATTTTTTTGGGGGAGTGGATAGGGGCTTCTTTGTAACACATCAAATTGTTTTTGTAATTTTTATGCAAAAATTTTTTAAATCACTGTTTCATTTATATGTAAAATAGGGCAGATTTTTTCCTGTCTTTTGCCAATCAGTGGTTTTTCCACTCAAGCAACCCTGTATTTATTCTGTAAGAAAATATCTAGTCATGTGAATAAAATCTAGCTCTTCCAATTTTCACTTAATTTGCATTGGTGTCTAGGAGTTGCTCTGAAATCTATTTTTCTTTCTTACTAAAAATGCCATTTTCCTTCATGCTGCTTGAGTTGTAAGTAACCTCAGAAGCATTATGTTCTCAGAATAGGAAGGCAAAAAAAATATTACTTTTGTCTATAAATTTAAGTTCAGAAGTGAAAGGACTTACCAGCAAAGCAAAAAGATAAATCTTGATAGGGAAAGAAGTAAAGGAATGGAGAAGTGAAGAATATTTCTACAAGTTGCATTAAAAGAGAAACTAAGGATTACCTGAAGCCTGAAATGCTAATCTAGGCTCAATTTTCTTAAAGCATTTCTCATTTCTAATTCATTGTGAGTATAAGCTACATAATATTAAACTCTATGCTTGAATTTATAATACAGTATTTTGTTGAAATTGTAAGATGCATGCCACAAAGTATAGGGGAAAAACTGGCATATTTATGCATTGATAGCAGATGAGATTTAGGAAGTGATATAACATAAAATTTCATCACCATCCACTTCTTTTTGAGATCAAACACAGGTCTCTTTCCTAGAGAAGGTTTTCCTAACAAAGAAGCAATTGAAATTAGTTTGTGCTTCCACTAAAACTAATTGTGCTTCTAGTCACATTGATATTTATTTTTGTAAGATTTAAAACCATAGTCTTATATTAACTTTGGACACCAAGTGTCCACTTCAATTATTTTCTGCCCTGTACTAGCAAAAAAATATTGTCAGAGAGAGAGATGTAAGAGGAAAAAGACAAGGAGGGGAAGAAATGGTGAGGAGGACAGGGATATAGAATCTGCATAAATTGAAGTGACAATAATTTCAGATAAAACAGTATTTCCAATTTATTCTGAATATGTTTTACTACTGAAACTAATTTTTGAAAACCTTCATGTTAAAAAAAAAGGCATGTAAAAGAATATAAACAGGAGGCTGGAGCAATAGAACTTCGGGGAGGGTGTTTGCCTTGCTTGCGGCCGACCTGGGTTCGATTCTCAGCATCCCATATGGTCCCCTGAGCACCGCCAGGGGTGATTCCTGAGTGCAGAGCCAGGAGGAACCCCTGTGCATCGCCGGGTGTGACCCAAAAAGCAAAAAAAAAAAAAGAATATAAACAAAATTCTGACCTTAACCTCACCCTTACTTTCCTAGTTCTTTTTTTAATGCAGTGGTTTATTAAGATTTGCTAACATTTCTGAACCAGTAGTAGACAATATCAAAACAATTCCCAAATGCTTAAGGAGACTTTAAAATGTTACTTTTATCCTGAGCAGAACAATTTGCTGCAGACTGGATGGAACTAGAGGGTTTCATGTGGAGTGAAGTCAAAAGAGAGACCAACACATAGTGATCCTTGTCATATCTGGGATATGTGAAACAGAACTGATTATCAAATGCAACAAAACTGAGGGTCTGCTATGGGGGTAGGCCTAAGGTTGGTTGGAAAAATTGGAAATAATAGTGGTGAGAAGGTATAATTGTGATGGGGTTGGTGTTTTGAAATGTTGAGTGCCTGAACAAATCATCATGAATAATTTTGTATCTCACTGTCACTGTCATCTCGTTGCTCATTGATTTGCTTGAGCGGGCACGAGTAACATCTCCATTGTGAGACTTGTTGTTACTGTTTATTTGGCATATCGAATACGCTACAGGTAGCTTGCCAGGCTCTACCCTGTGGGTGAGATACTCTTGGTAGCTTGCCAGGCTCTCTGAGAGGGGTGGAGGAATCAAACCCAGGTCAGGCACTTGCTAGGCAAATGCCCTACTGCTGTGCTATCGCTCCGGCCCAATCTGGCTTCGACATCTGTCACCCCATTGATCGACATTGTTGATTTGTCTATCTGGCTGGCTAGGCGGGAGTCCCCTTCCTCCCTTACCGCTTCAAGTGTGTGTCTCCCGAAGCTGTGTGCTCAGTTGAAGAGGATGTCCTTCCCCGAATATAGATGGACCAGTCTTCGGTCGAGGGTATACGAGTAGCTACACTCCCCTGCTAGAACCTCCAAACAAGCTCTCAATTTTGTATAAAAAATAATAAATAAAAAACTGTAGCACTGTTGTCCCATTGTTCATCAATTTTCTCAAGCAGGTACCAATAAAGTCTCTATTGTGAGACTTGTTGTTACTGTTTTTGGCATATCAAATACAAATCAGAAAAAAACTGCAATGACCGAAAGCTGGTCTACAAAATAGGGAGAAGAGATGAATAAGCACCCATTAATGAAGACATACAGATGGCAAAGAGATATGCAAAAGAACACTCTTTATTACTTATTATGAAAGTATGCAAATCAAAACAAAACAATAAATTCAGTTTATAATTAATTTTGTCTTTCACAAAACAACCAAAACACTCGTTGCCGGCATGTATGTGAATCCAGTCTTCTACTGATGGGAATATTGACTGTTTCATGTTTCTTGGAAAACAATATGGATACTTCTCAGGAAATTAAGAGCTAAGATTCCAGACAACCCAAAAATTCCACTTCTTGGCATATACCCCCTTTGTATTTATTAGTCTAAAAGTTTTGTAACATTTTACTTTATAATTACGTCTATCACAAGTTTGAATTTTTGCCTCCTGATTTATACTGTCTTAATGCTATTTTTTCACATTGTCGCATTACCATGTTTTCCAGCATCATTTATTAAAAATGAATTCTTTTCTCATTGAATAGTCATAACCTTCATCAAAAATCATTGAGGGTCTCCAGAGAAGATAACTCACTTGCTTAAAGTACTAGCCCTGCAAGCATGAGGTTTTGAGTGTAAACTCTGGTTCTGCACAGTGTACCATATTAATTCTGGCAGCGCATGGATCTGAAACTTCTATCAAGGGAGCTGGGTGCAAGGCCAAAGTATCTGTTGTCTTATTTATGAATTCTTTAATTTTTCATTAATATATTTGCATTTTTGGTTTTTGTTTGCTTCGCAGTCACACTGTTAAGCCTGGGATTCTGTGTTCCCAAGTGGTGAGATGGACAGAAATACTAACTCGATAATGCAAAAGCAGAAAACTTTTATTCCAATATACTGGGGTCAACTATCTCACCCACAGAGTGGTCTCTTGATAGTGACACTGACTTCAGGCAGCAAGCAGTATATATAGGGTTTGATTACATAAGCAGTACATGCCTATTGTTTCAGAAAAGAATCTTACATAGTTACCAAACAAAGGAGTTTTGGCAAGTATCTAGGGTAACAGTGGCTAGACAGCAATTAAACAATAATTTCTAGTATCAGTACCAATTTTATGATTACATAGACTTCTCATTCTTTTAGGGTTAAGGAAAAGCAACTTCTGGGGCATTGTGAGAATTCATTAATTGGGCCCACTTGCTGAGCCCAGGAACTTTCCCACAGGGGTTCAGAATGGCTAGTTACACATTATTTTATTGCTGGGAAACTGAATCTGTTTCAGTTCCAGGAACTGAACTTAAGGCCTACCTGATTATGCTGAACTTAATGTAGCTTGATCTACCAAGAAATTTGGAAAGAAGTTGTTAATTAGTTTCTCATTTATCATGACCAAGCAGCACTCTGCAATACTCTTTCAAAAGCATTACATCAGTCTTAAAGATATTCAAAAAGGTTTACAACACTCCTTAGAGTAAATCTATTTTTCTATTTGTTCTTACCACATTATTTTGATTACTGCTATTTTAAGTGGGTTGAAGTCAGGAAGTGTAAGACTTCCAAAGTAGCCCTTCTTTCTTAACAATGTTTATGTTATGGATGTGGAGTTTGGATTTTAAATTATTCCATGAATTTTTAGGATGTGCTTTATTTCCACAAACAAATCATTGGGATTTCGTTTGATCTCTTTCTTTTTATTGTAATCAGTTATAACTATAAATTGCTTTCTTGACATTTTTTGCTAAATAACATATGGTATACATATATATACACACACACATATATATTCATATTTATCTGAAAATAGTTCCTAATTTACTTTGTAATTTCTACTTAGACCTTTTCAACATTTTTTTATGTGTGAGGAGGGCACAACCCATGGTGCTTAGATCCTATTTCTGACTTTGTGCTCAGGGATCACTCCTGGAGATACTAAGCTAAGCGGACTGTATGAATAAAAGCTCTGCAAATTTTCAGTTATTTAGAATGTGTCCATTTTATTAATCTTGTATTCACTTGATTGCTTTAGGTTTTGCTTTCTCATTTGTTTTTCTGATTTCTGGGACATTTAAGGATACTGTTTTAATCCTTTTAAATCAAAATGCTAATTTTTTCATGAGGGGATTAAAGGCTTTAACTTGGCGGCCTAACATTTACAGAAGATCTCGCTCCTCTATCATTACTCTCTATATAATATTTTTGCTAATCTCATGTACTTTCTTGTATAGTATTCAATGCATACTTCCACATTTGACAGTATTCATAGTCCATTGTACTTGATTATTTTCTTGTCTATCTTTTCCACTTGATTGCAATATATATTACTCTGTATCCTCACTGTCTTCCTGTGATAACATGACTAAGAACCTGACCTGTTAAGAAGATTGCCACCACATGAACGTGGCTTCTGAGTAGCTGTAATATTGACAACATTATGACAGAGAAACTGATTCCTTAATCATGTTTTATTGCAAGGATTAAAAGCCAAAGCTGGTTTTTTAGTTTCTATGGAAATTTTGAGTATGTTTGAAGGAGCATATCTATGTGAGCTCTTTTTAGAACTGTAAATCTTTTAGATAAAAAACAATCACTAAAATCGTGTTGTGGTGTACATGTAACATATTCACTGAATTTAAAAGAATTATAGTGGAAAATAATGACAATTATTTCAAAACATTAATTAAACAATAAATTATATTTGATATATTCAGTCACATTAGTTGTATTAAATATACTTTTAAATAGTTTTACATGTTCTTGGACTGTTTTTTGTCTGTTTATTTTGTTTTGAGTTCAGACCTGGAAGTTCTCAGAGCTTATTTCTGGGTCTGTGCTCAGGCCTGTCTCCTGTCAGTACTTGGTGTGTGGTGCTGGGGACTGGAGCTGGGCCAGCTAAGTGCAAGGCAAACATCCTTGCTGTTACATTATCCCTCTGGCTCATTGCTTGATTTTTTTTTCTTTTGCTTTTCGGGTCACACCTGGCGATGTACAGGGGTTACTCCTGGCTCCATACTGAGGAATTGGTCCTGGTGGCACCCAGGGGACTATATGGGATGCTGGGAATCGAACCTGGGTTGAACGAGTGCAAGGCAAATGTCCTACCCACTGTGCTATTGCTCCAGTCCCCATTGCTTGATTTTTGAAAGTCAAAATATTAAGCTGAGAACTGGAGTTCACATTGTACTAGAAATGATAGTATTAAGTTTGTACTTCACATTTTATTTTACTGACCTGTGAAATCATCAAAATCTCAGACCTCATAGGCTTCAGTTTTGAAGCTTCACAATTATCAGTATTTTTAATTATTTGTGTGTATTTGATTCCTTGATAAATTCTATCTTATTTATCAGAGTGTGAAATCATGAAGATTTTATGTGATCAAGAAGTTAATTGGTCACATTTGGGGCAAAAAGAGACTTTGTAAAGAGTCAGCTATAAACAAATATATATAAATAAATATATATAAATTTACATAAAACATATACGTGTATATATATATATATATACATACGTGAGTAAACAAATTTCTCATGCATGAGTGAATATATTCCTGGACACATCATCATAATTGAAAAAAATATATACACGTATATATACACATATATGTATGTATATGTATATATATACATATATATATATTTAGCTTTGCATGAAAACTCTTTTTGTTTTTCCTTTTTCTGCAGTACCTGGGATCAAACCCAGTGCTTGCACTTGGAAGGCAAGTATTCTACTATTGAGTTATATCCTTACCTCCAAGAAATTAATTCTTTCTTTTTTGTTAGCTATTGCCAATGCTTTTTTTTGGGGGGGGGTCAGATTTGATGGTGTTTGATGGCAGATTTTTTTCTCCGGATGCTGGGGAATGCCATCAGTGCTAACGATGGAGCCCAAGGCTTCACATGTATGTACAATGTGTGTGCTCTACCTGTTTTCTAAAACGAGGAAAGATACCTTTAATTTCATTTTTGGATTATTCACCTTGAGTGACAGCATTTTGAATAATACTGGTCTTGAAAAAGGCACTTTGTCTGAGGTCTTTAGGATTATGCAGGTAGAAATTATCATCTTGAAAAGCCTCTAATTATTTTAAAAGCATGTTGAAAAAAAATGAATTGCCACTTACTTATATGGTCATATTACCCCCAAATACTTCACTGAATAGCCCAAGACAAGTCAGTATTTCTATCATTCATAAAAAAGTTAAGTGTGAAAATAGAAAAATAAATTTCAAACAAATTAAAACTAAGCTAGAAAGGCTTTCCCTTTCCTATCATTAATCTTAAAAAGGAAAAGCAATATTGTTTTTAAGTGTAGTTGGCATTTTCTGTTATATTACTCCCTTCCTACTCTTTTTCAGGAAGTTTTAGTTTGGAAAATAAAACTTTAAATAGCGAGATGAGAGAATAAAGATATTATCAAATCACTTGGTAAATTGCTAAATGTATGTAATTTAATTTTTAGGAACTGCAAGTCAGAAAATGGGTCTCATAAAGTGTCATTACGGAAATGTTATATTCTGATTAGCTAACAGCTTTGATATTGTTCTGGATTGGAACAGATTTAGGCAATTGAACCTCTTTTGTACTATTAGAGAATTTTACCAGGTTTACAATGAGATATTTTGCTAAGCTTTTCCCAAGGGGGTTAAAAGTCACTTCTTCATAGTAGTTTTTGTGTACTTTGAAGACTTGTAACCTTCATTGATAACACCCATTTTTATTATCTTCACACCTTTCCATCTGTTATCACTTTTCTTGTATGCATTTACCTTATTTCTTAAACTCCTCTTTGATTTATAGTTTACCATAACCAGCTCATCAGACATGCTGCACATTTATCTCTAAGTATAGTACTTATGCATGTCTTTTATTTAGTTAGCATAATAAAAATTAAGTTTCAGGTAAGAAAAAGTGTATATTAATATGTTCTTATAAAATATAATAGAAAAACAGTGTATTTTAATTGAAGATAATTATTATTACCAGTCTTATGTAAAGTATTTCACAGGTTTCCAATTTTGGAGAAAAGTGAATAAGAAATTATGACAAGATCTATATACTTTCCCTTTTAAATTTGAAGACTTAGAGCTATTATCTTTATGAGATGATGGTGTCTTTTTTTAACTATAATAATACAGTGTTTCAGTAAGGAAAAATCCCACCTATTTCTTTCCTTAGAGATGCTTCACAAAGTAGTCATTTCTTTATTTCTGTTTTGTTTTGTAATTTTGCTTTTTGGGTCACACCCGGCAATGCACAGAGGTTACTTCTGGCTCTGCACTCAGGAATCACCCCGGCAGTGCTCAGGGGACCATATAGGATGCTGGGAATCGAACCCGGGTCGGCCGTGTGCAAGGCAAACGCCCTACCTGCTGTGCTATTGCTCCGGCCCCCTTAGGTGTTTTTTGTTTTGTTTTGTTTTGGTTTTTAGTAGTCATTTCTTTATTTCTTTTGATTAACTTTTTCTTTCTTTTTTATTGAACCACCATGAGATACAGAGTTAGAAAGCTGTTCATGATCTGATTTCAGTCTTACAATGTTCCAACATTCATCCCTCCGCCAGTGTACATTTCCCACCACCAAAGTCCCTAGCTTCTCTCCCACCATGCCCTACCCAGCCTGTCTCTATGGCAGGCATTTTCCTTCTTTCTGTCTCTCTGTCTGTCTCTATTCCTGTCTCTATCTCCATTTCTCTCTATCTCTGTCTCTGTCTGTCTCTGTCTCTCTCTCTCTCCTCTGCAGTCTTTCTCTCCCTCTGTCCTTTTGTGCATTATGGTTTGAAATACAGATATTGAGAGGTTGTCATGTGTTTTCCATTACCTATTTCAGCACAGTTCTTATCCAAAGTGATCATTTTTATTTTTGTTATAATGATCCTATCTATGTCCCAACTGCCTTCTCCCCAGTACTTGAAACAATTTCTATCCATGGACCAATCCTCCTGGCCCTTGTTTCTACTGTCCTTGGCATCGTATGGGCACTGTCCTTGGAACGTGCCCATAGAACCCTCAAAGCACAGTTATTGAAAATCAAAAAAGGAGGTATGCCTCCACTTGATTCCTTGTCCTTGACATTGTTTACTTTAAACTTTTTAAATTTACCTCAGGGAGAACCCTATACAGCAGCTGAGAGGCATTTTCAGGAAGATGGACAGACTCAAGAAACTATTAACTCTCCCATTTGGATTAAAATTGACAAAGAATGGGTAGCAGGGAAACTCCTCATTTGAGGAAAAGGCTATGCTTTTGTTTCAACAGATGATTACCCTGCTGGGAAACTTTGGGTCCCTTTACTTCTTATCAGAAGCAGAATTCAACCAATTCAACCACCTGATTTGGATCTCAGACCTCCAGAGACTCACAACCCTTCAAATTCCAGCTCAGATTCATCACCAAACTGATCTCAGCTGGAAGTCACAAGGAAAGAAGAGGAGCCAGCATCAGAGGACCTACAGCAAAGGCCTCTAGCTCCTGACACATTTTATGAGGTCACATTAAGACCTTTCCTTATACCCCTCTTTTACAGGTTGTGGATTGGACAACACCAGGCCTCCATATTTGAATTAACAATATTTTACTTTTACCCTTTTTTTGGGATTCACAGGTTCCTGAAGGAGAAAGAAATGGCTTTTAACAGGAACACCTTTTCATTTCTCTCTAGGATATCCATTTGTATTGGAGCTTTCCTCTGTCTCTTTATCCACAGGCATGGAGACCAAACCCCAACTGCGAAAGCCTCTAATAACTTTAAAGTGTTTTTTCCAAACATAAGCTAGGTTGCACCTAGGACTGCCGAGGAACCAGACCAGAGAATGGCTGTATTTCCCTGCTGAAGTTCTCCTGCTAGAAGTTGTGATGCTCCTGTTCCAGTACTCCCTGACTGATCCAGTACTTCCTGAAATTTATCAGACTTCTACTTGCTGCTCCCCTGAGACTCATTGCTGCTACCACTACTGATGCTGTTATGGGACAACTCTTCAGTTTTGATCCAGACACTTCATTTCTTCAAAATGGGACTAAATGACCCTTAATCACTGGTGACTCTCACCACCTCTGGACAGTGCAGGACAATTGGACGCTTTACTATAAGCACTTCTCTGGACCCAATGTCAGACTGAAATCTTAGTACAACTAATAAGACTGTATTGTGATTTAGAATTGTGCTGTGATTTGGAATTGTACTGTATTTAGAATTGTTCTACTTTCTATTTCAAATGTTTGTAATTTTGTAAACAGAAAAGGGGGAGATGTAGGATGACATTACTTTGTCCTTTCCCTCCTTACCACGAGTAGCTTGTCCCGGTTTTCTCCGGAGTTTAGGCTTACCCCAGTCACACCCATCAAGGTGTTCCCGAATCTCTCCCATCCCTTTGTTTAGCTATAATGCTCTCTTCCCCAAAAGAGTTAATCCACGGCTTTCCCTTAATCTGACTCTGCTAATTTGCAAGATCAGACCTTCCTAGGATACTGAATTTATATTATATAAGTTAATATTGCCTTTCTCCTCTTCTTGTGTCTGTTTTGTATAGACACAAGAAGACAATATTATGTTTTTATAATTTGGGAATTAATTGGCCTCAAATATTATTCCCTCCCGGGCATCTGCTTTATCCACTTAAACCTCAGTTGCCCTCAGTTCCTAGCACCCCAAAGCAGGGTCCCCGACGTGGGACGGGAAGGATCCAGGGCAAGCAGTGAGTTATGTGCTACCCTGGCATCGAGATGGGCCTGGCCAAAGTGCCTAATTCTTAACTATAAGTTAAGAGCTTGATCATAGACAAATGCTGTCATGATCCAATAGTAATTATGAGACTGGGTCCCTGCCAGGGATAGGAAAGACTCATCTGAGATTGAGATGGCCTCAGGAGAGCAATTCTATAAGCTTTAATGCATCTCTTATTGTGTCCATACAAAATAATTAATATTATGAATTCTTATATGTTTGCTGGCTGAGGAGAAGAGAAACACATTCATGGGACTCCGCCCTTGGGTGGATCCTCCTGCTGAAAGAGAAGTCCTAGGAGAAGCATCCCCTAAGGGAAAGGAACCTTACCCTATTGATGGTGACCACACCTATGTGTACGTCCCAACCCCCTCATGCAGTGAAGATTTAACTAGGCTGTAAGTGTGGGTTGGGGGGCCAGATCCATAGGGGGCCAGATCCACGGGGGCCAGATCCACAGATCCAGAGAGAGACCCAGAGCCAGGAGAGAAGCAGGGAGAGAGAATGAAATAAACTGATCGAGCAACCAGTTTGGTCTTCTTCCTTCCGTCACCTGCCCTTGACCGACGGCACACACAGCGGTTCCGGGGCACCGAACGCGGGTGGTGAGACAGAGCCGCCCGGAGAGCCCGCGAGTGCTCGCACCCCTTGGCGAGCCTTAGTTTTTTACAAGTCTCATGCTATGTTTTATTTCTTTTAAGAGCTACATCTTTCTTGATTTCTACTTAGCAAATTACTTAAGAAAAATAATTTTATTTATTAATTTTTTATAAGTTATGTATTTATTTATTTGTTTTGCTTTTTGACTCACACCCAGTAATGCTCAGGATTTTCCTTGGCTCTGCACTCAGGAATTACTCCCAGCGGTGCTCGGGGGAAACATATGGGAAGCTGGGTATCAAACCCGGGTCAGCCACTTGCTAGATAAATGCCCTCCCCACTGTCCTATCATTCTGGTCCAGGAAAATAATTTTATAATTGGAAAATATTTAGACATTTTGATAAAATGACTAAGATATTAACAAATCATGTCATTTCAGATATTACTATAGCATCTGGAAGGTGTAGTAAGTTAATGTGTGAACTGAACCTGGGTTAGCCACATAGAAAGCGAGTGAATAATCTGCTTTTATCTTTCTCTAGCTTCAAAATCAGCTTGTTCTTAAAAGTGTTTTGTAGATTATACAGTATCACAAAATGTGATTTTTTAGGAATAATTGGTTCTGAATGACTAAACATTTTGTTCTAGAAGCATTGCCATCTTATCTCTGTAAATAGTTTGAAAAGAGATCTACTATGTAATCTATGAGATATAAAATTTGCCCTTTAAGTTTATATCAAGCTTTTAAAAAGTTTGAAACTGATGTCTGTAATTTCAGCCTGATGTAAAATATGAATTTGCATAGAAAAAAACATGGAAATACATAGCTTAAACATGTATCCCACAAGATTATACATTTGTTAATGTATATAACTCCCTCAAGAACATCTATGAATAATTCACCATTCCTTGTCTACCCTGTTAATAAGAAAATTGAAGCAAGAAAAATTGAAGCTCTAGTAAAGTCCTCACAACTACGTGTGGTAGATTGATATCTGTTCTTATGTAAGTTGATTCTAGAGCTGAGATCCTAATTTCTGTTTGCCAGTGCACAAATGCATATGATAAAAAAGAAATGTAGAATAAGATTCTCAGTGAAGTAATGATAAAAATAATATATTTTAAAAATTAAATTTAATACTAATAAATATAATGTAATAATACATTTATAAGTGTGGTCAATGCTGTTCCCAAATTTTCCATTATTCTAGAAAATTAGTACAAAGCATTCATAGTTTTTCAAATAAATGTAAATGTAAAGATTGGGATGGTTGCTTTGCAAGTATTTGCATGCACATAATAATATATATGCCAAAGACTTCTAATAATATTTGAAGCAGAATTTTAACTCAACTAAT
Organism: Sorex araneus; assembly: GCF_027595985.1. Taxonomy (NCBI): domain Eukaryota; kingdom Metazoa; phylum Chordata; class Mammalia; order Eulipotyphla; family Soricidae; genus Sorex; species Sorex araneus. Next base: position 340,914,301 of record NC_073303.1, on the reverse strand, counting down.
TTTTAATTAATTGAAAACAAAATATTTGAATAGTGAAATAATAAATTGTTTAAATACATTAATATAAAATAGAAATACTCAAAGTAAAATTTAAGTTGATTTTCTTTTTTTTTTAAGTTTTTATTTTATTGAATCACCGTGAAAAAAATTACAAAGCTTTCAGGTTTAAGTCTCAGTCATTTACTGATTAAACCCCCATCCCTTCACCAGTGCACATGTTCCACCACCAAGAACCCCAATATACCCCCCTCCCCCCATCTAAGTAGCTAATGGTATTCACTTTATTCTCTTTATACTTTGAATACATTCAATATTTCAATAGAGAACTCACTATTATTGTTTGGAATTTTCCCTCAACAATCAGGCCTGCTGAAAAGGCATCATTTAAAAATTTCTTTTCATTGCTGAGGGTGAAGACTCTGAGTTTGAAGCCGCATGGTTTTGAGTTTCTGATATTTTAGTTCAGTTCACAGTCTAGTGCATTTCTGCAAGAAGCCACTCTGGGTGCCAAAATGGGTTAGAAGACCTCTCGATCATAGTCTTTAGGAGCAGAGGGTCCGTTTCTCATGCCGCACCTCCGGATCTTATCTGGCCGGAAGGCATGCCGGTAACACCCCCCGTCCCAGGACCACCTACAGGCTATGTCACTAAAAAGTCCTACCTCTGGATTGGGGGTCTTAGAGGGTGGCTTTCACCACGTGGATGCTCTGCCGCCACCATTTTCTGCTCTAAATTGATTTTCTTAACAAGATAAAACTTTGTTTAGCATCAATTAACTCAGAAATTACCATTTATGTATAAGAATTATATATCAGGGATAAAAACTAATATTTCTGATGAAGTTTTGATTGTAACAGACACTCTTTTTTAGTCTGTTTAATTCTGCTAAAATATACATTTGATGTACCATTTTAACTATTTTTAACTGTGCAGTTTTTTGGCTCATGTGCATTCATATTTTTGTATAAAATCATCACTATCTTTCTCAAGTCCAGTTTTATAATTTAAACTGAATATGTGTTTATTAAAAGCATATTTCCTTTTCTCTATTATTCTTAATGTCTGCTTCATAAATTTGACTAAACTAATGCCTCATAGAAATAAAATCATACGTTGTTTATTTCACTCATCGTAATAGTGTCAAAGTAGTGCACTTCTCCCCATGCTGGCATCCCTTGAATTAAACTCAAAGGAAATTTAGTGACCCTTTCTTTCTTTTACACTATTTCTCACTGCTTCATCACTTATTCCTCAATAAAACTAATTTACTAAAATATAAAAATGTAAGAAGATAATATTTTCTGAATAATATTTATAAGCTTCATGCAACAGGCTTGTCCGAATGTGTGAAACTTATAAATATTCAGAAAATAAGGAAGAGGAACTCATGTGTGTGGGACCCGGGGCTGAGACCTCCAAGGCTGCTCAGATTAGGACTGGGCCTCCTCCTCACAGATTTCACACCACCCAGTAGCTAGGCGGTCACACCCAGGGACTGCCCCCAGCACCATGTAGACCTGTCAATGGCCAGCATCCAGAGACTTAAAAGCAAGCTTCTGGAAGCTCTGATATCTTTTAGCCTACTTCTTCTCTGGGAGAACCTGACAAACTACCGGGAGTTTCCTGCCCACATGGGAGAGCCTGACAAGGTCCCCATGGTGTATTAATATGCCAAAACCAGTAACAAGCTGGGTCTCATTCCTCTAACCCTGAAAGAGCCTCCAGTACAGCATATTGGAAAGACGAGTAGAGAGAGGCTTCTAAAATCTCAGGGCTTGGACAAATGGAGATGTTACTGAGACTGCTCAATAAATTAGACGATCAACGGGATGATGATGATGATGATGATGATGATGATGATGATGATGATGATGATGATGATGATGATGATGATGATTTTTAAGCTTAAAGAATTTCATGCACTTAGTTTGACATTGCATTTCCTATATAATTTATGTACATAGATAATTACTTGAGATACAGTAATGAACTTCTAATCAAAGATAGTTACCTAAAAAAAAACCAGAAGAAATAATAGTAGAAGCTATTTTTCAAAGAATATAGTACACTTGGATACATTTGAGTGAGTTTTATTTTGTTTCTCTTTAGACTTCAGCCTCTTGTAATTTAACTTGCAATTTCTTGAAAAGTTTATGCTGCATATTTGCAATGTTTAGGATATTCTCTTCTATCCAGGAATACAATTTATTAAAGAAATAAGATTGTTATACAGTGTTGTTTTGTAAATAATTTTATAGATATTGTCAACTATGGATAGTGCCATGACTGTAAAATTGAATTGGGCATTCAAGTATATCCCTTCTTTGGGGTCAGGTAGAAGAGCTCTTCTTGGCTATGAAACAGGGAGATTTTTTTTTTATGGTCTATTTCATAAACTTCTGATTGTATTTCCTAATCTTAGCTCTAAACTTATGTAATACCTATATAATATTTTTGTTGTTTTCGATAATTCTTTAATATATTAGACTAAATTTTCTCAAGAATAGCATGAGTTTTGTGTTCAACATTGCTTTTTTTCTTTCTCTTTCTTTCTTTCTTTCTTTCTTTCTTTCTTTCTTTCTTTCTTTCTTTCTTTCTTTCTTTCTTTCTTTCTTTCTTTCTCTCTCTCTCTCTTTCTTTCTTTCTTTCTTTCTTTCTTTCTTTCCTTCTCTCTCTCTTTCTCTCTTTCTTTCTCTCTTTTTCTCTTTCTCTTTCTCTCTCTTTCTTTCTTTCTCTCTTTTTCTCTTTCTCTTTCTCTCTCTTTCTCTTCCTTCCTTCCTCCCTCCCTCCCTCCCTTCCTTCCTTCCTTCCTTCCTTCCTTCCTTCCTTCCTTCCTTCCTTCCTTCCTTCCTTCCTTCCTTCCTTCATTCCTCCCTCCCTCCATTCCTCCCTCCCTCCCTCCCTCCCTCCCTTCCTTCCTTCCTTCCTTCCTTCCTTCCTTCCTTCCTTCCTTCCTTCCTTCCTTCCTTCCTCCCTTCCTCCCTTCCTCCCTTCCTCCCTTCCTCCCTTCCTTCCTTCCTTCCTCCCTCCCTTCCTCCCTCCCTTCCTTCCTCCCTCCCTCCCTTCCTCCCTTCCTTCCTTCCTTCCTCCCTTCCTTCCTTCCTTCCTTCCTTCCTTCCTTCCTTCCTTCCTTCCTTCCTTCCTTCCTTCCTTCCTTCCTTCCTTCCTTCCTTCCTTCCTTCCTTCCTTTCTCTCTCTTTCTTTCTTTCTTTCTTTCTTTCTTTCTTTCTTTCTTTCTTTCTTTCTTTCTTTCTTTCTTTCTTTCTTTCTTTCTTTCTTTCTTTCTTTCTTTCTTTCTTTCTTTCTTTCTCTTTTAATTTAGTTCACACTCAGGTGCTCAGGGCCTACTTTCTGCTTAGCACTCAGGGATCACTCTGGTAGTTTCAGGGTCCATCAATGGTGCCGGGATGGACCCTGGGTCAGTCTTATGAAAGGCAAATGTCTACTGGTTGTACTATTGCTCTGGCCCAATCACAACATTCTTTTAGAACTTTCGGTATTAGGATTATGGACTGCCCATATTTTCCTTAGTCCTTTCATATGTTAACTCTAAGTCATATAAACGCTGAGATTTATCACAAATAAAATGAGAATGACATAATAATAACGCATACTTCACAGAGTGACAACATGGAAAAAATATAAACTACTCGCAGTGTCTGGAATATAATAAGTAATATGTACCTATTATTTGTCATGCAACGTATTTTGTCTCTGGGTTGACAATAATTCAACTACAGAGAAGAAGGTTATGACCATGAATCTAAAAAAAAAGAAGCTCATATTTCAGTTTATAGCTTCCATTCAATGTATCAAGTGATGCCTTTGTAATTTAGCTTTTAAAAATAATTAGAAAACCAATTAGAAAAATAATTTGTAATTATTATATTTTTATATTCATTTTCTATGAAGTAACTCAAGGTTTATTATTTCAGTCTGTGCTCCCAGCCAGAGTTTGCAGAGTTTGCTATCACTAGTTAAGTCATGCTAAATAGCTTTCTCTGTAGCACAGAAAAATATCATCTTTTCTTGCCCAAAAATAGCCAAGTGATGTTCCAAACTGACAAGAGGCAACTGTGTGTGGCGCTTTCAGGACACTTAGCGAAGGTGCTTAGGTTCTCCGTCTGTGAGCTGAGAGAAAATGTATATTTCTGTCAGTACCCTCTGGTTCCTCACAATATTGATTTCAGAACCAAACAATTTTCAAAATGACAAAAATTTTAATGACTCTACTTTGGTCAAAAGCCAAAGCAAAGTGAACTGATGTCATTCATGTAAATTCTTCAAAAAGGTAAGAAGATTCCAGCCAGAAAATCTAATGTTATTTCTCTAACCATGTAATTTCCAGGAACCAGTATATCTGTCACGTTTTAATAACAGACAAATTAGTATTCCTTTTGTAATTACTGGCTCCTTTTCAAATTTTGATACTGAAATAAGATCACAGTTGTATCAAAATAAAATCTCAGTAGAAATGTTTTCCGTGTGGCTGATCCTGAGCAGACAATATGTTTCCTGTGCTCTCCTAACCACATGATTGCTTTGATTTTTCCTTTGTTAGACATGGGTTTCAGAGTGCTAGCTTACAATTTCAGTATGCTTAGAAGGTATTTCATGCCAAGTCTTGAAGATTTCGAGTTACTATTATGTACAGTAGTGATCCCCCATAGACACATTCTGCTCACCATCTGAGGTCTTCATGTCTAAATACAAAGTGAAACATATATCCTGCAATTCCATATTGTGAGCTAACAACTTCCTTTAAGGAACTGCATTATCACCTAACACTTATACTCTTACAATTTATGTGGTCAGGAAAAAGACTTCCATTGCTTATGCTTTGTTAGCAAAAATTTCCATTGAATAGCATGTAACATCAATTATTAATGAATATTTTTGTATCGTATATTGAGAACAAAATTTAGGCTTATTTAATTTAAGTTTTTAATTCCAAACAAATCACGTTTATATTGCACTGATATATTTTGCGCTAGAAAACATGTGAGATGCTTTTTTTTAAAAGGAAAATTGAGGGTCCTTTTATATTCATACCAAAGTATAAATGCTATAAAATTTATTCAGGCCATTTTTAAATTATGATATTATCCCTAATTATAGTATATAATTTTATTGTCATTTTTAGGGCCTATGTGGTAACAAAATTAATGTTTTTTTTTTCAACTAATGGACATGGTAATGTAAAATCAGGGGCATTGAGGAATTATTAGTTACTTTAATCACTAAGAAAAAGTGAGAATGATGAACAATGCCTAGTTGGGATTGTACTGAACAAGGTTATTTAGAGTGAGCTTGCTTAATTGAGTCAAAATAGAGTCACCTAACGTATGTGCTTCTTTGACCATTTCTATAACATTAAAGCAGACTTTAATATTATTATTTTATTATTTATTATTTGATGAACTATATCATCAAATAATAATCTTTGATCATTTTATAGCATGAAGATAGATTGAATGATATCATCAAAAAATAAATCAGATAGGATATGCTGAGCATGATTCACAAATAACGAAATCCATAAAGAAAGACTGAAAGGTACACAATTACACTATTTTTACTGTGTTAAATGTAGAAATAGATCTGAAGTTCTGTAAATACTGTATAAAAGTACATCCATTCTCCAGATAATCTTTACTTTTCATAAACGTGAATCCTTTAAATTAACATTAAATTAGGATTTTATTTTTTAATTCTTCAACAAATAATCTCTCATAGTCTAAAATTTTTTAAACCCATTCAATTAAAATTTTTCAGGAGGATAACTACAACACAGAGGGTAAATCTTGCATGAGACTGGCCTAGACTCAATCCCCAACATTGCATATGGGAATGCCTGCCCTGAGAACTGCCAGAAGTGGTCCTAGAGCACAGAGCCATAGAAAGCCCTGAGCACAGTCAAGTGTGGCCCCCAAATCAAAACAATGTTTTCAAATATCTCTGTATCACTGTCATAACTGTCATCCCTTTGCTCATCGATTTGCTCGAGCGGGCAACAGTAACGGCTCCATTGTGAGACTTGTTGTTACTGTTTTTAGCATATTGAATACACCATGGCTAGCTTGCCAGGTTCTGCCATTCAGGTGGGAAACTCTCTGTAGCTTGCTGGGCTCTCCAAGAGGGATGGAGCAATCAAACCCAGGTCATCCATGTGTAAGGCAAATGCCTTACCTGCTGTGCTATCGCTTGCTTCAGCAGTTTTCAAATATCCTCCACTTATTTACTTATTATTGCTAAGTGTATCCAAATATATACCATGTGCACATGTTATAACCATACATATTTTAACGGTGATCCAAACAGTTATTGTATGATTGTAAATATTTTGGCTACATTTGGGGAAATTGTATCAGTGCAACATGAATTAAAGAGCTGAACCAACCTGGAAGAGCTCTTCCATCACTCTAGATCTTCAACATTAAAATATGAAGTGGGATTAAGTAATATCCAAACCACTTTATGTTTTGGAATTTGTATTAGTCTCAAGTCACTGTTTGATCACCTTAGTTTCAATGTAAACTTTACTATATATATTGGTAGCTTTATACAAATCATTGCATAACTATCATTTCTTTCACTAGTCAAAGTCAGTTACTAATTCCCTGAAGGGTTTTAGTGAAGACTGATCATGTCGCACTGAGTAAAGTGCCTGTCATAATGATAAATAAACAGCATTGGGTATTTCTGAAATAACTGTTAGCATTAAGTTTAATTCCTGAATAATTTAGTATCTATCCAGTAGGATCAATATAATTTATTCTGAACTTTATTTTTCTGCCAATCTAGTGCGTAGTTGCCTATTTTTCTTACTAACCTATGTAATAATTTATTTTATATACTTCAGTTTTCTGGTTTCATATTTTTAATTTGATATATGCACATTTTAAAAAATATATACAAAGCTTCTTGACATGTGGGTTTCCATTGCCTGGTGGGTTACCTGGCAGGTATTTGAAGAAGGTATGCAAACTTATTAATGTTCTGGCTTGTGTACATGTGAAAAGTAATTCATTTAACTAATGGAAATGAAACAAGTCATGCATATGTTCAAATTTTTGAAAACTAAATAAATATTTCACTTTATTGCCTACAATAAAATCTTACTGGTCAGGCACACTGAATATTTTTAGCAATGTTTCATCAACAATATAATCAAATTAATCTTCCTATGTGCTTTTTTTTATTTTATTATTTTTTTATGTTTCAGGAATGAAAAACAGGGTCTCATATATGCAGGACAAGTGTGCTACTGTTGAGCTACATTCTGCAGCTCCACTGTCTTCTTATATGTTTGTTGGATAATTTGGCTTGCTTGAAATACAGTTTTGAGTTTCCAGTTTCTCTACAATCTAGAAAACACAATATAATGCTTCCTATGAATATTCATTCCAGAAAATCACTCTCATCACTGTCATTCTGTTGCTCATTGATTTGCACAATCGGGCACCAGTAACATTTCCATTGTGAGACTTGTTACTGGTTTTGGCATATCGAATACGCCAAGGGTAGCTTGCCAGGCTCTGCCCTGAGGGTGAGATACTCTCAGTAGCTTGCAGAGCTCTCCAAGAAACAGGGAGGAATCTCCAAGGCCAGCTGCATGCAAGGCAAACCCCCTTACCCGCTGGGCTATCGCTCCAGCCCAATGGCCCAATGAAACATTAAAATTTTAAAATTTAAAAAATACAATTAGAACTAGGTATATCAAAGAAAGCCTAATCTTCAGGAGCTGAAGAGATAGCACAGAAGGTATCTTGCCTTGCGTGCAGCCGACCCAGGTCCTATCCCCAGGACCCCATATGGTTTCAGAAGCCCTGCCAGGAATGATCCCTGAACGCAGAGCCAGAAGTAAGCTCTGAATATCACTGGGTGTGGCTCCAATGCCCTCCCCTCCCCCAGAGCCCTAATCTTCAAGTTCTTTATACATTAGCCTTCCTTAGGCTACGAGTGACTATCTCCCTAGGAGGAAATAATCCCTATTGTGCAAATACCTCCTTAGTGATTACAGGAGCTTTGGTCTACTAAAACTGCTAAAAATTCATCAGATCACTGCTATTAGTAAGTCTGCATCATTAAGTATTTACTGTTATTCACTTTCAATTAAGTATAAAATTAGTGATAATCCACAACCCTCATTTGATAGCATCCTTTATGAAACAGCTACACATTAAATATCTTGCTAAAATGTTAAATTATAAACAAATATTAATTTTACAGTGAAACTTTTAAGGCTATAATTTTTCTATTTCACCTTTTTTAAATTGGAATTAATGAATGTTAAGGTGGGTACTTAACTCATTACACAAATATTTTCTTTCAATAGTAATATATCAAAAAATAGTACATTAGTTTAAATGTTTCACAAAAATTAGATTCTACATATTTATCATTTTAATGCAAAATGTATAGTGCAATAAGTTTAATAGACATAAATTTCTATAAAGTCATAATAGGATATTAGCAATTAAACAAAACTTATTGAGTTGCATACATGTGAATACTATTTTATCTAAAAAGACCTAGAAGATTCAGATCTCTCCATATAAGTCACTTGTGAGGTATTACCTTTTTTTCTTTACCTTCTATTTGCTTTATGATTCTGCCACATAAAAAAAGGCTTCCCTACAGTGGTTCAATTCACAGGGTTTGTTACTGGCATACATTCTCTGATACAGAGGCAGTTGAAAGTTATACCTAAAGGCCTTTAAAAACCATAGCATTAATTTACATGATTCCTCACTGGGTTTATCTTTGATAAAAAGTAATTCTTGACTTATAACAAAATTTTTTCCATATCCATAACAGTCATAAAATTCTCTTCATAGTACCCATAGGGTTATATTTGAAAAGCTTTTCACAAGAACTTATTGGATGTTCAGTATGCTATGAATACTTCACAAATTCTTTCCAGAATCCAGATACTTACATCATACCGTATTTCTGTGATATTAAGTTTTTAATCTTATAAAAATATTATATTATTTTATGTCTTATATTTACTGATTTTTTATGTAGATTTACTCTCCACTTTATTTTTTCACATATTAGAAAAATACATGCTATTTTTAAAGCCTTTACATATTTTAGTCATCATCATCATCATCATCATCCAGTTGGTCATCAAATTTCTCGAGCAGTCTCAGTAACATCTCCATTCGTCCTAGCCCTGAGATTTTAGAAGCCTCTCTTTAATTGTCCTTTCCAATGGTGCCTCATTTGAGGCTCTTTAAGGGTCAGAGAATGAGACCCATCATTGTTACTGGTTTTGGCCTATGAATATGCCATGGGGAGCTTGCAAGGCTCTCCCATGTAGGCAGGAAACTACCGGCACCTTGCCAGGTTCTCCTAGAGGGAGAACTAGGCTATAAAATGTCAAGCTTCTGGGAGCTTGATTTCATAATCTCTGGATGTCCACCTTTGATGGGATTATAGGGGGGGGGGCCCGGGGGCAGTCCCTGGGTGTGACCGCTAGCTACTAGAAAATGGGGAATCTGGGAGGAAGAGGCCCAGTCCCGGTCTGAGCAGCCTTGGAGATCTCAGCCCCAGGTCACACACACCAGGGTTCCTCTGCCAGTTCCTTCATGTGTGAGGCTTGTCTCAACGTGTGGAGAAGGGCCTTGACCATGGCTGTGGCTAGGCTCCGGAAGTTTTCAACTTCAGGAGCTCTCCTCGTGGTGGGGAGGGAAACTGAAGCCCACCCCCTTTGAGGGCCCCTGGGGAAGATAGCCAGGCAAAGGGGCAAGAGACTCTCTGTGTCTCTCTCTTCTGGGAGCTTGATTTTATAGTCTCGATGTTGGCCACTGGTGGGATTATACGGCGCTGGGGTCAGTCCCCACTTAAGTTCATTGTCTAAATATAAATAAATTATATTTCAAAATAGTTACCAAGATTCTTTCCATCCATAGAGATATTTACAGAAAGATGTGGGTTGTGATGAAATCTAAGACATCAATAATTTCTGTATTTTATAATTAGGAGTTTTATTGGTTATCATACATGGATGATGATATGTGTTGACAGTGAGAATGCATTATTAGATAAATATTACATATTCAGATTTTCCTCATATGTTTGTTTTCAAATTTAATGCCATATTTCTAATATCAGCAAAAGAATCATATTCAAGCATTTTAAGTTCTGTATTCTTTGATCACTTTTTACCCTGAATCTTCAGCTTTGTTTTATCTGTTTCAATTTTGTGAGATTATCCATTGCTTTTTTCATTGATTTCTACTATAAATACTAATTTCTTGTGACTTTATATGATCTAAAAGTTTTCCCAATTACTCCAAATGAGCAACAATAATTCATTTGAATAATATAATACAAACTCCATTAAAACCAAAGACCTAAAGTGTTTCTTTAAAGACCTTTCACCACTGAAAACAATTGACTCCTAAAGGTTTTTTGTTCATTTTTAGGGGACAATCAGTTATTTTCTAGAAACTGCTTAAAAAAGTAAAATTCTAAAAAGTCAACATTGCATTATACCCCTGTGCTGTATAGATTTTATGGCTAAACTTTAATATCTTTTTAAGTGAAAGAACCCTGATATTATGACATAATGGAGAACATATTACAAGTCAGAAATAATTCTAAATTTAAAAACTTATTTTAAACTCAGTAATATCTAATTTTATCTTGATCTTGTATCACTGTATCACTGTCATCTCATTGCTCATGGATTTGCTTGAGTGGGCACCAGCAACGTCTCCATGGTGAGACTTGTTGTTACTGTTTTTGGCATATTGGATATGCCACGGGTAGCTTGCCAGGCTCTGCCATGAGGGCAGATACTCTAAGCAGCTTGCCGGGCTCTCTGAGAGGAATGGAGGAATCAAACTTGGGTCAGCCGAGTGCAAGGTGAATACCCTACCCGCTATGCTATCATTCCAGTACTTTTTATATAAGCATGACACTTTAAGGGCTATATGTTTATTTGATTTTAAAAATATATTTGGCTTATTAATTTTATTTACTTTTCTTCATAATAACTCTTCCTCAATTATTTTTGTACCTAATGTTTTATACTTAATGTATTGAGAATAGAAATAACAGAAACACTGAAGACCTAAACATGTTTGATTTTTAATTTTTTTCTGTAAAACATTTTATAATCTTTACAATCAGATGTTAATACTATTTTCTCAAGAATAATTTTTCTTTATTCCATAATAATGAAAAACTTTAGTAGGTAAAGATAGATCCTAAATTTATCTGAAAAATAATAAAGATCATGCAGCCAAATTTTCCTGTACTACTCAAGTTCATTTTTCCAGTTTTTCTTTTCTTTTTTTTTATTTTGGCTAGGGAAAGCTTTACAACTTCATTCGAATTAATTTTATTTGGAATTCACAGTATGTAAAGGTATATTTTCATCATATTAGTATTCATTAGATGGGTCTAACATTCATAGACATGACTGACTCGGAACTAGTGATATTAATGGATTGTAATATCACTGTATCACTGTGATCACTGTGATCCCATTGCTGATGGATTTGCTTGACCGAGCACCAGTAACGTCTGCATTGTGAGACTTGTTGTTATTGTTTTTGGCATATAAAATATGCCACGGGTAGCTTGCCAGGCTCTGCTGTGCAGGCGGGATACTCTCAGCAGCTTGCCAGTGTCTCTACGAGGAATTGAACTTGGGTAGGCTGCATGCAAGGCAAATGCCTTACCCGCTGTGCTATAGCTCCAAGAATAAATTACTTCAGAAATGTTGCTGCCGCTTGAGGGGTGGGGGTGGGGGGGCTTGGGTCACACCTGGTTATGCTCAAGGGTTACTGCTGGCTCTGCACTCAGGAATCACTTCTGGCAGTTCTCCGGAGAACTGGGGTATGGGATGCCCCAGATCAAACTTGGTTGGGCTCCGTGCATGGCAAACACCCTACCTGTTGTACTATAGCTCCAGCCCCCAACTTTTGAAATAACATAGTGACACCATGAGTTATTAGATAAAAATAACCCACAAATAAATATTTGTGAGTAGAATTGATGGATGTGTCAAATATTAGAGAAAGATACCTTCCACCTTTAGTGTCTCTTTTTCAATTCAAACATCTTTAACAGTAACATATTAATAAATAACATCATTCATCTACAACTTCTCTCTTAAATAGACATTTTAATGAATTCATCCTTTTTGACATTTGCATTTGTCTTTAAATGCCACAAGATAACAGGGTTTTAATCATTCTAAATAGCTTTTTAATTATAGATCTAATTACTTTTGCAGAAGGTTAAGCTCCATAAACTGTAATAAAACTGTTTGCTTTCACTTTGTGTGAAGAATGGTGTTGTGTTCTTGATATAGTTACTTGCAAAATTTATTTGGTCAATCTTATCTGACATTTTTTATGAGAAGAAATATTCGTGTTTTAAGAAAATTTGACATTATATGGCATGAATTAAGAAATTATATTGAAATTAGTCACATAATTTTTGGAAGAGTAAGAGACCCTCTGCACAAGATATGGCAAATTAGTAACTGCTAGTCAAAATTTCTAAGGCTGTAGCAGATGTAAAATTCTTAGTTGTCAGAAAATAGTAGACTGTTTTCTTTAGTGGACATAAAGGAATTTACTACTATAATGCTCTTGCCCAAAAAGAGGATTTCTATTTTGCTCCAATGTTCTAAGTGAGGACTCAAGTAATAATTTGTAGAGGAAAACAATTAGACTAAATGATTTCTTATTTGGAAGGCTGTTTGCTTCTATTATGCTTACCATTGTTAGGAGTGGAATCAGTAACATCTTAATATACATATGATCAGTTAAATAAGAATTAATTTTTAATTTTTATTTGATTATTTAATTCTTATCTGTAAGATATAGAAAGTAGAATAAAATAAAATAAATTTTGTAAGCTATATATTTCTTCTTTGAAAAATTTCAGTTATTTATATTTCCTATTTAAGTTACAATGGTATCTGTTGATCCCAATTTAGTTTGTTTATGTCACTATAGAATATAGTTTTACTCTTCTCACACACCATAGCAGGCTATATTATACAGACAATAACATCCACTAGAAAAGCATCATGAGCCTCTTCATTGAACAGCTCTGTTTAAAATAGTGTTTCTTTAGAGTTCACTCCTTATCTGAATAATTACACAAAAGATACAGATAAGGAAATACCTGATTTGTGAGAAACTTGTAGTTACAAAGGTCCCTCATGTATGACACCTGACATTAACTCAGATATATTTAAAAGTCAAATGAGGATAAAATTGTCAAAATTGGCACAATCGCTGTTCACCTTAAGAGAATAATGTATTGTGAGGTGGTATCTCATGGTTGTTTTGATCTGCATCTCTCTGATGACTAGTGATGTAGAGCACTTTTTCATGTACCTTTTGGCCATTCGTATCTCTTCCTTGGTAAAGTTTCTGTTCATTTCTTCGCCCCATTTTTTGATGGGGTTGGATGTTTTCTTCTTGTAGAGTTCAACCAGTGCTTTATATACCCTTGATATCAACCCCTTATCTGATGGGTATTGTGTAAATATCCTTTCCCATTCTGTAGATAGTCTTTGTATTCTGGTCGCTGTATCTTTTGTGGTGCAGAAGCTTTTTAGTTTAATGTAGTCCCATTTGTTGATCTCTGTTTTTACTAGATTGCTTAGTTCCATGTCGTCTTTGAAGATACCTTTATCTTCAATATCCTGGAGGGTTTTGCCGACCTTGTCTTCAATGTACCTTATGGTTTGTGGTCTGATGTTGAGGTCTTTGATCCATTTTGATCTGACTTTTGTGCATGGTGTCAGATCGAGTTCTAAGCCCATTTTTTTGCATGTGGTTTTCCAGTTGTGCCAGCACCATTTGTTAAAGAGGCTTTCCTTGCTCCACTTCACATCTCTTGCTCCCTTATCAAAGATTAGATGATCATACATTTGGGGTTGTGTGTAGGGATATTCCACCCTGTTCCATTGGTCTACAGCTCTGCCTTTGTTCCAGTACCATGCTGTTTTAATTGTTACCGCTTTGTAGTAGAGTTTAAGGTTGGAGAGGGTGATGCCTCCCATCATCTTTTCCCCAAGAATTGTTTTAGCTATCCGTGGGCGTTTATTGTTCCATATAAATTTCAGGATTGCTTGCTCCGTTTCTTTGAAGAATGCCATGGGTATCCCTATAGGGATCGCGTTAAATCTATATAATGCTTTGGGGAGTATTGCCATTTTGACAGAGACTAGCACACATCCAAAAGAACAAAAGCAACCGCTGTTGGAGAGGATGTGGGGAGAAAGGGACCCTTCTACACTGCTGGTGGGAATGCCGGCTAGTTCAGCCCTTTTGGAAAACAGTATGGACGATTCTCAAAAAACTAGAGGTTGAGCTCCCATTTGACCCGGCAATACCACTGCTGGGAATATATCCCAGAAAAGCCAAAAAGTATAGTCGAAGTGACATATGCACTTATATGTTCACCGCAGCACTGTTTACAATAGCCAGAATCTGGAAAAAACCCGAGTGCCCTAGAACAGATGACTGGTTGAAGAAACTCTGGTACATCTATACAATGGAATACTATGCAGCTGTTAGAAAAAATGAGGTCATGACGTTTGCATATAAGTGGATCAACATGGAAAGTATAATGCTAAGTGAAATGAGTCAGAAAGAGAGAGGCAGACATAGAAAGATTGCACTCATCTGTGGAATATAGAATAATAGACTATAAGACTAACACCCAAGAATAGTAGAAATAAATACCAGGAGATTGTTTCCATGGCTTGGAGGCTGGTCTCTCATTCTGGGTAACTCAGGGAAGGGACCACCAAGTAAAATGTGGTTGGAGGTCATGTGGGGGAAGGGTGAGGCGGGCGGAATACAGACTAGAGACTGAACACAATGGCCACTCAACACCTTTATTGCAAACCACAACACCTAATCAGAGAGAGAGAACAAAAGGGAATTCCCTGCCATAGTGGCAGGGTGGGGTGGGGGGAGACGGGACTGGGGAGGGGGGAGGGATGTTGGGTTTACGGGTGGTGGAGAATGGACACTGGTGAAGGGATGTGTTATCGAACTTTGTATGGGGGAAGCATGAGCACAAAGATGTATGGATCTGTAACTGTACCCTCACGATGACTCTCTAATAAAAAATAAACTAAAAAAAAATAAAATAAAATAAAAAAAGAAAGAGAATAATGTATTTATATATTTTATTGATGTATTTTTAAAAAATATTAACTGTGACTCTTTTGCTATAAATACTTTTAGTTCATCTTCTTTAAGCCAACTTTTATTAAATGCTTACTATACCAATTAAATCTTTATCATATGTGGGTATGAGAAAAGTAGACTTGTTTCTGTCTGAAGCCCCTATAGTTTATTCTGCAGGAAAAAAGGAAAAATAAATAAATAGATAGATACCAAAGTATTAAACACAGAAACCAAATGCTATTAAATAACAGAGGGTACTATGCAGGTGAACATAGGGTCACCATGGAACTCTAGAAGTATTTCCACACTTCTCTCCGCCTTATACTATATCTCAGAAATTATTTTTTTGTGCTTCATTATCTGTGTCTGAATTTTTTTTTTCTGTGAGAACACGCAACAAAACTGGAAAACTTGGATAGAGTCAAGACTTGAATGCCCAAGGTGTGCACAAGCTCCTGTGGAATTTTGAGAGTTCTGATTTTCCCAGGCACTGAATTCATGAGTTTGTGAAGGGCCCAACAGTATAGTAGTAGAAGCATAGTCTCTCTGGAGTCTACCTTTTCCTTTGATTACCCCCAACATCCATCATAAGTAATTATTTAAAAAAACATAAACAGTAATGCGAAGCATAGACAAAAATAAGACATTGTATATACTGTTGGAAATACAAAATTTTAGCATAAAAATCTGTCAAAAATTAATTCAAGAAAGAAAGATTAAGATATTAATTAATTTACAAAATAAGTGTACATTATAATAAAACACATATTTCACTATGTATAAGGTCTTCAAAGCTTGGAGATTTTCTTCAGTGGCTGCTGAAGTCATCTTGCAGGAGGAACTCCTGGCCAGCTCAGGGGATCATATGCGGTGTCGGGGATGAAACCCTGATTTTTGATGTGTAAGCCATGCTCAAGGCCACTCTTCACTCGTCCGGACAAGCCTCATGAATGAAGGAAACAGCAGAGGAATCCAGGTGTGCGGGACCTGGAGCTGAGATCTCCAAGCCTGCTCGGATTGGGACTCGGCCTTCTACACCCAGAGCCCCATTTTCCAGTAGCTTTGCAGCCACACTCACAAACTGCCCACAGTGCTGTGTAATCCCACCAACGGCCAACATCCAGGGACAATAAAACCAAGCTCCCGGAAGCATCTAATGGTCTTGTTCTCCTTTTTGGTGAACCTGACAAGCTACCAAGAGTCTATTGCCCGCACGGGAGAGCCTTGCAGGCTCCCCATGAAGTATTTATATCCCAAATACAGTAAAAGATATATACATATCTCTCAGAGAACCCAGCAAGCTACCAAGAGTATCCCGCCTGCATGGCAGAGCATGGCAACCTCCCCGTGATGTATTCTATATGCCAAAAACAGTAACAATGGGTCTCATTCCCTTGACCCTGAAAGAGCCCCCAATCATTGGGAAAGACAAGTAAGGAGAGGCTGCTAAAATCTCGGGGCTGAGTGTAATAGAGATGTTACTGGTACCCGCTGAAGTAAATCAACGAACAACGAGATGACAGTGATACAGTGATAACGTCTGCACAACAATATCAGTTTAGCAACATAACAACATAACATGACAGTATCAAGCCAGAGAAGTATAATAGGGTAAGAAGTTTGACTTTCACACCACTATGCCAGGTTCTACACACAGCACTGCGTAAGGTTTCCCGTGCACTGCTGGACATGCCGAGCCAGGAGTAAGGCCTGAATATTGCTGAGTGTGACCAGAAATAAAACTTTGGAATATAATTGAAGAAATAAGCATTAAGAAATGAATTAAACATTACTTTTAAAATGTCATGCTGAAAACACTTAAGGCACCAAGTATATGAACAAGATAAAAACTCAGTGGAGAGAGTGATGGGGCAGTGCGAAGCAGTAGTCAATACACACACAGGTGCCTCTGCAGCCACAGGTACCCAGAGAAGCACCTAGGTGAGAGGGGAAACTCCTGTGCTATTAGAAGTGCAGATTCAGCAATGGGACTTGAACTGTGACTGCAGAATCAGTGCCGATGCTTGGCTCCTCTAAGCTTCCAGTAGATGAGCGGTAGCTTCCCAGAAGTGTCTCCGTATGTGGCCGCTGTTAATCTTTGTTCCATAGTGCATTGGACCTACCTCTTCGCCTCCTATACTGAACTCTCACAAGCACAGCCTGGCTACCCAAACACAATAAGCCAATAGTCCATTAGCCCTTAAACCAATGAACATAACCCCCAAATCACAAAAATGACCGCAAACACAAGAATGAATACAACCTCAATCTAAAAGAACAGTAAATTCAGGCCAAAGAACACTTCCACTCTCAGCATTAGAGGCCCCACACAAGTCACTGAGGAGCACCAAAGAGGAAGGTAATCCCCTTGAAGAGGAAAGAAGAGAGTATCATCCATAGAATTTCCCCAGGGACCTCTCTGGCACTGTGAGGGGGACACTGATAGTGTACCGAAAAGGTCCACCTCTAAACTACCATGGGGAAACAGCGCAGAACCTCGCCATAAGTAATGGATGAAAGTAGCTGTCTTGGATCCTCAACAAGAAATGCCCATATACATAATCTCTCTGATAAAAAATTAAGAGACAAAATAGTGATGATATTCAATTAGCTCAAAGAAATAAAGAGAGAGAGAGGGGGGGGAGGAGAGGGAAGGAGGGAGAGAGGGTGGGAGGGAGAGAGAGAGAGAGGGAGGAAGGAGGGAGGGATGGAAGGAGAGAGGGAGAGACGGAGAGAGGGAGAGAGGGAGAGAAAGGGAATAGGTGCCTGCCATAGAGGGGGTTATTTGGGGGTGGTGGTAGGGATACTTGGGAGACTGGTGCTGGGAAATTACACTATTGCAGGAATAGGTGTTAGAACATTGTATGACTGAAACCCAATCATGGAAGCTTTGCAGCTCTCTCTCTTAAAGTTACTTAATAAATATAATTAAAAAAATGCAGTGGACAAAAATTAAGTATCACATCATTTAGTAATTCAAGAAAATTCAGGAAACATTGGAAGTTATGTCTAGTCTCAGTGATGGCAAGAGATTATTAAACTTTTATAGTTGAATCACTATATTTGAAACTGTTTCAACTAAAAAGAGACAATAGTTTATAATACCTAAACTGCAATATAAATAAATAGAATTTACCAGGGCAAAAATAAACATACTTTGTAGCCTAGAAGAGTAAATAATAGATTTCTGTGCAGTTAAACATAACTATTTATTTGGGTGCCAAGAAAGGAGTAAGTTTCTTATCCCATAAGTGTCTGACTTTTGTTTATAGAGGAATTGTACAGAGGGAAACAATAGATAAATTTGTTTTACTTCTTCATTTGGCAAAAATTATTTAGTAAAAATTGTACTTTATTGCTCCAGCACTTGGCATAAAATATTAAGTAAGGTATTGCATTTCAAATTGCATAATCCAGAATAAAATAATTATTTCAAATGACTCATAGTAAATACATCCATAAACAAAATGTGCTTAGCATTTATTGTACATGTACAATTTTATTAAGCATCTAAAAATTTAGATCAACTTGGCATTAAAAAAATTTATTCAAATACAAATGATTTTACCTTAAATACCCAAATGCATGAGACAGTTTATTATTTTCACAAAATACAGATCAGTGGACAAATTTCTACACATAGTTTCTATACACACATTTTTATGCAAGTTTCTATATATAAGTGGCTTATTGATGGATATTTTTGTCTACTTGAAGAAAAATATTTATAACTTCATGATAATGTATGATTGAAAAGTAAAATCACCTTATCATATTTAGAAAATAAGTTATTTGTTCCTCAGGCTGATCCCAAGTGCAAAATAATATTGCAGTAGATGTATGAAATTGTGAAACTTATTTTTGATGAACAAAGTTTAAAACTCCTATTTTTTTACTTTAAAAATAGACATTTATCTTTTGCCAAGAGTTTTATCCTGAAGCAGTGGAAAACAGAATAAATTTAAATTAGATAAAAATAAATGTATCATAAATATTCTCGCTGCTGTTTTTCAGGGGCTTAAATGTAAGACCTCCAGTAACTGTCACTACTATATAAATAAAATGCATTTATTTAATATCATTGTTTAATAGTTTTGTTTACTCATTCATATTCTTTCAATACTGGTACTGTGTCGGGTATCTGATTATTTTGATCTCAGATGTTTTTTAAGTAATCCCTAAAGTGGATTCCTGGAAAAGTTCTCAGTGGAATACAACATATAATATTCGATTCACATCTCTTGATTAACTTCCTATTGTAATTTCCTCTTTAAATTACATGTAAAATCATGCTACACAGGAATAAGTGAAATTAATATGTATAATCCCATAAACAGGTAAAGTAACTAAAACTACAAATTGATCATCGTTAAGCTAATGGATTGGGTATGAATATCAATTTTAAAATCAATATGTATAGCTCCAGTGTTTTAGATAAAATAAAAATAATCAGTATAAAATCAAAGGTTTTATGTATGCTTCTAAGTATTGGCATGGTGTTTGCATATTAATAATGCTGAAAACTATAAGTTATTTAGTAATATTTTAAAATTTAGTCTTTCAGTTTTCTCACCAAATAACTTTAACAATACTCAGAATATCCCCAAATTCATAATTAATATTAAATGTATATTTTATTGCTCTCTCTTACATTAATTGTATTATTACAAAACTGAGATTGGGTTTCACTGTACATTTGTTCATATTAGACAAAACATCTACAATGTTTGATATAAAAATTAAAATGGCATAAAATAATTCAATTAGATTATTTACTATTTCATGATTTGCGATAACTTTATCTCACAAAGATCAGAAAACATAGTTTAAGTATTTGAAACACTTTTACTAAGGTTTTAGGTATTTTTTAATATTTGAAATTTGTTTAGCTTATTCTCTGTAAATTTTATTAGTGTCATATTGTTGCGTGAACGTTCTGCTGTTGGAGGCGTTGAGATAAGGAACGCAGAAGAAAGGTATTGATTGGAGGACTAAGGCTCTCTCTGGCACTTAGCAAAGGCAGAGGGCCTTATGGACCTCCTTTTATTGATCATGGTACCTCTAAAGGGCGCAAAATAGTGAAGTCACCAAAGGCATCAAAAGATGTTACAGGAAGAACATTAGAGGCATCATTATTTCCTTGTATCTATCTGCAGGCCAGTAATCTAGGCCTCAGGAAAGAAGATGCAAAACCAAAACTGAAACCTTCCTTGGGCTAAAAGCACTTGGATTTACACCCCAAAGACAAGGAGGGGCTGCCACAGGAAATCTACATGTCAATTACAAACTAGGCAGCACCTGAAATCTAAATCCCAAAGACTAGTCTGGGCCAGAACCTACAATTTACAATATCAAAGGTCAGGCCTGGCTAACACCATCTGCATGTCAAAGACCAGCCAGGCTTCTGTGAGAGAAGGAAAACTGCTCTTTTCAGTATACTGAAATTATTTTTCTGAAGGCAGCTTGAAGGGGGGAAATGTTCAGCTTCATCCAAACCAGTCAGGACACAGGAGAAATCTCGCCCATTTTCATGGGTCCTTATGTTCCTGTCCATTGTACAGTACAGTATACATGGGCTCGCCCTGGTAGCTCAGTCCAGCCCCAACATCATATTAAAAATAATTCTGCAGTACTAAATTTTCAAGAAAACCATATTTTGGAAAAGAAAGATTTTTTTTCCCTTTTTAGGTATTTACTATGCATATTTCCATTCACACATTTTTCATAATTTAACTATTTTTTAAACTATGATTTATAACTTCAGACATCACGACTTCAGACAACACATCTCATACTATTTAATTAATGGTTCTAAAAATTATACTTGGATATTCTTATCTATTGGGTATTGTTGCTGCCCAGAAATGTTTTCATTAATGGTTATTACTAAATGATGGTGTTGTAAACATTAAGTGAGCTTGAGAAACAAGGCCTGGAGCAGAGTTTTCACATATAAGCTTTAACATCCATGGATTTTATAGCCAACTCAAACTTTCTACATTTGATGTTCACATTTGACAAGTTATGTGAACTGAGCTTAATACTGACAAGTTATTTTCACTTAAAAAATGCTTCTTAGGATTATAATCATGTTGTGATGATGTTCAGCATTTTTATAAGAATTGAAATATATTACTCATATATTTAAATTTTAAGTTAAATAGTAACCTTCTTTTTCTGCATTTTACTGATAACATGAGTTGATTTTCCAGTAGACCAATTATAAAGGCATGCTGCTCCTTTTTTGGTGGTTAAAACAGTCCCCTGTCCTTTGATTATGTGTAATATCCTTTAGATTCAACTAAATAGTTAAAATGCTGTTATGATCTAAATTCATTACATTAAAATGGATATTTTCAAATAAGTATTCACGGTGGAGCTATACTTGGAAACTAGACTGCTAAAGAAATAATTAAGGTTAAACAGTTCACAAGAATATGGTCCTGATCCAGTAGGATTAGATAAGAAGAGGCAGCAATTAAGTGGTCTCATCTTTTCTCGCCTCTCCACTGCCAGATAAAGACATGTGAACACAGAGATGTAAGCAGCTGTCAGTAAGCAAGAAGAAAGGTAGTTGAATTTGGAAATCTTGCCTGACAGTCATCTGGATTATGGACTTTCTTTCAGAACTATGACAAACAAATTCCTTTTTTTTTTTTCTTACACCATTGGCTCCGTAGTATTTTCTTATGGCAGTCTTAGAAAGCTACTGAAGATTTGGTAGTAAGAAGTGCTACTGAAACAAACACAATAAAGTGTAAGCAACTTTGGAACTGCGTAATGGATAGGAGATAAAGGTGCATAAAGCGCATGTTCTGAAAGCTTAAGTCAACATCAAAAGATTATTGGTAGAAATATGAATTTTGGAGATATTCTGGTAAAGATTCAAAGAGGAAAGGTGACAAGAGAAACCTGG
The DNA here is from genome assembly GCF_027595985.1 of Sorex araneus. Taxonomy (NCBI): domain Eukaryota; kingdom Metazoa; phylum Chordata; class Mammalia; order Eulipotyphla; family Soricidae; genus Sorex; species Sorex araneus. The sequence continues at coordinate 340,892,203 of NC_073303.1, read as the reverse complement.
ATGCCAGATCTGATGATACACAGAGTGATCATGCTCAGTACTTTTGGCCGTCTAGTATTTGTAAGCTTGGCTGTGACTCTCACTGGGGATTATACTCTTAATTGTCAAGTCCTAAAGACTTGCTAGTGGTGTGCAATGGTCACATCCCTTGCTGTAACATGTAGCATCATCAACAGCAGTGTTGCCAAGATCAGGGTGTGTGTTGGGGGAGGGGGGCACTGTAGCACTGTGGCACTTTTGTCCCATTGTTCATCGATTTGCTTGCGTGAGCACCAGTAATGTTTCCATTATGAGACTTGTTACTGTTTTTGGCATATCAAATATGCCATGGTAGCTTGTCAGGCTCTGCCATGTGGGCAGGATACTCCCGGTAGTGGGACAGAGGAATCTAACCAAGGTTGACCACTTGGCCATGTGCAAGGCAAACACCCTACCTGCTATGCTCCAGTCCTGAAAGCATCCAACTTCATGGGGATGGGGGGGATGGTAGAAATTGAACAAATGACCTCAGTCCTACAAGGCATAAGCTCTACCACTGAGCAATCCTCAGGTCCAAAGCCACATTTCAATGCCAAATATTGTGATTGGATAAGATTGCATTGGTATAATAAGAAACTAAGCTTCAGCAGAAACAGTAAATAGAATTAAGAACAATAAATGGATCATGGTCAGATATCCTCTGTGTGAAATATAGTTGAAAAGAAAAATTCAATCAAATGTAGAGAAAAAAAACAGATTTTCCCAATGTGTAAATGATGTATTATTGTTTAAAAAGCTAACATAACTAATCTATTTTAAGACCTAAGAAATATAGAATGTTACTTATTTTTTTATTTTAATTTATCAAGTATGCATGAATTATTTTTTGCTCAGAATCAAATTTGTACTTCATTACATAACATTATTTTGTGAGATAATTGATTATCAATATTAATTTCACATCATATATATGTGTTTGGTAGTGAAAGTATTGCATTTTAATAGAACTCTGATATAAAACTTTTAGCAAATTGATATCAACTTAGATTCATCAACATTTATTAATAAAAATTTAGTCTAATTTTTAACAATTTAAACACATTCTTAGTCAAAACTTTTAGGAAATGCAATTTTACTTGGTAATTATAGTTACTTTACAGAACTTAATAATAACTACAAAAGACTGGTTCTGGTAATATTGCATATGAATGATACCCTTATTATTTTCTATAGTATTTTGAAGTAAAAATGCACTGAAAGAAAACCAACTGTGACTGTCAGAAATCCAAATTCAATTTATTTAATTTCATTTAGTCTATTTATTATTTTTTCTGCTTTCATCCTTAATACTTTGAACAATTGACATTGGTATAAGTTAAGCTGTGTGAAAATATGACAACAAATGTTTTGTCATGAGTTTGGGACATATGTGAGAATCAAGCTCTTAATTTAGTAGTGAAATCTATTTTTTTTTCTTATAATGTTGCTACCATTTCTTAGAAAATCTCAATCCTTCATTATGCATTTCTTTTGGATTGTATAACATCAACTTTGGCCTTTTAATTTTAGCTGGGGACTAATTCGTTTCTACCTTTCTACATCCTCTTGGTTCATTTTAGGGGTTAGTTAAAACAAAGCAGAGATTTTCCCAAAGGCTATCAAAATAGTCAGTCTTCGGGGTTTAAGGTTCTATCAGGTAAGGAATTTAAGATTAGGGATCTGAGTAATCAAATATTTTTCCTTATGAAAAATCAGTGTGCTATAAGAAAAAATGAAGCATCCATGTAATAAATGCATAGACAAAAATGGAAGACAGTTGATGGCTTCCAAGTACTTGGATTTGAGTGTTTATTTTTCTTTCTTTTTTTTTTGAATTCATATACTTTATTGATACTCAACTTCATATAGAACTCTTTGAGCCTTATATGATTTCTCAATTTCTACAGTGTTATGAGGTTGATATTACTATCACTATTTCTGTAGTTTCAAGTATTAATAAGATATATTGCTATCACTATTTCTGTAGTTTCAAGTATTAATAAGAAACAGTTCTTCACTTTTTTGGCAAGGTTTTTTTTTTTAATTGAATCACTGTGAGAAAAGTTACAAAACTTTGTTTATGTTTCAGTCATACAATGATCAAACACCCATCCCTTCACCAGTGCACATGTTCCACCACCAAAAACCCCAGTATGACACCCCCATTCCAACCCCCACTCTCCTGTGTGGCAGATGATTTTCAGTATACTCTCTCTTTACTTTGATTACATTCAATTTTAGAGAGAAAACCCACTATTATTATTTGGAATTTCCCCCCAACTATATCAGACCTGCCAAAAAGGCATAATTAGATCATTTGTTTTCTATTGATGATAATGAAGAGCATATCATGTCGCACGGCCACGAGAGTGGCCACATGGTTTTGTAATTCTGGTATTTAAGTAATTAAGTCGAGACTTATTTCTGCTAGCAGCCACTGTGTTCCAAGATTGGTTTGTGTGCCTCTGAGATTATGGCAGCTCAGGGGTGAAGGAGCTGTTCCTGAACGCTTCTTTTGTATATCAGGAAAAGTCACAAGGATGTATAAACTGGAAGCTGGGATAGAACTGCCTAGTTCCGGTGCCCCCATGAGGTTTGGAGAAATAATCCTGGTCCCCACATACTGGAGCCAAGTTAGTAGAGAAGCTTAGTGTCACCGGGATTCCATCTGGAACAGGCGGGGAGACTGAACCTTCTTTATCTGAGGCATCCTGCTGTTATCGGCCCAATCTGGGGTCCGGAGCATTCTTCCTTGTGTGGTGCCCGCTGAGTGTTTATTTTTCATATTTTGCTCTTATAGAAGTTTATAAATATTTTTGATTTATTTTCCTTTTTGGGTCATAACTGGCGATGCACAGGGGTTACTCCTGGCTCTATACTCAGGAATTACTCCTGGCGGTGCTCAGGGGACCATATGGGATGCTGTGAATCAAACCCGGGTCAGCCATGTGCAAGGCAAATGCCCTACCCTCTGTGCTATCACTTCAGCCCCAATTTTGATTATTTTTAAGTTGATTATTCTTTCACCTTGTCTTTGGAGTTTCTTGTTTTTTAGGCAGGTTGAAGTTCCATTTTGGCGATGTCTAAATGCCAATAGACAGGAATAATAGAATGGGATTAAATAGTTTTACCCTTAGTAATAGTTTAATAGACTCACTAATGCAAAAAATGCTAATTAATTAATTAGTTTAATTTCCTTTAGTAATTCTCTTGCTACTTTATTTATAGTTATTGGTTATCATGTATCTAGTGGGAGGAACTCATTGCTAATTCACCAGTCTTTCAATTCACATTATACTCTCAGCAAATATCTTCTCAGTTTCTATTCATGGCTCTTGCTCATTTTGTCACTGACCTCAGAATATTTCCAGGAATGCAGGATTTATCTGGGAAACTCTCAATCACGTATACGTGATCTTAGAGATCAAAATAACATGCATATGCTATCACTATCACTATCATCCCCTTGATCCTCAATTTGCTCGAACAGGCCCAGTAATATCTCCATTCATCCTAACACTGAGTTTTAACAGCCTCTCTTTACTCCTCCTTTCCAATGGTGCTACATTAGAGGCTCTTTCAGGGTCTTCAGGAGAATGAGATCCATCATTGTTAATGTATTTGGCATATGAATACGCCACAGGGAGCTTGCCAGGCTTTCCCTTGTGGGCAGGAAAACTCTTGGTAGCTTGCCAGGTTCAGAGAGGGAGAACTAGTTATCAGATGTTCGGAACTGGTTTTATAGTCTCTGGATGTTGGCTGTTGATGGGGATTACACAGCAATGGGGCAGTTTCTGGGTGTCACCGCCTCGCTACTGGAAAATGAAGGATCTGGGCAGAAGAGGCCCAGTTCCATCCAAGCAGGCTTGGATATCTCAGCCCTAGGTCTTGCACACCTGGGTTCCTCTGCCAGTTTCTTCATGTGTGAGGCTCATCTGAACATGTGGAAAGGAGTCTTGAACATGGCTGTGGCTGGGTGGGTCCCAGAGGTCTTTGGCTGCTGGGGCTCTGCTTGGGGCAGGGAGGGAAACTCAACCCACCCCCTCGAGGGGCCTTGAAGACACGGGGTGGGGGAGGGGGAAGAAGAGAATACATATGCTAAGTATTCCAAATTCAGTTCTCCAGACCTATCTTCAGACTTGCTACTACTACCAAAATCTTCATCTCAAAACTTCCACTGCAGTATGCCAAAATAAACAAGGAACAACAACAACAAAATGTGTTCTGGATCCTCTTTGTTTCAGACATTCTCCATGTTTTCACCAAACAATTTTTTATTCATTTAAAATATAATATTTACTTGAAGTCTTGCCATTACAATTTAATTGACTACTGCATTGGTTGAAACTCATTATTTCTTTCAGTTTTAAAAATGCTCCCAAACATGACTCTCTGATTTGACCTCTGCGAGTGAATTATTGAAATAGCTTTTAAATAACTCCATTCACTCTATACAGCAAGAAAAAGTGACACTACAGCAAGATTTTGTCATTTCTCTATTCAGGTCCTGCAAAGACATGGCAACTCTTTCTAAAAGTCAGAACCCTACAATGACCTTGAACATGTAACAATCTGCTACTTGATTTTTATCTCTAACAATTCTTCTGTCCCAAACCAAGACTCGCCTTCAGCTGTTCTTACATGCACCCAACATCAGAATTTTGTGACTTTGGATTCTTGGTTTCCTGAAGGAAAAAGACAGGCTTATTTTTACTTAAATTTATTAATACCTTTACTTATGTCTTTACCTTTAAATAAAATCCTCTAAGTTTTTTTCTTCTTATTTTTTAAGTAAGATTCTTTAAAAAAGAATCCCTTATTTTAAGTTGAGAGAGTAGTAGATGAACTCCACAGTTCCCCGGTTCTTCGATATTTTAAAAAATGAAAACATTAAATAATACAAAAGCTCAGAGTTAATAAAGTTATAAAGAATCAGCATTAGAAAATAGAATAATTTTATTGGCAAATAAGTAAACAACAAATTCCCTAGCAAAGGAGTAATAGTATAGATCTAAGTATGACTTGTTTTGCGGTTTCTTTGTAATCGGAAAATTAGGTCTTTCTGTTACTCATCAAGCCTAGTTAGTTTTCCAGAGATGTCTTGTTAATTTAGTGTCTAATTGTGTTGCAAGGAAAGATTAAAATCTCTCATTCCCCCTTAGGCTGGTTGGGGCAATCTATTTAAGACCTTTTAGGCTATATATTACCCTATATACCCATATACCTCCAGCTTCAGGCACATCCTTTGGACTCCACCATTCTCCCTGAACTAACATATGCCTCAGAGACCTGGGCCCTATGCAAACAGAATGAGAACACTATTCGGGTATCCCAAAGAGGAATCGAAAGAGTTCTGGGAACTCCAAGTTATGCTTGGAGTATCACGTTCCACCCAAGTGAGAGAAAGAATCCAGAGTTCCAACCTCTGCCGACAATTGAGAATCAGGGACGCAGTCTCTTTTGCCAAGGCATCAAAAATCAGATGGGCTGGACAGGTAATGAGATTCAGAGACGACCATTGGACTAGAGCTATTACTGACTGGATTCTATGGGACGTCAAAAGACCACGTGGCTGCCCACCTACAAGATGGTCAGATTTCTTCACCAAGACCCTGAATAAATGGTTTGAGTTCATGTTCCTGGAGAGAGCAGATACCATTGGGCTATACTAGCACGAGACAGGGACAGATGGGGATGTTACTTGCTCCCACTCGAGCAAATCAATGAATAACGGGATGAAGTGACAGTGATACATTGATGCCCTGGTATTGCCACTTCTTTGTCTCCTGTGAGCCCAAGGAATGAGGGAGAATTTATGGTCTTGGGGAAATGCAAACTACTCAGAGTTCAGGACTTTGCAAAAATGTCTATTATGTAGAATTAAATCAGTTAATCAATCTGAAAGCATTAGAGGTCATGGGGAAACTGAGTTTTTCTCTTTCAGGGTGAAAGGGTAACTATTAACAATGGTGGGAGAGATGCTGATTCTTCAAATTGTTGGGTGTGGCTTGGCAAAGTTTCATTCCTAAAATATTAATATTAGGAGCATTGAAAACCACAGTATCTAAATAAATGGATGAAATATTTTAAAATATTAAAAGAAAAGTAGGATAAAATTATTTGCAATTCATTATAGTCTTTGTTTTTATTCTATACAGTACTTAATTTACTAACAGACCCAGAGTTTTGTTTTCTTGATATCTATGATTGTTTTCATTAAGAATCAGGGATAGGGGGCTGGAGCGATAGCCCAGCGGATAGGGCATTTGCCTTGCAAGCTGCAGATCCAGGTTCGATTCCCAGCAACCCATATGGTCCCCTGAACACTGCCAGGAGTATTTCATGAGTGTTGAGCCCTGTGCATGGCCAGGTGTGATCCAAAAAGAAACAAAAAGAAATGAAAAATCAGGAATAGGATTTTGATAGTTGATAGAATAAAATACAAATTTTATTCTATCATGTATTTCAATGGAGTAGTTGATGATTTTTCAATTTATAGCAATCTAAGATTCAGAAAAAAATCTCTCAATAACCCAATCAGACAATTTAAAGCTTAAAAATAATATTTGAAAACAAACTTTGCTCCTTAATGTAATTTGATTTCTCATGGAACCCAAGCTCTGTAAAATATCTTTTCACTAATTTAATAGATTTGATTATCTCTCAAATACTTTCCCATAAATTGAACACTTTAAAATTATAGATATGTGTGTAAAAAGTGATTAATTTCTCTAAAATAATTCAATTATTTCCTTAATGGTCTACACTATATGTGAAGGTACACAATTCTCATTACATACGTGGAATATTAAATTATATTTATTTGTGTTTTATATTTTGTAATAGTTTGCAAACAATTAATATAACTTTATGACTGATATAATATTTTGAAATTAAGAAAATGCTTGTTTGTATTTCTTAATGATATGTCTTTTGAGAGAAATTTTGTTCTTTGTTCTTAATTAAGTTTGTTGATCTTTATTCATTATAACAAGGAATAAATTTTTTACCTATTTCTATCCTTATCACTATCCAACATGTGGTTAATTCAATCTAATTCATATTAACACATTATATCCATGTGTCATTGTAAACATAGATTTGGACAAGTCTCAGAACTGGTAATACAATCACAGGTGTTGTGAGATGGACAAAAGACCATGAAAAATATTAAAGAAGGAGGTTGCTGAGACTGGAAAGAGGTACATCAAGTATGCCTGGGTCTTGGATACACTGAAAGCTGAGTGAGAAAATAAGAGTCTCCTTGATACCCTCTTACAGAAGTTTGAGGCCAGCAGATACTATGTCACATCATGGTGCCACAGGCCACAAAATCTTTATCGGAAACACAATTAAAAGAACATATCATGCTTACTGCACTGTCCTAACTGCTGCCTCTGATGTTGGTGAAACTGAATCAAGTGTCTCCAAGAATGTAGAGTTAAACAAGCATGCCTTTCTGGCTCATAAGCTGGGTGCAAAACAATCAATTTTAAGTTTTAGCAAAGTATATTTTTAAAATATTTTTGACAAATTGAGTCATCTTACAGTCAGAAGATAAGCAATATGGGAAAATTGTTAAGGAAATCAGCACTTACGTAAAGAAAATTGTAAGGACCAGAGTGATAGCACAGCACATAGGATGCTTGTCTTGCATGTGGTTGACCCGGGTTCAATTCCCAGAACCCTATAGGTTCCTTCAGCACCATCAAGAGTGATTCCTGAGTGTAGAGCCAGGAGTCACCCCTGAGCATAGCTGAGTGTGACTGGGAAAAAGCAAGGAATAAAACTGAATAAAATTCTGAAATAGTAGCATTTGTATCAATTTCAGGTTGGAATGGCAACCCTACTGGTGCAAAGTGCTATGGTTCAAGGGAAGGGAAGTTACCCATAAAGAGAATAGTGTTAGTAGAACCATGCTGCTGGAAACTTTGGATTGCATCCTGCTCTTAAATTATCCAACTGACAAGTCCCTGCACCTGTGAGCCCAAGATCTCTAGGGCACAGAATCTTATTGAAATCTATATTCTCATTCCTGGCATGATTATCACATTGACTCCAGTCAATATTACACCTGAATAAAGTCTACTGAAATGCATCAGGAAGCTCCTAGTGAAAAATTTTGTGGGGAGAATGTGGACTTAATTGTCCTGGTGTGTTTGTCCATGAGGATCTCCAAATGAAGCAGCTGCCCTTATAGTTTGGATGATTGTTCTGAAGCATCTAGGCCAAATCAGTGCTGGCTCTCAACCATTTCTGCATTGTCAAACTGTTGACGCTGCTCTCAATTCACTGAGTTTAAGAAGATTGACCGTTCTAGGAAGAAGTTTGAAGTTCTTGAAATCTGGTGGTGCTACCATTGTTTACATAGTTCCTGGCAAATAAATCCATGTGTGTTGGAGAGCTTTTTTTTTTTTTTTGACTATACTCATTGGAGTAACATATTTCTATTTGTGACATGAGGCAGTGTTCACAGCAATGGTCAAGAAAGCAGCCAATGCAGCCTAAGAAACAATGTCTACTTATAAGATCTAGAACACTAAATCCTCTCCAGTACGTTCCAGCCATGTAAGAAGGTCAGAAAACATATTTCCTTTTTATTGGCTAATTAAGTTTCAGGGTAAAGGACTGTTTAATGATAACAATGCACTACAAACCCCTCAGAAAGAAATAAAAACGTCTATGCACATTATATCCATGTGTGTGTGAGAGAGAAGCAGAGAGTGGGAGAAAACTGACTTAGTTTTTAAAATCAAATTGTTTTCTGCCACAGAACTTTAATACCTATTAAAATAAAAATTAGTTTACAAGTTATCAGTTAGTAATAATAATATAAATAATTTATAATATAATAGACTAATTTGAAATTAAACTATTTTTAATTTGGTGATTATTAGACTAATTTTAAATTGGAAGATGGAATTTTCTCAAATAATTTGTATTACTCATTTACTTTAGTAATGGTTCAAGTTTAATATAACCTAATACTGCTAATTTTACTAGTAAAGTAAAATGTGATATAAGTTTAGGGCTTAACAAGATAATTTAGTTGAGTCTTAATTCTAAGACATCACGATCACAATCACGATATCCCCTTAATCACTGATTTCTCAGGCGGGCTCAGTAACATCTCATTTCGTCCTTTCCCTGAGATCTTAGAAGTCTATCTCAACTTGGCCCTTCTAAAGCTGTTGCACTGGGGGCTCTTCAGGGTCAGGGGAATGAGATCCAGCTTGTTACTGGATTTTGCATATGAATACACCATGGGAAGCTTGCAAGGCTGTCCCATGTGGGCAGGAAACTCTCAGAGGATTGCCAGTTTCTCCCAGAGGGAGAAGTAGGCAAAAGATATCTGAGCGCTTCTGGGAGCTTGCTTTTAAGTCTCTCTGGATGTTGGCCATTGATGGGATTACACACACCTGGGTTCCTCTGCGGGTACTATCATGCATGAGGCCTGTCCGAACGTGTGGAGAGGGGCCTCCAGCATGGATGCATTTCTAAGACATAGGCAGGTAAAATAAATGTTCACATTATTTTATAGATAAGATAAATTGCAACCTGTTTATTTGTACTACTATTATTCTACTTTGTTAAATATTATATTACATAATAATTATGCAAATATATATGCATATATGTAACATAACCTGAGCAGTTTTCTTCAGCATTAGTAATTCAGCTTATATTTCTATTTATTTACCTTAGTAAGTGATTATATAAATGATAGTTTATTGTATCTGCAAAAAATTTCAATTTTATACTAATATAATGTTTTATAATGGTCTTTGAATTGATACGATGATCAGCTAGCACCATAAGAAGTGACTACTATACTCGAAAATTTCAATATTTATATGACTTTTCTGGAGAAATTTTAAAGCATTATTAACAAAAGGATTCATTGATGGCTTTATTACAGCTATTCTTTTGGGCCCAGCACTGCTTCTTCAAATAGAGTAAGAAAAGATAAATGATAAAGAGCAGAAAGTAATCATAATTTCTCCTTTTAAGACATGATTAAAAGGGCAATTTAGAATGTAATAATTAATGTCAGTGATAATTGCATTACTGTATGACATGCTGAGACATTCAGTGTCGTTTAATAGATTTGGATTTGCAAGGCAAACTCTAAAAGCTGGTTAATTCCTCCCAGACAGTTTGCTTACAATTGACATAGGAGACATCAGATTCATTATTTTGGATGCAATGTGGTGACTGTAAATGACTAATTTAGAATTGTAGACAGAAATATAAGGACTCAAAGACTTTTACTTTTTACTTTTTTTTTACTTTTTACTTTTAAAGTGTGACATTTGTACAGGAATAAAATAAATACTATAACTCACAACCATTATTCAAAAATTATTAAAGGGGAGCCAGGCCAATAGCACGTGGGTACGGTGCTTACCTTGCACACAGTCAACCCGAGTTGGATCCCTAACTGGCCAGTTTCCTCTGTCCCTTCAGGAGTGATCCGTGAGGACAGAGAACAGGATTGAACCTTAAACTGCAGGGTGTGGTCCAAAAATATCCTAGAAAGTTATGGTAGGGAGATTATAGATATAGTACAAGTGTTAAGGTACCAAACTTGCATGTGGCTGAACCTGGTCCTATCCCAACACAGTTCAGGAGCTGCTCCTGAAAACGTGCCAGCACTGCCCCAAACCCTCCCAGTAAAATTAAATTATAATAGGTATAATACAATAAGCACAAGACCACTGTTTTACATGTACATGCATATATATATTTGGAAAAATGTAAACAACTGTGTTATTTTAGATACTCAATTCTTTGTGTAAAAATTTACAAAGTGACAATTTGGTGTCATAGATACAAATCAAATCACATTATTCAGTAGATAAATGAATGGTGCAATTGAGATTATTATAGTTGCAACTTTGACTCATGAGTTGCAGATTACAGGTTTTTCTTCCTTATCATTAACATAAATTCACGTAACACAAAGCAAACATTTAAGTTATCTGTTTCAGTGTTGCAGTATATTTCAAGAAATTTTTTAACCATCAATCACCTTTTCTTAATCCAAAAATATTAGTATCACCTCCAGATAAAATTCCATATATAATAGCACTGCAGCACTGTTGTCTTGTTGTTCATCTATTTGCTCTAGTAGGCACCAGTAATGTCTCCGTCGTGAGACTTGTTGTTACTGTTTTTAGCATATCGAACATGCGGACGGGATACTCCAAGAGGGATGGAGGAATTGAACCCGGGCCCACCGCATGAAAGGCAAATGCCCTACCCACTGTGCTATGACTCTATCTGTCCATATATAACATATAAAACAATTACTTTAGTTTTGCCTGCCCACTTCCTCTAATCAATTTTATCTCTATGAATCATATTATAGTTTTAATGGGGCATATACATCACTGCCACTGTCATCCCGTTGCTCATTAATTTGTTGGATCGGGCACCAATAACATCTCTCATTGTGAGACTTATTGTTACTGTTTTTGGCATATCAAATATGCCATGGGTAGCTTGCCAGGTTCTGCCATGGGGCGCAATACTCTCGGTAGCTTGCTGAGTTCTCTGAGAGAGGTGGAGGAATCGAACACGGGTCGGCTGCGTTAAAGTCAAATGCCCTATCCACTGTGCTATCGCTCCATATACATACAAATTTTAATATTACTTTCAGAAATTGAATAAAAAAATTAACATATCTGCATTAACTGTAAATCAAAGTAGGCTTTATAAGTTGTAGTCCAATACTACTTGTATATGACTAAGATGGTGGTGTCACCAATTCTATATAATCCAGAATAAAAGATATATCATGTTACAGATATATGGGAAAACAAGGTAGACTTTGTTGAGTGATTTCATAGGTAACTACTAAAATGCCAAAAAAGGATAAAAGGGAGATAGATTTATCACAAAAAGGTAACTGTCAAAGTAAGTTACTTTGAAATATTTTTGAAGGGCAAATATGTGTGCAATTTTATTATTAGAAAAAACAATGAATTTTAAGCAAATTTAAAGACCAATATCTAAGTTAATATGTAGAGTAAGCAATCTTATTTCTAAAAAATGTTCCTATTAAGAGAAAAGATATGTGCAATTTATTTCAACTGTGGATATGTATTCATGTTTCATTATTTAAGGTGTGAAATTCTCCTTTGCATTATTAAAAATAGTAGGAAACATTTCAGAGTATATTCAGGTTACTTTAATATGTTTTACTTCCTATTAAAGATTTTTTCTAAATATTTATAATTGAAGATTAAAGGTGGTATAGAGAAGAGAACAATTGCTAAGTACTTAGCTTCAAATTGTAATCTCTGAAAATCAGGCCAAGATTTTCTTTTCTTGATCTTGGCTTTCGTCTCTATTTTTTTTCTTTTTAAATGTTAGTCTTAGAAATTATCCCAAATTACTATTTTAAATATATTAATATATTATTAAGACCACTGGAACCTAGCTACAGCCATGCTTGAGGCCCCTCTCCATGCGTTCGAACAGACCTCATTCATGAAGGTACCAGCAGAGGAACCCAGGTGTGTGTAATCCCATCAATGACCAACATCCAGAGACCTAAAAGTGAGCTCCCAGATATCTTGTAGCCTACTTCTCCCTCTGGGAGAAACTGGAAAGCTTCTAAGAGTTCCGTGCCCACATGGGACAGCCTTGCAAGCTTTCCATGGTGTATTCATATGCTAAATCCAGTAATAAGCTGGATCCCATTCCCCTGACCCTGAAAGAGCCTCCAGTGTGACATCATTGGGAGGACCGAGTCGAGTTGAAAGAGACTTCTAAGATCTCAGGGAAAGGACGAATGGAGAGGTTACTGAGCCCGCTTGAGAAATTGATGATTAATGGGATTTCATGATCGTGATCGTGAAATATATTAATGACTGCAAATAATTCATGGTAAAATTACACATGAATGACATGAATTAAAACAATAAATTAACTGGATAAAATTTTACTACAAAATTATTTTTTAAAAAATAGTAGATGTGAGCTTGGGAGATGGCTTGCAAAGAAGAAATTTCTTGCATGATTGAGACCATGCACTTGATCCCCAGCACCTAAAATAATAATAATAATAATAACAGACATACATAGAACCAGGGAAAAATACAGATATTTGTTAGACTATTGTAAGAGGCCTTTTTTGATAATTCAATTAAAATGTGTTAATTATCTATTAGGCAATAAACATAGGTGAATTAGAGAATATCTGTAGTTTTATTTGTATACCATTATTTAATAGTAGGAAAAAATCTCATATCATGTGTGTAATATACAATAATTTATTTTCAAATGCATGCAAGAAAATAGAAAACTCATATCACTTGTATCACTTGTCATCCCTTTATTCATCAATTTCTTTGAGCGGGTGCCAATAACGTCTCTGTTCATCCCTGTCGTGTGCTAGTGTAACCCAATGGTGTCTGCTTGCTCCAGGAACATGAAGAACCTTAAACCGGGTTTTGACGAAAAAGTCTGACCATCTCATAGGTGGGTGGCCATGCGGTCTTTTAATGTCCTATGGAATCCAGTTGGTAACAGCTCTAGTCCAGAGGTTGTCTCTAAATTGCCGATCTGATTTTCGATGCCTTGGCAAACGAGACAGTGTGCCTGACAGTTGATCATCAACGGATGTCAGAACTCCGGATACCTTGTCTCTCTTGAGTGAAATTTTAAATTGTTTATAAAAATGAATTTCGAATGCAGGAAAATATTGCAAAAATGGTGAAGCACTGTATTCTAGGAAGCTTATGCCAGGTACCTTTTTGATCATTTGTTTTTGCTTGTTTGCTTTTCGGTTATATATGGTGGTGCTCAACTCGGAGATAATTTCTGGCTGTGCTCATCTGACTATATGTGGTGCTGGGAACCAAATCAGGATTTGCCACAAGAGGTAACAATGATGTGATATAAAATGTCACTGAAATTCATAATAATATAAACCTACATAAGGGATATTGAGGAATATTGAATAGAAGCTCTGTCTAGAAGCTGGTACTTCACTAAAGTGATTTTTAAACAATCATAGTCCTAATAGACATTGTAGAGCATGGTGAAGATTATGATTCACATTTTCTGCATATTCAAAATAGGATGTCCATTTATGTTGATCACAAAGTACTCATTGATCCCATCTTTGAGAAGTTCAGTGGAAGCCAGGCTCCATAGGTGTTCGGTGGTTCAGCATCATCAACAATCAGGTAAACTGGTTTGAATATTGTCAGAAAACTAAGGAGTTAATTTGAACTATTGATTTTTTGTATACTTGTTTCAAAAGTTCATAGCACAGTAACCATTTCCACATATCTAAATAGGCTCAGGTGAAATTGACTGGGTAAAACACATTTAAAATAATGAATGTTAAAAGAATATATTCTGGGAAAAATATACTATCTTCAACATCACTGATCAGGCAACAAGAAAATAAATGGTAAGTATATAAATTTATCCTTTAGGCTAGTTACTTTGAATGTTCAATAAACAATAATGTCTGCAATATACTATAAATTGTGTAGTTCCCAGTTTTTTCATATTCTTCGTGACTTTTAGACTATAAAAAATTCTAACGTCAAAAAATAATGAACACACACATATATTCACTTACATACACATGTGAATAATATGTGACATTTCCAGAAAGAATAAGATTCTTCCAATAATTGTGTCTAGAATATTCATTTTTAAGACCTTGGGAAATATTATAAACATTGCTATTAATATCTTTTTATACCTTTTATAGTTAAGGAAATTTATAGAATTCATGCAAAAATTATATAGTTTAGGTGAAAAAACAATTCTGTGGAAAGTATAGATAATAGTATATTTAAAAATTACTTGTAAATTTTTCAACCTCTGAAATTATATTGTGTTGTGAACTAATGATAAACTGGGACAAAAATAAACAAAAACAATTTGGTGTTTGGGTAAAAATATCCCTAAGTCCTTTTACTGCAATGTCTCTGAAGATTCAAAATAGTCAGATACACATAAGAATGTTTCATTTGGGGCCAGAGATATAGTACAGGGGGTAGGTTGTTTTCCTTGCATATGGCTGACCCAGGTTTGATCCTAGCATGTCATATGATCCTTTACGAACAGCCACAAGTCATTTCTGAGTGCAGAGCCAGGAGTAACCCTGAGCATCAGCGGGTAAAACCAAAAAAGAAAAAAAAAAAAAAAAGATGAGAAAAGTAGTTTCATTTTATCTCACTATATCTTATTTCTGTTACTTAACTGTTTTGTTTCAATATATATTTTGTTTTTGCAAATGCTGTTTAAATAGAGGATACATTTTATTTCTGCCCTTCCTCATATTTTTGTTATAATCAGATTAATTTTTATTTTATCATGGTTACTACCACTGTGAATACTGTTATAATATCTAATATTATCACAACTGTTAATATATTTTCCTCGGATGACTAGTTTACACTTATAAAGTGAATCACATTCATTTTAACATTTACCATCAGAACAATTTAAACAAGAAAGAAATTATATCTTTACTGAGGAACAAAATTGAGGTAGAGGCAGAACTATATGTCTTTTTCTCAAGGACATATAGTTCAATCCATCAAAAACACATTGATTTTTCATAAATTTTTTTATCATTAACAAGGAAATAATTTGCATGATTTGTTAAAAAAAGTGAATAGATATATGAACAAGATAGGAGAAAAAGAACACTCTGTGAGGATATTCTGTTTTTAAAACCAAAATCATTATTCTAGGCTTCTATTATTTTAAGTCTTCTGTTATTTTAGGCTTTCTCGGAGTATACCATATATCTTCATCAGTCATAAATATATATATAAACTATTTCACATGCCAAAAACAGTAAAAACAAGTCTCACAATGGAGACATTACCGGTGCCCACTCGAGCAAATCAGTGAACAACCAGAGGACAGTGCTACAGTGCTACTAATGAGTGAGGATCTGGTGTATTTTTTTTAAAGGAGAGATAATGTCAATAATTAACACTCTGTAGCAGAGATTGTTTAGACTTAGTATTCAGTCTACCTTTGCAGTGTAAACTTCAATAGATTTTTTTTGGGTGGGGGGCGTGCTGCCTTGAAGACTTTTTGGGAGTCTGTCTCCTCATCTGTAACATACTGTGGTTCTTATCAAAACTGTAACTTCCCATTCAAATATCTGAGCATTCAATCTCTGGATCTTGTCACTCTTCCCTGACTTTTCCCTCATCTCATGGCTTTTGCTGACCTTGGAATTTATGCTTCAGTTATATAATAAATAAAACAGCCAAAATCACCACAGTCTATCAATATTTTCTCATAATGTTGAATCTGATGTTTAATCTTACAAAGTTCTTTTATCTCATTGATTACCAGGTAAGTGCTAATAAAAATAACAGTGAGGTTTTCACCTCACACCAAGGAGAATGACTTTCATGAGACTGAAAGTGCTTGCAGTGATGTGGCAAAATCCCATTGCTCATTGATTTGCTTGAGCAGGCACCAGTAAAGTCTTCATTGTGAGACTTGTTGTTACTGTATTTGGCATATCGAATATGCCATGGGTAGCTTGTCAGGCTCTGCCGTGTGGGCAGGATACTCTCGGAAGCTTGCTGGGCCCTCCAAGAGGGGCAGAGGAATCGAACCTGGGTCTGCCGCATTCAAGTCAGACGCACTAGCCACTGTGTTATCGCTCCAGCCCGTGGCAAAATACAAAAACAAAAACAAAAACAACAACAGCAACAAACTAAACAAAAGCCCTGTAATCCACTGCTGGTGGGTTAGTAGCTTGGTTTAACTTCTTTGGAAAATTGTTTGGAGAGCTGTTAAAAATTTAAGAGCAGAGGTTCCTTTTGATCCTGCAAGTTCATTCTTGAGCATCTATCCCAAGAAGACAGACCATTAATTCTAAAGAACATCTGCCTACCTATGTTCCTTGTGGCATTGTTTAAGAAAGCAAAGATCTTCAAATGCAAGCACACAGCAACAGATGTCTGGATAAGGAAAATATAGTATATAAACGAAATGGAATGCTGCTAGGATATAGAAAAAGATGGAATCATATTGTTTGTTTCAATTTGGGTTGGAATTACTCAAGGAGTTAGGCAAAGCGAAAGGAGGCAAAAATAAAAAACAAACAACAGATTACATTTCTTCGTGGAGTATAATGATATAATGCATGGAAATAAAGAATTCCCAATGGGGAAAAAACTGACATAAGGTTAATTGAACTATCAGCTTAGGGTGGTGGTTGGGAAAAGGGGAGCTTGGGAAATTAGTTGGAGGGATTCAGGAATTGTGCAAATAGGGAATAGGGATGGTATAGCAGTAAGGTTTGTATAAAACAGTAATATTGGTTCTGATGTTGAAAAATCATGAAAATTATTTCATGTGTTTTGTATCTATATTTCTATTTCAAGGACATTCGTTTACTCATTTTTCATGTTTTTAGCACTATACATTTGTTCGTATCATCTTTGGCCTATTATGATGATATTTACTGATATTCATCTTTTTTTTAAATGTTTTCATTCCTTAGGGCCAGCTGAAACAAAATTCAATCTATAGACTTTGCCCAAATCATCTAACATTTTTACCTCATCTTATAAAACATGGATGTTATTACCCCTCTGTTCTGTGTTTTGTTTCTACTTTAAAATTGCATTGGTGAGAACATGCCTAAGGCAATGAAAGACAATTATTTCTCTTATGTTCTGTTCACAGAGAGTTTTTCTTTTCCTCAGAAACCCCATTTACAAAGACATGAACTTCGAGCATTCTAAATGCTACAGAAGTCATTATGGGGTTATCATCAAAGTGTTTTCAACTCTGAGACTACCAACCATCTTTATGAAAAGTGCTAAGGAAGCTGTGGTTAAAACTGGAAATTAAAATAAATGTTTCTTATGTTAGAGCCATATGTACAGATATTAGTCAAGAGATTAGAAGAGTGGTAAGAATGAGATGGTCATAATATTCATGCTTAGACACATGACCACATAATTTCTTTATTGCATTATGGTCTCACTTCAAACACATTTTATTTCAAAATATTCTTACCTAATGTGGTAGCCTGAGTTTGTGTACTATTGAAGAATATCAGGGGGAAAAAAACCAAATACCAGATCTTCTGTGCTTAACTGCAACCAAATATGCTAGGGATACAATCAAAATAACTTGAATATTATCCCTGTATAACATCAGAAATTCAAATTATTCCACTTGAAATTAGAAAACAAACATGTATTTAACAATACTTGTTGACTAATTGAACAAGATAACTATTCAATAATAATTGAACAGTTGAACAAAGTAAATGAATAATTGAACAAGACATTAAAATGCCTATCAGTACCTATCATATATTCATTAAATCATCATGAACTTGAAATGCAATTATTCTAGGCATTGGTCTGTGCTTTATTCATATAATTATGTTGTTTTTATTTTACTAAGAAGGAAGAATATGAGGAAAACAATTTAGTGATTGAGGTGTTAATGAATGAAAAATATAATAGTTCAGGTAGAATTCATGCTCTTGACATCTTCCAAAAATATAGAATCCCTGTCTATTTATATGAATTCTGTTCTTTCTCTCAAGAGAAACCAAAGGTTTCTAATCATTTTATCATCCTCATAAAATTTTTAGTATAAACTATAAGCACTTTGCTGCTATTACTAGCCCAAACCCTTATGTGCTAATTCAAAATGCTAGGTTTTCAAGAGGATGAAATTTTCCTCATTCTTCTCTAGGAGAAACTAAGCAGTGCATTACTTTTGTAAGTGCAAGTGAGATTTCTCCCCCCAGTACTAAAAATGACTTCAATTTGACATCAGATACTTGCAGACCTCTTATACCACTTTGTCTCAAACACAAAGGACCTTAGAAGAACTGCTTAAGTCAAAACACATTAACCTCTTACTAAATGGATTTTAGAGGTTCTAATAATTTGTAAAGCCCATATTTCAAAAGGGCTCTCCTGGTACCTCAGAGAACATTCTATAGCTCTGAGAATCAGTTCAAACAATTTTGGATAGTTCACTTGTTTTATTTTTTTTCTCTTCAATTAAAGTGAAAATATTGGAAATAGGATTGAGTTAATGCACATTCACTTATGGGAGCGAGGAAACTCCAGGATATTTAAGCCATATGGAATTAGTTTTAAATTCACCTAAATAGGTATTTTCATAAATATATGAAAGTTAGGCTTATGTTTTTACTCCTTACTATCATCAAGACTTGTTTCTTGCCTTAGCATTTTATTGATGACTGTAAATTTATTGAATATATAAGTTGGAATATATGGAAGATGTTCTACCAACTTTTTTCATCACAATCTACTGTCATTTTCTTTAATTAAAAATTTAAAGAATTTAATTTTTTTTATTTTTTGCTTTTTGGGTCACACCTGACGATGCTCAGGAATTACTCCTGGCAGCACAAGGGAACATATGGGATGCTGGGAATTGAACCCGGGTCAGCCGTGTGCAAGGCAAACTCCTTACCCGCTGTGCTATCGCTCCAGCCCCCAAAATTAAATAATTTAATTTTTAAACAATTCTTAAATTTAGTTTTTAAAATTTGCAAATTATTTTAGATACATACAAAGAGATATAATAAATTATTTAACAGCTAAAGTGGTTTATTTGTGAGAACATATTAGACAATGTTCATAGTTTTTTTGAAAAAAAAATTGTTTCACCAGAGTAATGGTTGCATTAAGTTAGATTAAAATGTTTTTAAAATTATTTTAAGTGCCTTTCACACAAATAAACACTAGAGCTTTAAATGTTTTTTAAATGTTAACATATTGTATCATAACTGTTTAGTGTTTTCAGACTATTCACTATACTCTGGGATTTAGGTTTAAAATGCTTTAACATTTTAAATATTTCACATAGTAACTGGGGCAAACGTTGATATATAGACTAAAAAAAAGACACCTAGATTGTAGATAGTTTTTGAAAACTCTCAGGTACTTTATTGAGTGTCAGGTAAATTCAAAAGTAGAAATTAAAATAACTATTTAAACTAACACTCTCCACACACTTGGATGAGCCTCAAGCATGAAGGGACCGGCAGAGGAACCCAGGTGTGCAGGACACAGGACTGAGGTCTACAAGCCTGCTCGAATTGGGACTGGGCCTTCTCCAGCCAAACCCCTCATTTTCCAGTAGCTTGGCAGCCAAACCCACAAACTGCCCCCAGAGCTGTATAATCCCACTTTCGGCCAACATCCAGAGTCTATAAGACCAAGCTCCCGGAAGTGAGCTTGTAATAGCCTTGTTCTCCTTCTTGAAGAACCTGACAAGCTACCAAGAGTTTATTGCCTTCATGGGAGAGCCTTGCAAGCTTCCCACAGTGTATTCATATCCCAAAATACACTAAAAGATATACACATACCTCTCAGAGAGCCCGGCAAGCTACCAAAAGTATCCCGCCCGCATGGCAGAGCCTGGCAAGCTACCCGTGGCATATTCAGTATGTCAAAAACAGTAACAATAAGTGTCATTCCCCTGACCCTGAAAGAGCCTCCAATTGTTGGGAAAGATGAGTAAGGAGAGGCTGCTAAAATCTCAGAGCTGAGTGTAATAGAGACGTTATTGGTGCTTGCTCAAATAAATCAACGAACAACGGGATGACAGTGATACGGTGATACAGTTAAACTCAAATTGTGCTCTTATCACAATATTAAGTATAATATTCTTCCTTACACATTTTTATTCTAGTAAATTTACTCTTACTTTTCTAACTTTATCTTTCATGTATTTCATTTAGCATTTGATTGAAGTATTTAGCTGCTGAATTTATGTGTATGTGTGTGTCTGTGTGTTTGTATGCGCACGGGTGTTTGGGGCCACACCCCAGGAGTGCTCAGGGCTTATTCCCGGCTCTGCTCAGTGATCATTCTTGGCAAGAATCGGGGAACCAAATATACAATCAAACCCAGAATACTCACATACAAGGTAACTGCCTACATACTGTACTATATCTATCCAGCCCCAGAGTTATATTTTTATATGTTTGCATAACTCTGTATGCTTTTTAATCTACATAGAATAAAAGCTAAATGTTTCCAGCACAATGTAAATTAATATACAGGAAAATAGTCCGTAATCAGGGGTTAGTTTCAGAGAAAAACAAAACATGATATATAAAATTATCAAATGAGAAACAAATATTTCAGAATATTTTGACACCCAGTGGACTGGTGCGACAAGAGGTAGGCCTTTGCTTTGGAAACAGACGCCTGGGTTTGATTCCTCCGTCCCTCTTGGAGAGCCTGGCAAGCTACCGAGAGTATCCTGCCCATACAGCCGAGCCTGGCAAAATACCTGTGGCTTATTCAATATGCCAAAAACAGTAACAAGAAGTCTCACAATGGAGACGTTACTGGTCCCCGCTCAAGCAAATCGATGGACAACAGGAAGACAGTGATACAGTGCTTGACACCCAGTACAACAATTTAATATCGATAGAAGGATTATATTCCCAAAGAAAGTTACTTACGCTTATTAGCAAGGTATTTGTATTATTAAGTTATTCTTGGTCAATCAAATTATGTTTTTTTCCCAGTCACAAGTCCTAATTTATGTAATTTCTGAAGGTCTATCCTATTTCCCTTGTAATTTATCACAGAAATGAAATAGCTCAATTTTCATGGTAAGAATTAACATGCAGTTAATTGAAAGTGGCCGTGTTAAATAATTAACAAATTATATTTCTATTTGTACTAAATAAACCAAAATAAATCCTCCTTATTGACAGACCTAATTAAATTTTATTTATATATATATGTTTGGAATGAAAGATTTTCTTATAAAGATTTCTGAACTGAACTATTTTTTTCCTATTAGCACTGAATATAAAAACTTTAGTATAAGTATATGATTTTATTTTCAGAATGTTAATAGCTGCTGATAATTTTTCATAGACAGATTTTGTGTGATCCATAAATCTATGTTGTTTTCACAATGTATTTCTATCTATGAGCACCAGGTGCATTATTTCAGGAACCTGAAATAATGTCATAGCTAGAAATGAAATATTTTATCTAATTAAGAGCTAATCTTTGAAACTAGATTTGGTTAGATTAAAAAAAAATTGGCTGAGGATTAATGAATCAAGGTGGGAGGTAGGATGAAATGTGTGAATTTACAAAAGGTTGGTGAAGGTTTGCCTTTTGGGAGTACATTATTTATTTAACTTTTTATAGCGTTTGTTGTCCTGGTAACCTTTTAAGGCATCTAATGGGAACATCTCACAAATGTAGAGAGGATGCTGAGTGAACAGGTTTTTGGCTTTTCAGTTCATATCCCGATGTGAGCTTTGTTCATCTGAGCTATGAAAGTCAGAATGCACATAGAAAAATTCTGAAAAGAGGATGTTTGAGATCTGGAACTCATTAGAATGAAATTTATGCTTCATATTTAATTTTCTTAGTATCACTATAGAGTAAATAAAAGAATTTGTACAATATTAATAAATACAAAACTATTGATGAAAAATATGAATCATACAACATGCATTTATTAATTCTTCATGGTTTGGCTTTAGGTTTTAATTCAATATCCTCAGAAATCCATGATATGGTTACATGTGTAGTGTCTGTTTCAAATGAGAAAACTGAGTGGTTCAATATTGATAAATGAAATAACTAGTTAAATGTAGAACAGGGATTCCAACTAGGGAAAGGTAATACGTTACTAGCTCTATCTGTGCTGTTTCAGTTTGTTCACTTTTCTGCTTTTGGACCACACCCAGCACTTCTCAGGTTTAACTTCTGGTTAGCTCTGTTTAGCCTATAGGGTGCTGGGGATCAAAGCTGGGTCTGCTACTTGTAAGACAATTGTTTTATCAGCTTTCTTATCTCCCTGGCCTCCTAACTGCATTGCTCTCAATTGTATAATCTAACTAGAATGGAAAGTAAAGTGTGAAGAGGTGGGAATACTCATCTCTGTTTTGCAATCTGTCTTATTCAGACACACTAATATGTTGTAGTAGTCTACTGACTCTGTGCCAGTGTACATTCATTATAACTAATTGGCCCAAGGAGAAGTATTTTCTCTCCTTAGAATCGGAAGAAATGTTCCTATATAATCATATATATTAGAATTATATAGCATCTATTGTTTTAAGTTCAAAATTTGTTTTACTTCACTGAGCAGATGGTGTCTTTGTATGGGACAACCTTTTGGGAAGATCACAAGTGATTTTCTATGTCCCGATACATAAGTACTATATCTCCTTAAGGGATCCATTATTTTTCTCTCTGTTTATATTATTTGTTAATGATAATGATCTGTCGGCTCTTTGGTATGGCAGGAACATATTTTTTCATTCAGGCAACCATATTGTATCACAACAGATTGACATTTCAAGGTACGTTCCAACAGGGCACTTTTAAATTTTTGAAATTTGCCTTTATATTCTAATAGAAGTTAGTTATAATTATGATTTTTCTCTGCCATTTTTATGCATGAGAAAATATCTCTTAAACATAAAAAAGAAATGCATTTTCCTGTTTGTTTAATGTAAGGGACTAAATACAATTAAGTGAATTAATCTATATCAATTCAAGAGAGATATCAGCTCTGTACCTAAACACTATTTTTTAATAAACATATAGAAGTGTTAAAAATCTATTAGTCTTTCTGTTTGTCTGCTGATCCACACTATTCTATCTATTAGTCAATTTTGGTTACATCTATTATCTTTCAGATGGTGTCAAATTATTTTATAATGTGATTTATAAATTGTATAACTGTGATTTTTGTTGTATTTTTAACATTGTATGTTAGTTGACAAAATACTCATTGTTGTATATTTTACTTTGTCATTAAAATTCATGTTCACACATGCGTATCTCGAAAAATGTTTTAAACTTTAGTATAACACATTGAATATGTCTTTTTTTTAGGCTATGTGTGTTTAAAAAAGGGAGACAGAATTAGAAATAGAAAGAATGAAGAAGAAAAGTGCCTGTCACAAAAGCAGGCTTGGGGTTAAACATGGTGGGAGGGAAACTGGGGACATGCACTGGTGAAGGAAAGGGTATTGGGACATTGTATGACTGAAACCCAACCATGAACAAATTTGTTACCATGTGTTTCATGGTGACTAGATAAAAGAAAGAGAGAAAGTATGAGAGAAAGAATGAATGAAAGAAGGAAATAAAGAGAAAAAGAGAAAAAAAGAGAGAAAGAGAGAGAAGGAAAAAAAGACAGAAGGAAAGAAAGAAAGAAAGAAAGAAAGAAAGAAAGAAAGAAAGAAAGAAAGAAAGAAAGAAAGAAAGAAAGAAAGAAAGAAAGAAAGAAAGAAAGAAAGAAAGAAAGAAAGAAAAATGAAAAAAGAAGGGCTGGAACAATAGCACAGAAGGCAGGGCATTTGCCTTGCATGAGGCCAAACCCGGGTTCGATTCCCAGCATCCCATATGGTCCCAAGCACAACCAGAAGAAATTCCTTAGTGCAGAGCTAGGAGTAATCCCTGTGCATTGCTGGCTGTGATCCAAAAAGAAAAAAAAAGGAAGAAAGGAAAGAAAAGAAAGAAAGAGAAAGAGAGAAAGAGAAAGAGAGAAAGCAAGAAATCAAGAAAGCAAGAAATGAGTTTTTTCAATTAAAAATTTGGGGGGCCTACTAAATGGTACTCAGGTGGTCTCTGAGGGTTCACTCCTGACACTCTACTTAAAAAGTATGAGTATTTGTACGTAATAAAAAATAATGCGAGACAGTGTCTATTCTGGAGTCCCCTACATGTAGGATTCAAGGGGTGCAACTCCTTTTCTTTATGTATGGAATGCTGTCCTCATATATCTTTTCCTTCATCTGGTGTAGGTTGAGAAGGGATGGACAGTCTTCCAAGCAGTGTTCAGGAGACTATGAGAATCTCTCCTTGTCAATCAGGCCAGAGGTCTAATGCAGTTGTCCAAGGATGCCTTTTATTGGGGCCCTGTCATGCTGGGAGATTACCTGGGCTAACCCAGTGGTGGGCCTGCATTCAAGGGTCCTTAGTAGATCTTGTGGTGCTGTAGACTGAATTGGGTGGACAGCATTCAAGGCAACAGTCTTAACTTCAGAATCATATTTCTGGCCCCCATCTCATATTTGTTACAATAAAAATGTTTTTAAAATTTAAAAGACATAAGAAAAATAAACTGAAATGTTTATAACTATTTTAGATTTTGAGACTAAGTGAAACAGTATCAGGGCAAGATAGTAAATAAAGCTTGTTAAATCCTTTTTTTCCCCTGAAATAGTAAATTTTTTGGACCAAATGAGAATAAGGAACTGAAAAAATATGAAGTAGACAACCATGCCAGAATTAGAAAAATAATTGAGATTCATCCCCATAAAATTGATGTGTAGCCTTAATATTGTAAGACAAAATTAAAAAAAAAACATTAAGATAAACTCAAACATGTCGGTGATATGTATGGGAAAAGGAAAAGAACTGGTGCAAAATGATATCCTAATATGTGAATAATTCTTTACAGTTTACAAAACACTATTAGATTCAAATGCTTATTTTGCCTTCACAGAAACCCTGTTAAATTGGCAGGACAGATGGCAGTAATTTATGTTTATAGGCGAGGAATGAAAGCGGGAGAAAAAGAGGAAGAACAGCAAAAAATGTCAATGAGTAGAAAGTGAAAAATAAGATATGATAAGACCATGGAGCATGAGAGTAAAACTGATTTAACTAGTAATGACATTAATGAGATTCTACTAATTCTTTTTGCGATTAATAGACATACTGAATATTTTATATCAATTTTGAAGTTTTGAATTCGTTAATATTTTATGTATAAGAGGATATTAGAAGATAGCAGAAGGTGACTAATGTGACAAATGGTCTAAAAAAATGTCACATATATAACAATTTGGTATAGAATATGCAATCAGAAGGGAAAAAATTATTTCCACCTTACATCAGATGAAACTAAAAGCTAAATTCCATATTTAGTGGCTAGCTAATGCTTTGCACAGCAACTTTTAACTATATGGCTTGCTTCTAAACTTGATTTATCAGGATTCAAAAAAATGTTGTGGTGTCATGTAGGACCTTAGAGTAACTACCCTGGCTTTGACCTTACTCTCAACTTGTTCTCTCCCACATGGATTGCCTTTGGTCAAGCATACCTGGAAGCAGTGGTCATGGAAGATTTAATAGTAGTTTATAAAGATTTATTAATAGTTTATAGAAGTTTAGCACTGTAGCACTGTTGTCCCGTTGTTCACCGATTTGCTCCAGCGGGCACCAGTAACGTCTCCATTGTGAGACTTGTTACTGATTTTGGCATATCGAATACAACACAGGTACCTTTCCAGGCTCTGCCGTGCAGGTGGGATACTCTCGGTAGCTTGCCAGGCTCTCAGAGAGGGACAGAGGAATTGAACCCAGGTTGACCGTGTGCAAGGCAAACGCCCTACCTGCTGTGCTCTTCATCCAGTCCATAGAAATTTATACCCTAAAATAATTAGAATATTTAGAATTTAGAATTAAGAAATTGCATATGTAAAATAATCAGATACCACAATGATATTTCATTTAATCCTACTATAATTTTATGAGAAGCATATTATCTTTATTTTACTGGAAATCAAGACTGAATGAACTTATTATTGTCATGTGTTCAGTTATGCTACATACATTAACCAAATTTTCAACTTATTTGTTATTTCAAACTTGCTACCTTGAATTACAGTAACATTTCAATATTTATTAGTGTTTATGTTCAAAACATAATAGAGATCATTTTTACTCCAAATACCCCACTATTATTTTTAATAAGAAGATAATAATAAATGAAATATATATGATTGTGAGTTAACAGTGCTGACTTTCAAATTGTGATTTCATTATTTACATGTCTATTTAAAATTATGCTGTGTTAATTTAATTTAAAATTACTTATTATTTTTGAGAAGAATCTAGATCAAAATATATTGAACTCATAGATGTGTCTAAGCTGTGATTTAACAAAAATTACTTTGTATTTATGTGTGCAAATTTTTTCTTTTTTTCTTCATTGGGTTGAACACATAAAGTATGCAAAATAATTTCTATGTCTGCTAATCATGGTTTAGAATGTAAGTGTAGTAAATTATAACACTCTCTATTAGAGATAAAGTTAGAAAATGAAATGCATAAACTTGTATACAAAATTTGCATAGCAAATACATTGGTAAATGCTATAATTTTTTGATTCACAATCATAGTTTCCATCTTTTTAAGAGAAAGTTTATTCTCTATTATAGGCAATTTTCTATATTTGTCAGTCATTTTATTAGGAATATATATTATATAATATTATTTATCTCTGATAATTTTAATATAACTTGCTTATTTACCTAGAAAGTATTTATATTAATTTCTTGTGTGCCTCAAAAATTATCACTAACTTAAAATAGCAGGAATTTTCTCACAATTCTGGACCGTAGATATTTTGAATTTGAAGAATCAGCAGATCTATAGTTGGAGATACAGTACAGATGGTAAGGCTCTTGCTTCAGTCCTTAATATTTTATTATATTAAATAATCAATTTTTTAAGGAACTGTGATTTTTCTGCTGTTTTGTTTTGGGGGCCACACTTGGCCATTCTCGGGAATAACTCCTTGCTCTGTGTCAGGGTCATTCCTGGTAGTATATGAGGGAACATATTCAGTGCCCTTGATCTAACAGGGATCAACCTTCTGCAAGATAATGCAAATTAAGAGAAACTCTATAAAATTTCTGGTCTATAATTTTATATTTTAGTACTATCTCTGTTATTGGTGTAAGATACTATTTATTTCACAGAAGCTGTTAGGAAGAATTCCCATTTCTATAATATTTTAGAAGACCTTGAGGTGTATAGGTAGTAAAATTTTCTTTGAAAGTTCAGTAAAACTTGCTACAGAGCCCATTTGGACCTGGGCTTTTGTTATTGTGATTTGTTTCTACTGTTCCAATTTCCTTATTTGTGATTGGTCCTCTAATATTTTTTTTATTAAAAACATCATGATTTACAAAGTTCTTCATTATACAGTTTAGTATTCCAACAATACCAGTGTGACATACCTTCCACCAATATCCCCCATGTACCTTCCAATCCCAACCTGGCCCCCTAGGCACATAACACATTTACTTTATATTAGATATTCCAACAAAACTTTAAAAACGAAAATAAAATGACCAGAAAATAAATCAGTAAGAGCCAATTTGTGATTACTATATGATTTTTTACCTATGTAAATAAGAAAATTAAAACCATTTAATACAGTGTAATAAAATGCCTATTCTCATTTACATATATTAATTTTCAACTCTGAAATCTAAAGTATAGTGCACTAAATTTTATTTTATACTTGGATCTCATTAATTAATAAAACATTTAAAGTCATTCAGTGTTAGTATATTTTGAGGTTACACAGAATAGGTAAGGCCTACATATATAAATTTTCCCCCTACACTTTATATAAACACTGTGGGTTACTAAATTGTTCACAATAATTCATTATAAGCATTCTATGTTCCAAAACCAATCCCACACCATTACATCTTCCCTTCACCACTGTCTCCAATTTTCCCAACTACCCCTAGATCCTGCCTCTATAGAGGCTCTCAATAATTTATTTGATATTGCTTACAAGTCCTTATATGAGCGATTACTAAGATATTGTTACAGGTTGAGCCTTCTGTGTTTATGTTTTGTTAATCGAGATTGCTTGCCATCTACATTATATCCCATCTAATTGGTGTGCTGCTGCTGGTTTATCAGTGCTGCAGAGTTTGATATGTTGAGAAGACTGTGAATGTGGCCACACATTTTAGGAAGTAGAGAATTTTTAACTGGATGGTACAACTGAAGTTAAATTTTTAACTGAGTTGTGGCTTTGGGTGTGTGGGTGACTGTTGGGACTTCTGAAAATATGACGACCTTTGGGAAGTAGCCCATCCCAAATCTGCAAAAACCTGGGGATTTCAGTAAAAAAACCTTGAATTTTTCAGCGAATTAACTTCTGGGTGAGGTTCATTTCTGAGATAATGGAGTCTGGAGAGGGGCATGGTGGTGGTTTTGGAGAGTGGAAGCAAGTGAGTGTTGAGGCTCTGTTCAGGGTATCAGGCCAAAGGCTATCACAGTCTGTGGTGTCCAGAGCATCTCAGCCATGTGAGGTGTTCAAAAAATTGTTTTGCTGTTGTTGTTGTTGTTGTTGTTGTTGTTGTTGTTGTTCTTCTTCTTCTTCTTCTTCTTCTTCTTCTTCTTCTTCTTCTTCTTCTTCTTCTTCTTCTTCTTCTTCTTCTTCTTCTTCTTCTTCCTCCTCCTCCTCCTCCTCCTCCTCTTCCTCCTCCTCTGCCTTCTCCTTATCTTTCTTCCTCCTTTTTCTTCCTCCCTCTTCCTCCTCCTCCTCCTCCTCCTCCTCCTCCTCCTCCTCCTCCTCCTCCTCTTCCTCCTCTTCTCTGTCTCTCTGTCTCTGTCTCTTTCTTTCTATTTGTTCTCTTTTTCTATTGTGATGTTGATGAATAGATCAAGTACTACCACTGAATTACATCCCAGGGCTCAAGGGAGGTAATAAGACCCAGTGAGAGGACTGCCAGATGTTTCACTGCCTTCTCATTGAGAAAGAGATTGATGTTTTTCTGTTTAAGTTATAAAGTCTGAATGCTTATTTCCCAGGATAAAAAAATCTCTTTTTGGATCCTTGTGGAAAAAACATATTAATGAGCCGGTCAAATTTGCCTCAGTAATATCACTATTGGTTCTACTGGTTTTAAGAGTTAATTACAATTTTTTTCCTACCAATATTTAGTGATATGTAATGAAGCAGTGTTTCTATAAATAGTGTCAATAACAGTAAGTGAAAAATTGATAATGTTTTTTGTGGAAGAAATTAAATAGAATTAGCTCCTCCCAAATAATTTACTGGTAGTAATTTAGAGTTTTAGCATGGGTGGAATATTAATCATTGTCAGTGATTTTTTAAGCAACCCTACATGATTTTTTTTATTTAGGATGCTCCCAAGAAAACTTTTAGATTCCAGGCGGTTATCAGGAATGGCAAATGGTGGTGTTTGATGATGTCAGGAGACTATAAGCTGTGCTGGCTAGTCCACTGATATCAAGCATGCACTTCAACCCCTGTTCTATCTTTCTGCCTCAATAGCTCTAAATTCATAGCCTGTACTTTAGTCTATTCCATTAAGGTTCAAAACAAAGTAAATTTGTACTTGAAATTGTTCCTGCTTAGTAGCAATACTGTGCTAATTAGTATGTTAATCAGTAATGTGTTATGAAATTAACATAGGTGATTCTCTCAAGATTTTGGAGGATATTCAGAATTTTAAATATGGTGCATTTATTTGTATGTTTCTTTGTGTTTTTCTTTAATCTTCCATTGAATTCAGCTGAGTTCTTGGAGTTTTAGGTTAAATTAATCATCAAATATGGGAAATGATTGATATACTCCAAATATATTTTCTGTCCTTTCTCTCCTGTTTCATTTATTCCAGGCTTCAATGTGCATTAATAGGTAAGCTTCCTTTCTGTACTTAAGGGAGCTTGTATTGCTCCCTTTTCTTTTGCTTTATATGCACATTCCATGATTTATTCCATTGTCAATTCTTGTGAACTTAAATCCCACCAATAAAATTGTATCTCAATATTTAATTAAAATTTTGACTGTAGGCTTGTTACTTTGTTCTGTTGTATCTTTTATCTTTCCTTATATTCTATATTTAATAATTGACATTCTTAGTTTCCTCTTATTCTACTAACATAATTACAGTTATTGGACAATTATTTAATTTTTAAATAAATTTCACATAAAAATATTTTATTTAGGTACATATGTTTCTGTTTCTTATTTTTCACTTGTTTTTGCTATAAACGAAACATTTAGTTAACATATTGTCGTAACCTATGGTTTTAATAAATTATAATTTTTTGTCTGTTTGGATATTCCCAACAAATAATATTCCCTTAAGTAATAATCACTAAAATCTATTGTTTTTTAATTTTATGATTTTTATTTATTTGTTTTTAAAGGCTGCATTCTAGGTTGTTGGTTTTGAGTGAACCATTCAATTACTTGCTAATAATTGGTAAGTAGTTTCATTGAAAATTAAAAGTCTTTACTTTTTGCTGATAGGTTTGTTTATGCTTTGGGAACACATGTGAAATTCAATGTTTGTACAATTCTTTAGCTGTAAGTTCTGTGTACTCAAGGTATGATAGATAGTCAGAGACAAACAGAGCTAAGACATCCTCATATTTTACATAAGCACACAGTATTCCGGACCATTGAGGTATTGTAAAAACTTATTAAAACTGCTTATGTCTTTCTCATATTTTTTTAAAACTTCTCATTAAATTTGCATCCTGTCCTCTAATCAGTTTTCTGCTCCAGATTATACTATGACATTAGAATAAGAATGATGTGACCCTCTATATTTATTATTATCCCAGTCACTGTCACTGTCATCCCGTTGTTCATCGACTTGCTCGAGCGGGCAACAGTAACGTCTCCATTGTGAGACTTGTTACTGTTTTGGGCACATTGAATATGCCATGGGTAGCTTGCCAGGCTCTGCCGTGCAGGCTATATGTTCTTGGTAGCTTGTCAGGCTCTCTGAGACGGGAGGAAGAATTGAACCCGGGTCGGCTGCATGCAAGGCAAATGCCCTACTTGCTGTGTTATCTTTCCAGCCCTATATTTTTTTTATTTCATTTTCAATAAATTAAAGATAAATTCCACAAATTGTATGGATTTTTACAAGACCCCCTGCCAAACAAATGTTTTGCTGTCAAACAGTTTTGCTGTTTGATAGCAAGTATGCACACCCTCGTGTCCTGTCTGTACCACAACAGTACAACAGCATTGGGGAAAGTAATCTCTTCTCCAATGAAAACAGTGCAAACCTGTGCTATTCTTAGAGAAGCACAAGATTTCTTTAATAAACACATTTGAATTTATTCTAGAATTTTGGCCAATATTTAGAATCATAAAATAATTGTTTTTGACAATTTTGTTCCATTATTTTATCACTTTCCATGGACACAATTTACAGAACTCTTCATTCTGATAGTCTAGAAATATCACTTGCTTACTTATTTTTTTTTGAAGTAAATAGATTTTATTCAGAGGTTTCTGAGGGAGGGAGGAAGGGATAAGTGGGAGAGAGAATAGTAAGAATAACGCGCTCAAGGGAGAACGCGGGCTTCTCCAAGGGTAGAGGAAGCCACTACACATAACTGAGCTTTAGACACAAAAGTATGAAAGCATGAAAGTACACATCTCAAGAGGGGAGATGCGGGCAACACGTGCTCAGGGGACACGTGCTCAGCCACGTGGGCACAAGCAGCACATGGGCTCAGGCAGCATATGCGCCTTGCTTACTTATTTTTAATTCATCTTATATCTCTAAACGTCCCTAGCACACTGGACATAGAAATCATTTTAATGTTTGAATTCAACATGCGTGTTTTGATTCATAATAAGAATTGTGTTCATGTGTATATAAAAGACTTCATTTCTGTTATTTTTTAAATAATAGAGTACATAACTTTCTTTTGGTATTTCTGGGGGGGAGTTTGTTCTACCAAGCAGTGCTTAGGACAAACTGGAGGCCGTTTCTGCAATTCTCAACCTTCAGTCCAATACAAGAGCCCAGGAATATAGAGCTATACCATGAGGTGCCAGGGAAACTGGAAGCTGGTGGGAAGCAAGTGGTGCTGGGAATACAACCGGGGTTGTCAGCATTCAAGGCAAGTACTTTAACCGCTGCACTATCTCTCTTGTTCCTAGAATACATTCTTGATTTGGGTTTTCTACTCATGTTTTCCTTTTAACTTAATTAAATTTATTTCTTCTCCTACTAAATTTATCTAAGTCTGTAGCCATGAACTTCTTACCAGAACTTATCTTCTTCAAGTGTTTCCTACCTCATGAAGTGATATCACCATTTGTCCACTTGACCCTACATATACCTTGTAGGCTGTTCTTGCAAATGTGCTTATTTTTCTTTACCTCATACATACAGTCTAGTAATAACAATGACTTTCATTGATTCTCATCTTAAAGTTAATTTTTTTTATTACATGGTGAGTTTTGAGTATCTACTTGGAAAGAAATGTAGCTTTTTGGTATTATCTCATGTTGAAAATAAAATCTACAGCTGTCACAGTACTGAAAGAATTAGATGATAGAAATAAAAATACATTGTCATTGAAAAGGCATTTTTGTTTATGATATGATTAAAATCACTAATGATAATATAAAAATATTATGAAAATAATTGTTCTACATGGAAGTCATTTATTTACATCTTTTTAGGATAGCATTATGTCCTTCCCTACCAAAGTATTGAAGATAAATGTGTATATATGGAGAGATGTCAATTGAGGTCCATGAAATAAGTGGAAAGTTAAGAAACACTATTGCTGAAAATGTGAACTGTTCAAGAATTATAAATCTTACTAGATTTTTCAGGAGATTTATATTATTATTGCATCAACATTTATTTATTTATTTATTTTAATTTATTTATTTTTAATTAGTCAATCACGGTGAGGGTACAGTTACAGATTTATACATTTTTGTGCTCATGTTTCCCTCATACAAAGTTCGAGAACCCATCCCTTCACCAGTGCCCATTTAAAATTCATGGAATTCTTCATGCAAGAAAATGCTAAAGAAACCTTTTCAGTAATTTACTTTATACACTCATTCTCCGCTCACATACACAATAGACAAAAAAGTAAAAATGTTGCATGCCAAAATAGTGGAGCATTTAAGAGCATTTAAGTAATACTATAAAAGAAACCTTGCTGTATATATATGTGTGTGTGTGTGTGTGTATATATATATATAATTTATAAAAGCATACTAGTGAAAGCATTACAAATTTTATTTATAACTTATAAAATTATTAAAATTTGTTTGTAATTATTTTATTTAATGAAACATTGGTTTATAATAATACTAATATTAACATTTTCGTTTTAACCAGCAGATTATTTCACTCTTTTGTAGTATAAAGGGAAAGAAAACATATGTCCAAGCAAAATCAATTGATAACAAATCCTGCGTATTAAAGTACAAACAAAACATTAGATTATGGGGGAGTTGGTGGACTAGAGGTGATTTAGGACAGGGTTTGGGGGTTCCGGCAATTTTGGAGTGCTGTGTACATCAAGACCATATATGTCAATACTATTGTAAACTTACAATGTAAGTTACAGTAAAACAACTGAAAATAAGTATTTTAGACTTGTAATACTACTAAATCACACCCACCAGCAGTGTAAATAGCTTTCCACCACCAGCCCTTGGCCACCTGCCCCTCTTCCCACCACCACAATGCCCCAAGGGTACCTCAGTTTTGTAGCAGTATTTCAGTACTTTTGGTCTTTGATTGTTTTCTATTCTCTGGCTTTGACAAACTCAACATATGAGTGATATTGTCCAGTGCATATCTGCCCAAACTATCTAGTTTCTAATCTGGATACTTGAGACATGGTGCATATTGTTTTCCAGTGATGCAGAATCAGATGATCAACCTACAACAGCGAATAATGATCCATTTTCACTTCATTGCCATCAACACTGTTTGTTTCTGGAATTTTGAAATAATGTATCTTCCCTGGTATGCAGCTCATTGTCATTTTGATTACCAACCTTTAAAAATAAATGATGTGGAATATGTGTTTGTGTGCTTGTTGGACATTTTCATGGGTTCTTTGAATAAAGTGTCTATTAATCTCCTTCTTTTTGATTGACTTGTTTTGTTTCTGATTTTTGTTCCATTTCTGAGTTTTGTGAGTCCTTTTCATATATTGGATATTAGCCTTTTGTCAAATGTGTACTGTGAGTATTTTTATCCCATACAGTTGGGGTATTTTTAATCACTATTTCTTTCACTGTGCAGAAACTTTTTATTTTCTTTGCCAGTATCATAAAATCATTAAAGACACCTCTCAGATCAATATAATGAAGAGTTCTATTTCCCTAGACATAGTTTATGATTTCTGACTAATTAAAGTGTCCTTCATATATGCCAACCTAAGTATTATATGTGGTTAGAGGTAAAATTCGTATTTTCATTCTTCCCTCCCTCCCTCCCTCCCTGCCCCTCCCTCCCTCTTTCTCCCTTCCTCCCTTCCTCTGTCCCTCCTTCCCTCCCTCCATTCATTCCTCCCTCCCTTCCTTCCTCCATCTCTTACACTTTCTTTCTTTCTTTCTTTCTTTCTTTCTTTCTTTCTTTCTTTCTTTCTTTCTTTCTTTCTTTCTTTCTTTCTTTCTTTCTTTCTTTCTTTCTTTCTTTCTTTCTTTCTTTCTTTCTTTCTTTCTTTCTTTCTTTCTTTCCTTCCTTACTTCCTTTCTTTCTTTCCTTCTTCCTTTCTTCCTTTCTTCCTTTCCTTCTTCCTTTCTTCCTTCCTTCCTTCCTTCCTTCCTTCCTTCCTTCCTTCCTTCCTTCCTTCCTTCCTTCCTTCCTTCCTTCCTTCTTTCTTTCTTTCTTTCTTTCTTTCTTTCTCTCCTTCCTTTTTTCTTTCTTTCTTTCTTTCTCTCTATCTTTCTTTCTATCATCTTGTACTTAATTTTGCTCTCTTATTTTTCTAAGGGCTCCTGGAGATCTCTAAATTTTCTCCCTTTCCAGTTTTCTTGATCCTGCTCTTTCTTGAATGCATACAAAAGAGAAATATCAGAAAAGAGCTCTGCTTATTCCTATCTAAATTCAGGAAGATGGGATCTTAGTTAAATTAGAGGTCATTGTTTAGCCTAAAATATGATGCAGTATCTTTTCTGTCCTCTTTGAAAATATTTGTAGTCCAATTATGCTTGTATTCTACTCCCATCTATGAAAGTGGGTGGTTGTTTATTATTCCACTAAAGCTTTTAAAGAACCTTCTGTCACTCATACTCTCAAGATAATGTGTTTGTTGGAAGAGGAATCAACACATTTGGGGACTGAAACATGAAAAGGAACTCTTGCTTTTGTGTCATTTCAAGTGATTTATTTTACTCAGCAGGTCTTTCTTATTAGCCTGGGAGTTTACTTTGCCCAGTGAGCCAAGATGGGTTGGCTGAAAAAGGTCTTTCGAAGTGCCAGATTCACACTGATCCAAAAACAACAATATCAAATCAATAGCCCACCAGCCTCTGGCAATGGCAGTGTGTACTCAGCACCACCTGAGAAATTTGTATTTGGTGATGAACAAATAGGAGTATAGGAAGTGGAAGAACAAGGACTACATGATACTTGGCACAGGACTAGGAAGCAATAAGTCAAATAGTAACTATAAATGATATCAAAATTTAATAACAGATAAATTATTTTTTGGCACATAGTAAGATGGTTGTTATATGACTTCTAGAAACTTTCCAGCTAAATAATTATCAAATTTATAAACATAAGAAAGTATATGAAAACAATTTTCCAGATAATATATGTTTACAATCAAATTTCTATTATGCAAATAGGCCATGTAGCACTGTAGCACTGTCATCCCTTTGTTCATCCATTTGTTCTAGTGGCCACCAGTAATGTCTCCATTGTGAGACTTGTTGTCATGTTTTTGGCATATCGAATATGCCACAG
This sequence comes from Sorex araneus, assembly GCF_027595985.1. NCBI lineage: Eukaryota > Metazoa > Chordata > Mammalia > Eulipotyphla > Soricidae > Sorex > Sorex araneus. The sequence continues at coordinate 340,855,635 of NC_073303.1, read as the reverse complement.
AGAGCTTGCCAGACTCTGCCATGTAGGCAGGATACTCTCAGCAGCTTGTTGGGGTCTCCAAAAGGTTCAGAGGAATAGAAGCTGGGTCGGCTGCATGCAAGGCAAATTCCCTGTCCACTGTGCTATCACTCCAGTCCTCAAATAGGGAAATGAATAAAAATATTATTTTTATTGCCAAATCAAGAATGTACTGTAGTTCTAATGGAAAAATCTTCCTTGTCCATAGACTGGGTGGAAAATCATCATTACAATGTCCCTATTGCCCAAAATGATTTATAGATACAGTACAATCACTATCAAAATCCCCAAGGCCATCTTTAAAGTTTTAGAAAAAATACTTCTAAAACCATATGTAACCATAAAACTCCCTAATTGCCAAAGCAATTCTGCTGAACAAAGATGATGGAAGTCATTAGTTGCCCAAACTTTATCTCTTCTATAAAGCTATAGTAACCAAAACTCCAAGGTACTAGAAAAAAGACAGAATCTTAGATCAGTGTAATAGAAATGAGAGCAATAACTGAATCCTAAATTATGTGGTTATCTGATGAAGAGGGTAAATGTATGAAGAGGGGCAAAGTGAACTTCCTCAACAGATTGTGCTGGGGAAACTCTTTAGTGTATGCCAAAAATTTGTTAGATCTTTTAGCTCATGTCATTAACTAAGGTCATTTCAAAAGTGGAATACCAGGAGACTGACACCCAAGAATAGTAGAAATAAGGACCAGGAAGTTTGCTCCATGGCTTGGAAGCTGGCCACGCATGCTGGGAGAAAAGACAGCTCAGATAAAGAAGGGAAAACCAAGTAAAGGGAGTTTGGAGGACCTGCTTGGGTAGGAAGATGCGTGCTGAATGTAGACTATAGATCAAACACAATGGCCAGTCAGTACCTCTATTGCAAACCACAACAGTTTAAAGAAGAAAGAGAAAAAAAGGAATGCCACAGAGGTGTGTGGTTGGGGATAGGGTGGGAGTGGTGGGAGAGATACTGGGGTCATTGGTGGTGGAGAATGGGCACTGGTGGAGGGATGGGTACTAGATCATTATATGACTGAAATGAAAACATGAAAGTCTGTAAGTATATAACTGTACCTTACAGTGATTCACTATTAAAAATTTTTTTTAAAATATCACTGTATAACTGTCATCCCATTGTTCATTGACTTGCTCTAGTGAGTGCCACTAACATCTCCATTCGTCCCAGTCCTGAGATTTCAGCAGCTCCTCCTTACTCATTCTTCCAAATGGTGCTGTTTTGGAGGTTCTTTCAGGGTCAGGGAATAAGACTTGTTATTGTAACTGTATTTGGCATATTAAATACGCCACAGGGATCTTGCCAAGCTCTGCCATGTGAGCTTGCCAGATTCTCCAAGAGGGACCAAGAATGTATATAAGAATGCATAACAAGCAAGTATGTTAAAACCAAACACATATGTGCTGCTTTAGGTATGCCAATGGGCTAGACTATTTAAGAAAAATTAAAAAGTGGAATACCTTTATTTCAAAGCTGTTTCCAAAAGTATACATCAATATAAAAATCGGCAGGACCTTCAAAAATCCTGAGCTTAATGTGGTTGTCAATGATATGACACCACTGGAGAAATAAACAAAAGCAGAAGCAAAACATGAAACTACATCACACTAAAATCAAAAGAAGTGAAATCTACAGTAAAGACACCTCACTAGTTTGGAGAAAATATTTGCACACCATAGAAAATATAAAGCAATAATACATTATATTGAGTGCTTTCAAAGCCCCAAACAAAAGAAATAACAAAAAATGTAGAGAGGAAAGAGAAACATTGCAGCTTCAGGACTGATCTCAGAGAAATGCCAGCATCTGAGTCATTCCAGGTAGGCCTGATGCCACCAGTCCAGATCTCTTAAGCCTTAGTGGCAGGGGGCAGATCCAGTCCCTGTACTGCCAAAGACCCAGGGCTCCACCCGCCCACATCTGGCTCCCAAAGCTGCCAGAGAAACGGCCCAGCTTTATGACTGATCTCGGAGAGACGCCAGAGAGACACCCGCCACTGATTGTCCCAGCTCCAAAGTCCAGAAGCGTGGGACTGCATATGGCTCCAAACCTGACAGAGGTGACAGACTAGTAGAAGCACAAAACATTAGGTGGGAAAATTGAGTAGAAGGCCAGTAAACTCAAGGAGAGAAAATAATACAGAAGATGCTACTCTTACCTAACAGTTCAGTAAGTCCTTGGGCCAGGAGGTTAGCAACACCGTTTTGTGATATATGTTATAACAAGCAATATAAAATAAATTATTTTGTATCTTCTAAGGGAACAGGCTGGAGGTGAGTGAGAACCTGAGGACATTGGTAGAGGAAAGGGCATATTGGTGGTGGAACTGGTGTTGGAATATTGAATATCTGAAACAATTTAGCATGAATAATTTTGCAAATCACAGTGTTTAAATAAACTTTCATTCAGGGCCAAAAATAAATGGAGAGAAGGGATAAATTAGCTTTATCTCAAATGACATAGAAACAGCAAGCATGGTTATGAAAAACAAAATGTTTATACTCCTTCGTTACCAGAAAAATGCATAAAAAGTGTAATTACATGTCACCTCACACCACTGACAATGTTCTATATGACAAAGGATGGAGACAGTAAATGAAGATAGGGATGCAGTGGAAAAGGAGCTCTCATCCACTATTAGTGGGGCTGTTTCATGGGTCAGCCTCACTGGAAGGTGACCAGGAGATTCCTCAAAATATGACAAATATTTTGTGACCCTACAGTCAGGGGCATAAAACATTAGCTCTGAAAATGAAAGTGAATGGTTTTCTGAACATTTCCAAGAGGATTGGAATAAAGCTAAATGTTTCCAATGATCAAGGATCATCACTTACATAACAGACAAATTTTTTTCTTTTTGTTGCTTTTTGGGTCACAGCTAGCGATGTTCAGGGGTTACTCCTGCCTCTGCACTCAGGAATTACTCTTGGCGGTGCCTGAGGGACAATATGGGGTGCCGGGGATCGAACCCGGGTTGGCCGCTTGCAAGGCAAACACCCTACCTGCTGTGTTATCGCTCTGGCCCCCGACAGAGAAAAGCTTTAAGTGAATAGTAATCAAAAGTCTCTGGGAATTGAAATCCAATAATTATTTGAATAATCTTAAGAAAAAAAAATGTTTTCCCAAAGAAATTCATCCCCAGTCTACTGACTTGTGGTATGACAGATGACCACTATTTTCTGTCAAAAGCAAGCAATCACCCATCCATTAACTTCAGATCAAGAGTTAAAAATGTGATAATGTCATAAGTCATGCATAGGCTACTTTAAAGCTTGCCCCAGAGCAAGAAGCAAAAAAGTATTAAATATATAAATAGTAGTAGTAAGAAATATATAAATATAAGATTGTATAAATATAAGCAGTAGTAATAAGACCCTTGGATTTTTATTTGTGTGCTACAATTCAACAATATCAAAATCGTCTGACCAATCTCTTACTTTGAAAGCAAAGCATAATTAAAAGAATTGTGTAGATCTCAACAATTTAAATGTATTCAATAATTTTTTTTCTAATTTAGTCTGAATCACAGTATAACTGTGCAGACTGATTTGTATTTGGGCATCCTAAAATCACATAATGTGAGTTTTACAAATAATAATTAATCTGTATTTTGAATATCACCTGTATCACCTGTCATCTCGTTGCTCATTGTTCTGCTCAAGCAGGCTCCAGTCATGTCTCCATTCGTCCCTGTCGTGTGCTAGAGTAGCCCAATGTTGTCTGCTTGCCCCAGGAACACGAAGAGCATTATTGTTACTGTTTTTGGCATATCAAATACACACCGGTAGTTTGTCAGGCTCTGCCGTGTAGGTGAGATACCCTCGGTAGCTTGCCGAGCTCTCCAAGAGGGACAGAGGCTTTTGGGGTGGCCTCTAATTGTCTATTGAATGTCAGCTTTTGGTCGACTGGCATATTGTAACAATCCACACACTGACAAACACACCACATGCTTTGTGCATAGACGTGCTGCTCACGTACAGAGAGTATTAGCCAGATGGATACAGTCAATGCAAGGAGTCCTGCCCTGCACCTGCCTGCGTCTCTGGGCAGCACCTGCGTTGCTCTCTTCCGGGAGCTTTGTTTTATAGTCTCTGGATCTTGGCCATTGATGAGATTACATGGTGTGGGGTGGTGGTCGGGGCATGGTTGTGTGTCTGCTGCCAAGCTACTGGAAAATGGGGGACCTGGGTACAGGAGGCCCAGTCCCAATCCAAGCAGGCTTGAAGATCTCAGCCATGGGTCCCGCATACCTGGGTTCCTCTACTGGTTCCGTCATGCATGAGGCTCATCTGAGTGTGTGGAGAGTGGCCTTGAGCATGGCTGTGGTTGGGTTCTGGAAGTTTTCAGTTGCCAGGATTCTGATTGGAACGGGGAGGGAGACTCAACCCACCCCCTTCTGAGGGGCCCCGGTGAAGAGAGCCTGGCATGGGAGCAGGAGATTCTGCCTATTTTGAACATAAAGTTGGAAGTGATTGTTTTTATGAGTTTATCTTTGTTGAAAATATAGGAAATTGTTCCAAGATATTGCCACTTTAAACACTACTTTAAAACATAGAAGAAAAATATTCATATATAGAAACATGAATACTTGAACTATCATCTCTGGTTATTCTATCTGTATTTTATTGATTCCAACCCTCCACAAGTCCAAAAAGAATTAAATCCAACTATTGATTAAATAAACATTATGGTTTTATATGCACTAGTATTGGCTAAGGGGTTCTGGAGATAAATAAATAAAGTCCCATTCATACCATGAAGATGTAAATAATCAAATAATTATTATTTGAAATGTTATTATTGAAGTAAGGGTTACTATGAAAGTATGAGTGGTTATAAAATAATTTTATTTTAATAATTTTAACTTTAATATGAAATATAGTGTCAAAGCTTATTTATGTTTCAATAAATACATTCACAAACCAGAGTCTCTTGGTAGGATTTGAATAACAGCTTATTTTACAAGCACAGCAAACTAGGGCAAGAAGTTTATTCTGCCAAGTGAGAAATCTATAAATTCAAATGATTAGTGTCAGGCCTGGGGCTTTTCATTACTTTAACAGCACAAAACTAAAGTTGCACACTCAGGTTCACTTTTTCCACTTGAAGAGTTCAATAAGATACTGGAATTAAGTTTTCTGGAAGTGAAGTGAAGCTTTTCTCTTAAAGTTAATAGAATTAGTAATGTGCACTTTAGAGGAAAGGTGATGATGATTTCATTCAAGTTCAGTTCAAAAACCATTCTACAATTGTGATTAAATTGTATGGATATCAATAATAATTCACATTATATTAATAAGCATTTTCGCCATGAGAGTATTTGCCGTGGAGAACATGTAATCCAGTTTTCAAAACCAGAAGCAGAGAAAATTAAAAGTATAAATTTCTGTATAATGTCAATGCAGGAATAAGCAAAAAAAAAAGTTATGAGTAAGTTGCTGCTATTTCATAAAATCAAAATATCTGAAAAGTCAACATCAAGTTATGAGTACAAGACTTATACAAACAGAAGGTAAATCAAAAATAGTTTTCTCATAATTGTTTTTGAATAGACCATAATATTTCAATGGTTTATGGAGAGTTTTAATTTTCATATATTGAAATATAGCATGTCTTTCATTCTTTTGCTCATCAGAGTCTTTACAGGGAAAATTACTGAAGTCTTGCTAGATTTTCTCCAGCTATTAGTAAAGTCTCTCTAAGATTTCACTTTTTCATAAATGCTATTGTGAACCATTAGATAGAGAAATCAAATGCTACAAAATGAATATGTCAGGGCTATTTTGAGAATAAAAATTTGTGGGCCAAGAAAATAATTGATGTTGTCTCCAGGAACTTCACTTTTGAATGTCATTTAGTAATCTCTATAGAAACAGATTTTGTGAATAGAGATAATTACACAAACTCAAATACAATTCAGTTATCTGTTTACAAAAACCAATGCATGGAAAGAAATATAATTTCTCAGATAATAATCTATCACATTTTTATTTGCATATGTCTAAAATATATTTTATATTATACTGGTATTTCTGCAAATGCATTTTAAAAGGCTCTGTTCCAATTGGATTACATTGTGTTTTGTGTGTGTTCACTCATTTATAAGCTGCAGCATTATCATGTATATTTAATGTGCAAAAAAATTTTAAAAAAATTCCATACCCTTAATCCTTATGAAATTAAGTATAACAATATATCAGATAGGAATTTGTAAAATTTACCAGAAGATTTATGTTCTGTAGAACTGAATGATCAATGGTTCTTTGCATTGTGTACTTCACTGTTCTAACAGAACACAATTGCATTTTCCCACAACTTTCATTTTAGGCCATTTAAAATGGACTACCTATCTTCTACTAAAATCAACTACTGTTAAGATAAAATCAATTACTGTTAAGATAAAATTGCCCATAAAAGTTAATGTAAATAAGTTCTATTTGGGTAAAAAAAAAGTGTTTCACAAAAAACCATTTCAGAAAATACTAGTATCTTTACTGGTAGTATTTTGTACACTAATATCATACAACTTTTAAGACTATTATATCATTTTACAGTGACATATATTAAAAAAAAGATTTCTAAAGGTGTTTTATTATAAAGATATAACATATTCTGTATGTATATTATATTAATCACATCTCTTTGAATAACTACGTTTTTAAATTGCTCATCTATAAAGTGGAGTTTAACAAAATGTTGTGTAGCTACACCTTCTTCCTCCACTTATAACCCAAAAGAAATAAACCAATATGCTTTTCAAGGTATAGGTAGAAACAAATAATACTAGAAAAAAATTGTTCTTTTAATTCCTATTATTAATATTTATATAAAAATTAATTCATACTTAATCAATTCCTTTATATGTACATAAGATTTTACAGAAGCAACCCAAGAAAGAGTAGCTTTTTATGATAAAAGAAGATTTTGTGAACTATTTGTTTAAGAAAAGTAACTTAAAGAAGATTTTGTGAACTATTTGTTTAAGAAAAGTAAGTTTTCTAAAGCAATTGTTAATAAACAATCTGGAAATTCAACTTTCGTTATTAACAAAGAGCTAATAATCATACTGAAAATGAAGTAGCAACTTTCAAGCTAAAAGGAATCATCATATATATTTATATATGTATAACACTCATCTTTTATCCTCATTGACAAAAGTCTTACAAATTCCATGGGAAACTTATAGAATAATAAACAAAAACAGGAGTATTCTTTTCTTGTCCCTAAGCTGTTATCATGGTAGCTGGATAAGTAGTTTTACTAAGGAAATATTAATATTTTCTCAGAAACATTATCACATAGGATGAAATAAAAGAAGTAATTGTGGCAAAAATAAAAATTCAGAAAAATAGGGGCTGCAGAGACTGTTCACTGGGTAAGGTGCTTGCCTTGCATGGCTGACCTGTTTTGATACCTGGCATAACATATGGTCCCCAAGCTCTCCAAGGGTGATCACCAAGTGTAGAGTCTGAAGTAACCCCTGAGAAATGGTGTAACTCAAAACAAACAAAATAGATATCTCAGAAAATTTTCTAGAAGAAAACTTTGTTTAATTCTCAACTCAATTTAAATAAAAGGGTACATAATTCTTCATTATATTCCTCAAATATCATGTGACTGGTTAGGAATTTTTGTGTGTGCTACACATATATTATATTAACTTCAGATATAAGTTTTAAATAATAGATTTTTAAACTATGCTTTGTATTTCTCCTAAGCTGATACTCAATAATTTAATTCTATATTATATTTATTCCACATCACTTAAAGACGCATGAACACCTCAATTTTATCCCAAAAGCTGTGTTCCCTGAGCGGAAAGGAGAAATATATAAGAAGGAATATATAACACACTAAACATGTATCATAAACTTGTATCATATCACTGTTCTTTATACAGTTGAGTTAAAATGAAACACATAGTTTATTAAATGCACTTAAAACAGAATTAAATACTCTAATAAAGAATGTGAATAAATACATTTGTGTCATAATGATTTTAGATCTCACCTTATAAAAGACAATTGTATATTTTGCAGATGTTATAAATAAGCATACAAATTAAGTTTACAAGTGATACAAATTTGTGACTTCATCATTAAAGGGAAGAAGAGAATAGCGTAGGGTATTCGCCTTTCACTCTGCCAACCCGTGTTCGATTCCTCCGCCCCTCCCGGAAAGTCAAACTACCAAGAGTATTCCGCCTGCACGGCAGAGCCTGGCAAGCTACCTGTGGCATATTGGATATTCAAAAAAACAGCAACAATAAGTCTCACAGTGAGAGACGTTACTGGTGCCCACTCAAACAAATAGAAATATGAACAGAATTTTAGGGAAAGGGACAAAGTAATTTAATATTTGAATTATTTTATGGTTGCAAACAAGTCTAATGTTGAAGCAAATTTTCCTTTTCAGAGTTTAAAATTTGCTTTCTATACATAATTTTTGCATCCTAAATAATGTTCACTGCTTCTGTGCTTTTTTTAATGTTCACTCTTCTCTGTTTTAACTTTGTAGGAATATAAATGGTGAATATTAATTCCAGGCTACTTATAATCTACTCAATTATTGGTTAGTTTCTGTTAATCTATTATACAGTCTCCCTTCAAAAGAAATAGGAATAAAATGTCTCATATCAGCAATATATCCTCAGCCAGTGAAGGGTGGAAAGGGAAGAGCACAGTAATTGCAATAGACTGGGAAACAGTAGTTGAAGGTGATAATTCTGCTGTCACTAAATTTTTCTTTCATCTTACAAATATAAACTCAATAAACTCGGTATTTTAGAATTCATGGCAACATGATATTGATCCAAGGTCATTTTCAGCTGCAAATTTGTAAATATAACCTACTGAAAAATTTACAAAACCAAAAACTTGAGAAAATATTTTTATCTACTTGAGATTCATAAGAATTTAATGGAATGGAATGGAGTGAATTGAGAAAGTCATCAGAATGGTAGATGCATCATTGTATTTGAGCTTAAAGTGACTTTGTGTATATTTATGTTTATATGTTTGACAAGCCACTTAGGCCTTAAGACATTGTTTAACTTATTATTTATCCTTCTGATGCTTCTATTTATTGCTTTTTTATTTGCACAATTTAAAAAAAGTCTGCGGAAATCATATAATATTTAAAACTAGCCAAAAGGTTCATCTATATATCAAGATGAGAATTGCTCACAAATTAATCTCCAACTTTTAGGTATCTGTCACATACAATCCTTTATGTGATTCTTGGCCTGTCTTATCAAAAAATTAGAATGTTCATCCAAAATGCATCATTAATTAGCAAACAATAAAAGCCTGTAAAGCATATTAAATTTCATATAGAAAATCTTGCAATAGTATACTAAATCCTTAATGTCAAATCTACCACATTTCTAGATTTTTTTCTTTATCCAAAGGTTAACAGATAGCAAAACTATTTCTAATTCATTAATTCACAAAAATTGATAAAATAAAGATAATTAAAATCTTTGAGGTCATAGAAAATCAGATTCCTAACTAGATGGTATAGCTATGTTCAAAAACTGTGTCAGTATTCAGCAACTTCTGAATATTTGCAAATCAAGCAAAGATTAATCTCAATGAAAATATTTTTCTATCTCCTCAGGGATGGAAACAACTAAGAATACCATATGTTAAACAACAACAACAAATAATCTAAATATGTTAAAAAATCAGATGTTTTTATGTGCATATTGTAAGAAACAAAACAGAATTTTCTGTGATCCTAATTTCTCTAAAAGGCACAATAGAAAGCTAGTATATATTGTAAATGTGCTAATTTAAATTAAACTATAGGAAGTCTTGGAGATGGTATATGGTCAAGTTTAATGTTTTTGTTCTGGGGCTATATTTGTCAATGCTCAGAAGACAGCCTCGACTGCCGCAGGAGAATCAGCATAGTGCTGGGCATAGAACTCAGCAGAGAGTGAAAGAAAGTACTCTACCCATTGCAGTATGTCTTCAAAATGTTTGCTTGTTTTGCTTTTTTCTGGGCCCTCATACCGTGGTGCTTACTCCTATCTGTGTTCAGAGATCACTCCTGGCAGAGCTTGGATGACCATATGCAGTACTGGATATGGAAACCAGAGAGGACAGTGTCTTACCTACTGTTCTATCTCACTGGCCCCAGGTTTCATGTGAATACAATAAATATTCTACTTACTACCAAAGATCTCACTGTTAAGTCAAATAATTGGTTTATTACCTTCCACTATATAATCATTTTAGCACTGTCATCATGTTGTTCATTGATTTGCTCGAGCAGGCACCAGTGACATCTCCATTGTGAGATTTGTTGTTACTATTTTGGCATATCGAATATGCCATGGGTAGCTTGCCAGGCTCTGCCGTGCGGGCAGGATACTCTAGGTAGCTTGCCGGGCTCTCCAATAGGGAAGAGGGATGGAGGAATCGAACCCGGATGGGCCTCATGCAAGGCAAACACCCTACCTACTCATGGATTAATCCATGATGTTCAAACAGTAAATAAAGCAGCAATGTATTAAAAAGTGGTCTATGAATGCACCCAACTATTTTTTTAATGTCATAAAATTTACATTAACTTTGCAGTGAAATAGGGCACTCACTAAAATTTATCAGCAACACAATGAGAACAGGCTGTCATATTTTCCTGAGTTTTCCTCCGCCCCTCTCAGAGAGCTCAGCAAGCTACTGAGAGTATCTTGCCCACACAGCAGAGCCTGGAAAGTTACCCAGGGCATATTTGATATGCCAAAAACAGTAACAAGTCTCACAATGGAGACATTACTGGTGCCCACTTGAGCAAATTGATGAGCAAAGGGATGACAGCGATACAGTGACAGTGATTCCTCATTGTGAATATAATTCAAATCAAGCTAAAGAACAACATAATAAAAGATTGATCAAAGTTAAATGGTACCTAACATAATTATTTCAGAAAAAAGATAATGTTTTGCTTTGTTGAAAATTTCAAAACATAAGTTTAAATTAGTAGCAACCAGTAATTACTAAACAGTAATTTATCAGAAGAGGAAAAGCTTTTAAGTTGTATACTTATGTGAACTATACGGCATCTTCTGTTAGATAATATGCCTGTTTTCTTCATGGTTCACTTCATTTACTAAGAGGTAGTTTTTTAATTAACCACTGGTTTAAATTTCCTCTAACTTCCTCATAAGGTACTATTCATCTATAAATTTCCAAGTTACAATAAAAAAAGACTGGAGCGATAGCACCGTGGGAAGGGTTTTTGCTTTGCACTCGGCCCACCCAGGTTTGATTCCTCTGTCCCTCTCAGAGAGCCCGGCAAGCTGCCGAGAGTAATCCACCTGCACGGCAGAGCCTGGCAAGCTACCTGTGGTGTATTCAATATGCCAGAAACAGTAACAACAAGTCTCACAATGGAGATGTTACTGGTGCCCGCTCGAGCAATCAATGAACAATGGGACGACAGTGCTACAGTGCTACAACTAAAAAAAAAAGCAGTCTATAATCTTACTTCTATCCCATAAAAGAATCACTGCACTGCCTTTCAAAATAAGTAGAAAACATATATTGAGTTATTATTGAAGAATTTTAATAATTTCTAGTTTGTGTGCAAATAGCAGTAACCAGACAAGGGACTCGAACTCAGGTCTCCTGCGTGGTAAGGAAATGCCTTACCACTAGGACTGGAGAGATAGCACAGCGGGTAGGGCGTTTGCCTTGCACGCAGCCAACCCGGGGTCGATTCCTCTGCCCCTCTTGGAGAGCCCGGCAAGCTACCGAGAGTATCCTGCCCGCATGCAAGAGCCTGGCAAGCTTCCCATGGTGTACTGGATATGCCAAAAACAGTAACAAGTCTCACAATGGAGATGTTACTTACTGGTACCCACTCGAACAAATAGATGAGCAATGGGATGACAGTGACAATGATAGTTGTTTGCAAATTCCACTTCCATCAGTTTAGTTCTTTCTGCTTAAAGAAAATAGTTTCATATTGGAAAATCTCTAAATTTCTTATAGAGATTTCAAGACTCTAATATTCCCATTCTTTTCCGTCCCCAGCACATCTTAATGTCAGTTCTGGCCTCAGTCATTGTTTTCATTGAACATTCTTTTCATTAGACAAGTTTTGTTGCTCTATTTTTAATATATGTATATATATAAAATAATCCATTTTTTTTATTCCTTCTAAATCACTTTACCTACTAAGATACTCTTTGACTTCTTACATGTAGAAAATGCAATTATTCAGTCTTTTGTCATCTATCATAATACCTTACAACTTTTCCATTCTGCTCATATACTTGATTTTATTAATATGAGTAGGAAATACTCTTACTGGTGGTTGTCTTTGAAAAGAGGGTTTTGAAGAATTTTTTAAAAAATAATCCACGTAACTGGAGTAGAATACACAGGTTTGATTTGGTAGTCTGGGACACGTAGGGATGTAGGAAATCTCCATAGCATTAAGTTCTCTAACAACGATGATATATGAAAAAGATCTAGAGGAGCTAGAAGATTCTGTATCCAAGAGATTTTGATTCCCAGGGTGACTGAGGGTTTCTAGGTCAGAACGCTCTGAAGTACAGCAGTATATTGGGTCTTATTTTTTTTTCTTTAGGCTAGATTTTATTCGATCTATAGCTAGCAGATGGTTTTGTGAAGTATGCAAAGCTGGCAGACTCAGATAGCAAAATATCTTTTTTGGCTAGGCTTGAAACAACTGGATATATAAAAAAAATCCCAGCTTGAGACAAGTAGGTTTTTGAACAAGCAGGTTGGCTTGTTGTGAAAAATAACCTATTGAAATATAAAAAGATTCTCTTTAGCTTATGTACCCAATATCTACTTAATGTGTCAACACCCTATACATTTTTGTGTACTATAAAATTTTGTAAAAGATGCTCTTTCCTCTATTCCAAGCCTACTTTTTCTTGCTGTGCTCAGATTCTGCCGTACTGACTTGGCAGTAATAAAACTTATAGGTTTGATCCACCTTAACCAGGAACATCATTTTTGAAGTATCTGAAGAGCAGAAAAACATGTTGCATGTGAACTTCTGTTCTCTTTTTCTATACAAAAAAGTAACTGTATTCACTTTGACTAGTTTTTAACAACAAGGGAGATTACTTTTTACTAATATGATTTTTTTATTGTTTTGGTTCACACCCGGACACTTGTTCTGCACTCAGGAATTACTCCTGGTGGTGCTCAGTGGACCATATGGGATGCTTGGAATCGAACCCGGGTCAGCAGCATACAAGGCAAATTCCCTACCTGCGGTGCTATCACTCCAGCCCTAATATGAATTCTTTTAACCTCATTCCTACCTTAATTTAAGACTCTAGATTGTAGACCTTTACATCACCCAGGTGTCATACACCTTAACTTGAACAAGGCTGTTGTAAAGAATATTTCTTGCACTTTGTGCTACTGAACAAATTAAAAAGAAAAAAAAAATTGACCAGGAGTGAACCTCTATTATTGTCATCTCTCTCCACAGTCTCCTTATTTAATTCACATAGATTTCTTGCTATATTATTAACAATTTATATCTCATTAGTTAGGCAAATCAGCTTCTATTAAAAATATGTACAAGCATAAACACACACACAAATAAACCCACATACGCAATTGATGACTTTGGTGCCGAATTTATCATATCTAATGAGACCTTTGAGAAAATATAGTGCTAGGAGTTATCTATAAAATCAATTAAACTTTTCTTTTTATATCATATTTTATAACTATGCTCTTATAAGATTTAAATATCTTATCCATAAAATTAATTCATAGTTTATTATGCTTATGTTCTATTTATATAATTAGAAGTTAAAGAACTATTATATAATTCTTGCATAATATTGTTAACTAGCTTAACTTTGTTATCTTGCTCTTTAATAAAAGATACTTGTTCTTGGGGGTGAAGAGACAGTGTAACAGATAACATACTTGGCTAACATATGACTGACCCAAGTTAGCTCCTGGTATCCCATATTGTCCCTGGTGCCTATGTATGTCTCTCTCTCTCTCTCTTTTTTTTTTTTTTTTTTGCTTTTTGGGTCACACCCGGCATGCATAGGGATCATTCCCGGGTCTGCACTCAGGAATGATCCCTGGCGGTGCTCAGGGGACCATATGGGATACTAGGAATCCAACCGCCCTACCTGCTGTGCTATCACTCCAGCCCCATCTATGTATGACTCCTGAGTACAGAGCCTGTGCACCACTGGGTATGGCCCCCAAACCAATACTCAATAAACAGAAAGCTGATATGTAGCCTTACAACTTGATTTGCTCTTATGACAAACTTTAAAACTCTAAGAAGTATAGAACAGTGCAGGAGGAGAATAAAATATAAACACAATGTCTCATAAAGTAGAAAACCTTTTATTAGAAGAATAGAAACATTTATATTCAGATGTTATTCCAATTTCAGGCAACCTTTCTTGTTTATCAAATCTCGGGGGAGGAATAAGAATTGGTGGGAGAATCTTGTGGGTTTCTAAGTCATTTTTTCCTATAGGTTCTTAGATTGTGTTTATCACTTTAGATTGTGTTTATGACCTAGTTTGGCTATTAGGCTACGGAAAAATTATTTTAAACTGTAGGGAACATACATACTTCATAAAGAGTGTGAATGTATATGTGTGTAGATGAGAGAGAAAGAGAGAGAGAGTAAGAAGAATGAGAGAGAGAGAGAGGGAGAGAGGGAGGGAGAGAGGGAGGGAGGAAGGGAGGGAGGGAGGGAGGGAGGGAGAAGTAACAAGCAAGGGAGAAGACAAGGGGCCCAATGGTTGACTTGAGGAAAAATTTGTGCAAAATGGGGGAGGGGCACGAAAAGGGAAAGAAAGAGAGAAAGGGAAAGAAAAATAAACAGGAAAGGAAAGAAGGAAGGAAAAGAGAGATAAGGAACGAGCAAAGAAAGAAAAAAGGGAGAAAGAATGAAAGAAAGAAGAGGGTTGGAAGGAGGAAGGGAGGAAGGAAGGCAGGTGAGCAGGCAGTGAAGAAGGAAGGTAGTAAGGTAGAAGGAAAGGAGAGGAAAGAGGAGTGGAGAGGACAGGGCAGAGGAGTGGAGGAAGGAGAAGAGAGGAGATGAGAGACAGACAGACCACTCAGGAGGATCAAGAACAGGCTGATGATGCATTTCCTGACTGTCTGCTCCTGCTGCTACCCTGGCTGTCTGCCGAGAAGTGACACTCTCCTAATTGACCCCAGTGGTTCCTCTTGGGTCCCCAGAGTCTGGGGGTGGAAAATCAGGGGAAAGCATAATTTAGACAGAGAGAGAGAGACAGACAGAGACAGACACACACACAGAGGGAGAGAGATAGAGAGAGAGAGATAGAGAGAGACAGACAGACAGACAGACAGAGACAGAGAGAGACAGAGAGAGAGAAACTTTAACATATAGTTCTTTTTTTAAAAAAAATTTTTACATTTTATTGAATCACAGTGAGATAGTTACAAGCTTTCATGTTTGGGTTACAATCTCACAATGATCAAACACCCATCCCTCCACCAGTGCACATTCCCCACCACCAATATTCCGGGTATACTCCCCCTTTCCCACCCTCCCCATGCCTCCCCATACTCTCTCTCTACTTTTGGGCACTATGGCCTGCAACACAGACACTGAGAGGTCATCATACCATACAGTTCTTGTATTGGCACATAACTGTGAGAACTTGAAGGCAGTTATTGCTGCACTCATCTGGGCATGTGACTATGGCAGATCCTCAGGCTGGCTGGAGCTTGGGTCCTAGGCAACCTCCCCTAATTGAGGATCTATCCGAGAAGCTAACAGTATATTGCTTAGGCAGAGTTTAGTAAAATATTCTGTAGGTCTTTGATCTAACGCAGTTGCTGTAGTCATTGACGTCATTCTCTTCCAGAGTAATATTCTTCAACCTTTGTCTGATTGAGTCCCCCTTCCCACCCTGTTTCATTTTTGTGGTCCCTCGACCCTACAGGAAAGTTCCCTTCTGTGTCTGCCCCAGTTGGGGAACTTTTTCATCTGTATCCCCCTTGGCATATCCTGTTAGCCTTGCTCTAGAGTGTGACCATGAAGTTCATGGCACATGCTACAGAGAGATACTAGAGTGGTTAGGGCACTTGCATGCAGCAACCTGGTTCCCTCCCTAGCACTCAGTAGGATTCCTCCAGCCCCACCTGGAGTACAGGGCCAGGAATTAGCTCTGAGCACTGCTAGGTATGACTAAAATAACAACAAAACAAAGCCAAAAGAAATCAAAAGAAATTCCTTTTGAATCCTGTCCTTAATCTACTCATGTTATTATTCCTACTAGTAATTTCAACTACTCATAAGTATGTATTCTTGTTTCTGGTATGCTTTTCTTCTTTTATTTAACTAAGATGAGGCACAAGAGCTTCCACTTTTATTTTACTAAAATTCTTTATTGTACTGAGAACTTTAACTCAATTTCTGTAATAAAGTTCCTTGAATTTCATTTCTTTATCCATTTCCGCAATTTCAGGCATTTCTTCCTACAAATTGTCTAACATATTTTATTTTGATTTCCAAATAATTGGCTATATTTTCTCTTATTTTGTTTGTATTTTTGCCTTTAATTTGTCTTAGACATACA
Source organism: Sorex araneus (assembly GCF_027595985.1). Classification (NCBI taxonomy): domain Eukaryota; kingdom Metazoa; phylum Chordata; class Mammalia; order Eulipotyphla; family Soricidae; genus Sorex; species Sorex araneus. The sequence goes on along the minus strand of NC_073303.1, from coordinate 340,839,016 downwards.
TAGAATTCCTTTAATAGAAGTGACATGGTTGATTTATACCATCTGTATATTTTCTCCTTCTCCACTTATCTAATGATTTCCCTAGTGTTTTTTTACTTATGTCGTCACATAATATTTTTTTTCTAAAAGTCAGTATTCTGAGTGCTGAACAATGTATCTAGAGCATATTCATCATCACGAAATCTAATGTTACAATGTTTTATCTTCAGATTGCATACATTTTAAGAATACTTAAAACAAACCCAGGTGTATAAGCAATTTTTTTCTAAAAATAACTGTTGACACAGTAAAATATTAAAATATCAAGCCATGATATCAGTTATTGCAACTGATTTATTGCAATTATTAAATTATAAATTAATATTGGGTCAACCAACTGAGATAATAATAATAATAGTGTATTTCTCCTTTCCACAGGAAACATGTTTAGTGTTTCTTACTATAATGGAAAGAAATTATAAATATTCCATTACCCTTTTAAGCATTTGCATTACCTTCTTTGCACCTAAAGTATTGTGGACACTATCACTTACTTTAATTTTGGAGGGTATTTTCCCCAATACTTAGATTAATCTTCTAAAAAATTTCAGTCATTCTCTTCTTATTTTAAATGTTTATTCTAAAACTTTTTTAATAATGTATTTCTAATAGAGGTCACAGAAAACTCTGAGTGTAGCAGTATAAGCCAGAAGCTTTCTTTGTGGAAGTCCTAAAGAATGAAGAATTTCTGCATATCCTTGGTTTCTTTCAGTGCCTGTATTCCAGATACTCTTGTTTCTGCAACTGTTCCTGAACTTGTTTTCAATTCTTTTATTTTGATTTTTACAAACCGTTTAAATTTTCAACTTGTCCTCTCTTCTATGTTAAAATAAGGCCCTTTGGACATTTGATCTAGGCAAAACAAACTTAAATATATAGTTTTTGTATTTTGATTGTATGTAATATATACATATGCAATTCCATGACCTTTCAAACATTGCTTTATTTTATCTGAATCTTGATGTTCCCATTAGAACTCCATAGTACCTGGGATCAGATTGGCTTCAATAATGCCTCGACTTATTAGGTTACCTGGGTCCAGTGCTCAGAAAAGACCATGTTTGGCTTGACAAAATGTTCTAGCTTTTTGATAATCTCATTATTTCTGAACATTTCCTTACTTCCCTTTATTGTTGAAATTATTTCAAGGTGAATCTAATGTGTAATTGTAAAAAGCACCTGCCAGGCGGAGGCCAGGGGAGAGCCTGGCAGATTTCCCCATCGGCCTTGCCTGGGTTGGGGGATTGGTCCCTGGTTGCTCACCCAGCCGGATCGGCCTAGGCCGTGGGACAGATGAAAGAGGAAACGAGGGCGAAGCCGGTTGCTTGATCAGTTGCCATTTATTCCATTCTCTCCACGTGCCTGTTCCAGTCTCTCTGAGCTCCCCATTTCTCCCTGTTAGGGTGAGGATCAAGATCTCCCTATAACGATAAAGAGACTCCAGAGACTGCAAACAGCAAGCAGGGTTTATTGTAAGACTGGCTAGCCAGGGTCCAGCTGCTTACATGGACACGCAGGTCCAGCAGGTTGGGCAAAAGACCCCAACCTTCTTCAAAGGAGATCTTATATAGGCCTTCCCCGGCCATTACAGCAGAGCCCGCACATTTCATAGCCAATAGATTTGTAATATTACAAACTTTCTTAACCAATCCATTTAAAAGGACATCACTCCTTAGCCTATGGTTTTAGAGATCAGTATTCAAGCCAATATTCAGGAATGTCCCAATTCTGGGGGCAGTCCTGGGTTTTGTGATATGGGTCTTGTGATATGGGTCTTGTTATCTGGTCTGACCACCACCCTTCTTGGGACCCTGTATCTTTGGATACAGGGTGCCTGTATCCAAATTCCTTGCTCAGGGACAGATAGACAAGTTATTCTACAATGCGGGCTCCTGTAAAAAGAGTCTTAAGAAAGCTAAATAAATTTCTGTGGTCTGTCCTGGGCCAGTACCTCACACTCCCTATGCTGTCAAGATCCAGAAAATAATAACTAGATTCGGACCCTGCTAGGGTTAGGAATGATTAATCTGGCCTGAGCTCTGTAGTCTGAGTCTGTGGCAAGATGTTCCCTGGAGAGGAACGTCTCTCCCTTAGCACTCTTCCTCCCTAGCTCCTCATTCCTCCATCCCTGCTCTCTAGATTCTCCTGTTCACTCTTCTCTCCCTTCCTTTGTCTCTCTGGGCCCTAGTCTTACCCAGAAAAATTAACATAAGAAAGCCTTTCCTGAGGGCCCACCAGGTTCAAAGGAAACTCTACCTAGAGGCATTCCCCTCCTCCTAGCATCTTAATTAACATCTCAATATTAGTTATTTTTGTATGGGCACAGTAGCATTGAAGCTTGTAGGGCAGCTCTCCAGGGAACATCTTGCCACAGACTCAGACTATAGAGCTCAGGCCAGATTAATCATTCCTAACCCTAGCAGGGTCCAAATCTAGTTATTTTTTGGATCTTGACAGCATTTGTCCATGACCAAGTTATTAACTTATAGTTAAGCATTAAGGCACTTTGGCCAGGCCCATCTCAATGCCAGGGTAGCACATAACTCACAGTTTGCCCTGGGTCCATCCCTTCCCTCACTGGGACCCTGCCTTTGGGTGGTGCTAGGAAGTAAGGGCAGTTGAGGCTTAGGTCAAGAAAACAGATGCCCAGGAGGAAAATATCATGTAGAGTCAAATGACTCCCAGGTTACACAAGCATAGCATTTGTTACTGTCTTCCTTTGCCCATACAAAAGGACATGGCTCTGAATAAACTATGAAAAGGACTCAGGGAGAAGAGAAAAACAATATTTATAAGCCAACAGAATACAAAGAAATAAGTTACAAATAAGCACAGAAGAAGGGAGCACTGTGATGTGAACGACCCAGATAAACCTAAACTACCTGCGTTTAAACTACCAGAATCTAAACTACCTATGTTATTCTACATGTAATAAAGTAAATAAGCATAATGTAGGTATTTTCTTTTAGTCTTTGAAACTCTATTTGTGGATTGCATTTGTGATTCTCCAGAGACACTAATTTTACTAGATTCATATTTACAGAAGAAAAACAAGTCTAATATGAGTGCTGATTAGTCCCTCAGCACTGCAGAGCTCAATCATAGTGTCCGCGCGCTCTTGCACTGAATCAATGGCTTGGTCAGCCAAGAATTGCAGATGGGACCCAGGAAGCCTGAGCACTGCTTGAGAACCTATATCCCCACCAAGAAAAGATAGAGATAAAATATGCATTTCAATGAATTATTTTTAGAATAGCATCACATTAAGTAAACCCTGAGTTTTCTCAAAATACAAAATTACTCAAAATTCAAACATTATCAAAATGGATTAAATATGTATACAACATATTTGAATAGGTAGATAGAGAAAGGCCCTTGGCAATGAAACAGATTAACAAAGTCTCTGGGAAGGAGAATCCTGAGACTGACCCACCTTGTGGATACAGAAAACAGACCTGATAAGACCTTCAGCAGACCCTGAGGAGGTTGGACCCCTCCCCATGAAGTTCCTGGAATTCTATCGACCTCTCCCTTAATCTGATTAAAATGTGATCCAGCCTAAAGATCATCACCACTCCCAACCTCCCTGGTAACCTCCTTAGCAACGGACTTTTACCTGGGAAGAAGCCCCCACGTGGGGGCAGGTTGGAGAAACCCTATAAAGGCCACCTTGAACAAAGGAAGTGCGCGCATATGCTGCCTGAGCCCATGTGCTGCTTGTGCCATGTGGCCGAGCACATGTGTCACCCGCATCTCCCCCCTTGAGATGTGTACTTTCATGCTTTCGTGTCCAGTGCTAGGATGTGTGTAGAACTCTCTCCACCCTTGGAGAAGCCCGCGTTCTCTCTTCAGCGCTTTATTCTTACTATTCTCTCTCCCACTTATCCTTCCTCCTTCCCTAAGACCTTCTAAATAAAATCTGCTACTTCACTGCCTGTCTACTCCTGAAATTCTTTTCTGAGATCGAGACAAGAACCCAGTGACCCTGGGTCCCAGGTGTTTGAGGTGGTTGGAGAGAAAGTGACCCGTCTTTCTCCTCCCCGCTTCACGAAAGTCACCCGTGGGGCCCACCAACATCAAAATCTCTTTGGATGAGAATTTTAGCAAGTGGTGTTAATTATTTTTGAAAAATTTTATATCTTTTAAGAAGATTCAGTTGTAGAATTGAGTTTCTAGTACCTCATATTTTTAATGTTTCTACATAATAGGTACAATGTCTATTTCTGGATGTCATTTATATTACCTTTACATATAAATATAGAAATATATGCTATCTTGTTATGCTAATAAAAGTAAAAATGGTAAGCTTTTATTTTAAATTAAAATTTAACTTATTAAATTAAAATGTACTCAATATGAAACAACAAATATATATGTCTCTACAAGTAACTAAATTTTAAAAAGGAAATTTAAAAAAAATTTTTTTTCTTTTTGTGTCACACCCAGCGATGCTCAGGGGTTACTCCTGACTTTGCACTCAGGAATTACTCCTGGCGGTGGTTGAGTGACCATATGGGATGCCGGGGATCGAACCCGGGTCAGCCACATGCAAGGCAAACGCCCTCCCCACTGTGCTATCACTCCGGCCCCATAAAAAGGAAATTTTCTGAGGGAAGGATTTGCTTTCGCTTTTTGGGTTGCACTCAGAAGTGATCAGGACTTGCTCCTGGCTCTGTACTCAGGGGTTACACCTTTCTAGCACCTGTGGTGCCGGAACCTAACTGATATTATTGAAATTATCAAATGCAAACAGTAATAAGAAGTTTCACAATGGAGACATTACTGATGCCCACTTAAGCAAATTGATGAACAGCGGAAGGACAGTGCTACAGACAGCAAATGCAATAGATTTAAGCTATGCAACGTATTTGTTTGACTTCTATGAGTTCAGATAGGCATAATTTTTTTAAATGTATAATCAAGCTAATAAAGATCACAACTCACCTCTTAAATTTCCTCTGAATCTTTAGATGTTGAAAATAGTTTAGATCCTGGCCTAATTTTAAATATTTATTTTTGTTTTCAAGTTACAGGTATTATTATGGAAACTTAGTTGAGTATTTAAAATAGTGCTTAAGTTCATTTATGTACAAAGAAATATATTTCTACATAAGACAGTTGGACATAAATATTTCACGTTAGATCCTAAAATAATTCAAGTGAAAATTTTGTAAATTCAGAAACATAATGTGACATTCACATGTTAACAAATATACTGAAATGTACCTTTGAATTATAGGCTATCAAGCTCACTGATAGATTATTTGTTCAGATTCTTATTTTTTTGCAATAAAATGGTCCTTGCTTTATTACTTTGTAAAGCAAAATCACTGTCATTGTTATCCCATTGCTCATTGATTTGCTCAAGGGGACACCAGAAACGTTTCCATTGTGAGATTTGTTGTTACTGTGTTTGGCATATCGGATACACCACAGGTAGCTTGCCAGGCTCTGCCATGTGGGAGAGATACTCTTGGTAGCTTGTCGGGCTCTCCGAGAGGGGCAGAGGAATCGAACCCGGGTCAGCCAAGTGCAGGCAAACGCCCTACCACTTTGTTATCACTCCAGCCTGTAAAGCAAAATGAGTACAGTATTTTATAATTAATGAATGATAATTTTTTGACTTTACTGAAATTAATAAGCCAATATTTCAGTGAAATAAGAAATATAGGGAACAATTATTTTATAAATGGTAAATCTCATATTGAAATATATAGTTGTACTGTATATATAAGAATAAAACAAAAATCTGTTTAAGGACCCTTTTTTCACAAATAACAATTTTCTTCATATAAACTGAAAAATGCAATTCAAAGTTATCTCAAATTATAGGTGAATCACTTGCTAAATGTATCTTTTCATCTTTTAATATATATATATACACATATATGTATTTCTCTTTCTTTAAAATTTTGGGTCTCCTTGTTATGTTCTTGCTGTGATGGCTATTACTGGAACTCACACACAAAACTGACTAGAGATCTTACAGCAGGACTCATGTATCAGATTGTAATGATATACGTATGAAGTACTCATATATCAGATTGCAGTGCCCTCAGGATTAGGTGTATAGTTCACCTAAGGTCATATGCCATTAGTTATGGAGCTTGCATACATGCTTACTGGAAGTCATGCAACCTGAATGTGGGTTCTATGTACATTCTGGTTGTAGTGATCACTAGGGGCTCCTGTAGCACTCATACACCTAATTTTCCAGCATTCTCAACAAATAAATTCTTGGTCTGGTGCTTGCAGATCTTCAGCTCTGTCAGGAGATGTACCTCTGAGGCTGTGATGTTCGAGTATACATGGCTGCTCTATAGCTGAAAACTCCTTGTGGAACTGAGGATAGCAGGTAGCAGAACTACCAAAGTCAGAACTGCCAAGATTGTAGTCAGTGTAAGAGACAGCGTTAGGGATTAAACTTTCAGTCTTATGATTGCTGCACATCTAAGCCACTGAGCCATCCTCTGGGTCCTATATTGCTGTAGAATGTTACTGAAAAGTCATATGTTTTGATCATTTAATTTTACAGAAACCTGTCTTATCTTTAGAGTTATGTATTCTGGATATCTCATAACATCACTTATTTCATTATTTATAGGAGGATTTAATATAGATTTGAAATATATGATAAAATGTAAACAAAACATCTTAATTTTAGTTTTGAAAGGAAGATTTACGATAGCTGAAAAGGGAAAAAATATTATGTGCTGTTTAACTTATTTCAGTGCAGTACTCAAGTATAGTGCAAAGTGTTGAATGCCCCATCCTTACATCTCTCTCTCTCTCTCTCTCTCTCTCTCTCTCTCTCTCTCTCTCTTTCTCTCTCTCTCTTGTAATAAATGCATATCCTCTACAAACATGCTTATCTCAAAATTTCATCCCATGATTTAATTAGTTTAGTGATGAGTCAAGAAGCAGTATTTATGTAATCTTCTAGGTTATCATACATTGTAACTAGGTTTAATAAAAATTGGATCAGAGCAAGAAAAGAGATTGGAGTCATCTGTTTTTTATTTCTCTTTTTGTCATGATTGTCCAGTTATTTTTTATTTTGGCAATCGCAAGCATAGGTGTTTATGTATTACGGAGATATCTAGAGGTGGTATTGCTGTACAACATAGTATATTTTTCCAATTTTATTCATTTATTTTATTATTTTGTTATGTTGGGCAACACCTGCTGATATTCAAAACTATTCTCATCTCTGTGCTCACAGTACTCATGGGATCATGCAGTATCTGAACTGAACCCGAGCCCGCTACATTCAAAGAACATGCATAATCCTTTGAGCTATCTTTCCAGCCTGTATCTTTTTTTTTTCTATTCTTGAGAAATTTCTATATTTTTGCCATACTGAACAAATGTAAATATTTTTTTTTTACTTTTTTGGTAAGTTACTTTTTTCCACAGTCCAAGTAAGAGTTGTCACCTGTTATTTTGCTCTTTCTGATACAGTTCATTCTTATAGCTGATAAGCCAAATGTTATCATTTTGGTATTCATTTCCCCAATACAAGGTAGTGAATAGTAATGAGCATTTTTTATGTGCTGTTTTGTCTTTATTGGAGAGATGCATGTTAAGCTATTATTTGTAAACTTCAAGGTGATTTTTAGATTATTGCTGTAGTTTCTTTTTTATTATATATATATATATATGAATATATATCTTGGTTATTAACCTTTGTCACATGTATTGTCTGAAGCTATTTTCTCCCATTCCACAGATTTTTATTTTAATGTTAATTTCTTTCACTGTTTAGAAGCCATTAATTTGATGTTATCCATTTATACTGTTGTTGCTTTTGTTTTCCTTACTGTGGGAAACATATCCTCATATACGACTTGAGAGAAGATAACAAAGTCGACTTTGCATGAGTGTGTTCTGCAATGTATTTTGTGGTTTTAAAATATTACATATATTTTATTTATTTTGAGTTGGCTTTTATGTGTGACATGAGATCCATATAATATATATGTATATGTACAAACATGGATATATCTATATTAATTGCCAGCAAAAGTAATTATACAAAAAATATCTAGTATACCTTTACTTTCAGCCCACTTTACTGATGTTATTTTTTATGCAGTTTATTTACTGATAACTTCAGATAAATTAAAATTAACCAGTAATAATTGTAAAGTTTTGTGCACTTTCTCCTACAATTTCCATATGCACTCTTAAACAACCTTTTGTGCATTTCACAGTTTGTTTTTGGTGAGAAGTAACTCTCCTTTAAACTCTCATGATACAAGCAAGAACAAATTGAAGATAGTTTTCTTTTCATTTCACAATTCACATCTAAGTACTTCTCACCAGGAGAGCTTCAGAATTCTGCTAAAAACCAAATATATGTTTTAAAAGTGAATTAACTAAATCAGAATTTCCTAACTAGTAGAGGAGGATGGTTCACAGATGAATTTTTAAAATAATAAAATATTTATTGTATTAATATAATGGTTATATATTTAAGGGATTATTCCTACTCTTATTTTCTCTCTATATTTTACATTTGAAAGGTTACTACATTATTTTCATCTCAATTCTAAAAATAGTATTTAACATAATTTTAATCATAAGTTACATTACATATTTTAAAAGGTGCTTATTCTTAAATATTTGCATCAATTAATATAGTTATTAAATTTCTCAATTATGTGACCTAACATATACAAAGTATGAAAAAATACCACTAAAGTCTTAAAGTGTTATAGTACTAGGTGCAGAAAAGGCACATATAACCCTAATACAAGAAATAATAAGTAGTGGAGGAATATATGTGTCCTGGTGTGGGTGTGTGTACTGGCACTGTATTCCTAAAGATTGATACTAATGCTACTATGATTCATAATAGCTCAATAAAAAATTCAAATGAAATTTATCCTCTAAATACTTTTAAAGTTGTCATTAGTGGAAGGTGGAAACTTTTTTTGTATCCTTTAGGTGAATTAATAGTAGAAGCAATATTCAATGTATTATCAGAACTATATCTGGATATTTTTCTGCACCAATATGTCATAAAAATGTCCTCATATGAAGAGAGAGAGAGAGACAGAGTTAGAGAGACAGAGAAACAGAGGGAGATAAAAAAGAACAGTGCCTGCCATAGAGGCAGATGGGGGTGGGGGTGGTGGGGTGGGAGAAATTGAGCACATTTGTGGTGGAAAATGTAAGCTGGTAAAGGGAAGGGTGTTGAAACATTGTAGGACTGAACCCCAATTGCAAACAACTTTGTAACTGTATATCTCACTGTGATTAGATTAAGGAAAATATCTTCTTTGCATTTCCTGAGCTAAACATTTTTGCTTCAGGTTCTCTTTTTGTTAGCCTGAGGAGATCTGTCCAGGAGCGGTTGGGACCCAGTAGTCAATCCTATGATACTCAGCCTATTTTGTCTACCTGCCAGGGGTCAACATGACTGGGCCAGCTGAATAACTCTGGTGGGGCTTGGGTGTCCATGCAAGGCTTGGGATCACACTTCATGTCTGATGTCTCTTAGTCATAAGCTCCTTAAGTTATCACATGGTCTTTTGCTTAACTTTTTTTTTATTTTTTAATTTTTTAAAAATTTTTATTAGTGATTCACCGTGAGGTACAGTTACAAACTTCTAAACTTTCGTATTTGCATTTCAGTCATACAATGATCGTTTAACATTTGTTTTGAAGAGAGAATTGTGTTGGGTTGCACCTGGCATAGTTCAATTTACTCATGTTTCTGCATTCGGGGATAACTCCTAGCAGAGCCAGGGGACCATATGTGGTGCTACAAATCAAATTTAAGCTATTTGCATGTAAGAACAAATACCTTAACACTTGTGCTATCTTTTGTCCAATATTCTTAATCTATATTGATACGCCTAGCATTATTGATGATTGCAGGTTTTTGTATAGAAACATATAGGAAGAAAAAAAGTCAAGCACTTTAGAATTCTTAACCAAATGTGTTGCATTCACAAGTTGATCATTTCAAAGTAAAGATTTTTCTCATCAATGATAGAAACTGCTCTGAAGTGGGTGGGAGGGAAACAGACTAAGAGCAGCTGAAGCAGGCGGGGTTGCCATTAAACAGATGGGTTGGAAAAGAGTGAAGAAAAAAAAGGGAAAAAAATGACTTTAGACAGAAGGAAAAGAGTGAACATTAATCAGAATGCTATTTCAACTATATGGGGTGGTGTGAAATGAAGTGTGAAGTTTGGAGTGGGTGAAAGAGAAGAAATATATTTCATGGAGGCATTCTTACATTTACTAGTTATGATATTTGAGTTTCTCACTTCTCTGTCATTGAAAGACCTCAAAATCCTTGAGAGCATGCCCTAAAGATTGGTTATACTTATTTTAAAAAATAATTGCAGCTGCATTTTTTCAATTATTGAAAACTTAGAAAATGCCATGTTTTTGTAAGATTTGTTTACTTAAAAATCTGTCTCACAGAGTGCAAGCTCAGGCTGGAGATTGCCTTGCATGTAGCCAACCTCAGTTCAATTCCAGCACCAATTGATCCATGAATACCTCTAGAGGTGAGGCACAACCAGGCATAGTCTCTCAACACCTTTGGAAATTGATCAAAAACTCAATATGAAAGACAATAGAATATATAGATAATGTTATTTTATTACTAATAATTTGATGTGACAGTTTGCTTTCAAGTTTTACAATCATGCATGCAATCTTTTGAATTAAAAATGAAATGTCATTAGGGATTAAGCAAAATGGTATATAGACAAATAATTTAGTGTAAAAAGAAGTAGTGAACCCGTGGCTTTGGAATTATAAATGGTGGAAACCTTTTTTTGGGTAAACATTCTGTTAGTTCAACAAAAACAGGCACATGGACTGAATTCAGCTTGTGAGACAGGAACATTTTAGAAAAACATAAGTGTATGCTTAATCTAGATAATTTCAGTAATATTCGTGAACATCTGTCTTCATACAAAAGTTGAAACATACATATTTGATAACATTAACTTCACTTTGTTCTTTGTAAACATGGTGACCTAGAAAAGCATTTGCTATTTCACTCAGCACCAACCCATCTCTCTGCTTTATTAGACATCTGACACAATTTGATTCTCCCTCGTGTTAGCATAGCAGAGTCAGATTTTTTTCAATTCTCCTTGCTCTTCTCTGTCAATCCTGCGTAGGGAAAAAATTCAAAAGGATAGGGCATGGCTCCTGCTTCCCTTCGCTGAGGTCAACAGGGAGAAGTGACATGAAAACCAAGGTGTATCTCAATTGAAATTCATGGTTCGGTACTACCTGGTAATCTAATTTGGTATACCTATATATGGTTCTAATACCATTCTCCAAAGTGACCAATTCAAAGCAAAACCTGATTTTTTTTTTTTTTTTGCCTTTTGGGTCACACCTGGGGTGATGCACAGTGTTCATTTCTAGCACTGCATTCAGGAATTACTCCTGGGGTGCTCAGGGGACCATATGCAATCCTGGGAATCAAACTCAGGTCGCTGTGCAAAACACATGCCCTACCTCCTGTGCTATCACTCCAGCCCCCAAAACCTGCATTTTAAAGCTGTTTATTATTATCCCATGCACTATTACTCCTATTATTATTAATCTGACTAATAGCACTATAGCACTGTAGCAGCACTGTTGTCCCATTGTTCATTGATTTGCTCGAGTGGGCACTAGTAATGTCTCCATTGTAAGACTTGTTACTGTTTTTGGCATATTGAATATGCCACAGGTAGCTTCCCAGGCTCTGCCATGCTGACAGGATACTTTTGGTAGCTTGCCCGGCTCTCCAGGAGGGATGGAGGAATTGAACCCAGGGTGGCCTCGTGCAAGATAAACTCCCTATCCTCTATGTTATTGCTCCAGTCCCATCTCACTAATGAGGTTCTGAAAAACATTTCAGTATAATTTACTTTGAGTATTTTATTTCTTTTGGTCACACCCAGGGACTGCCCCCAGTACCGTGGAATCCCATCAACGGCCAGCATCCAGAGACTTAAAAGCAAGTTCCTGGAAGAGAGCGACAAAAAGAGTCTCTTGCCCACACATCTGGCTGTCTTCCCTGGGGCCCCTACGAGGGGATGGGCTCTAGCTTCCCTCCCCGCCCTGAGCAGAGCTCCCAGCGGCCGAAGACCTCTGGAGCTTAGCCACAGCCATGCTCAAGGCCCTTCTCCACACGTTCGGATGAGCCTCACGCATGAAGGAACTGGCAGAGGAAGCCAGGTGTGTGGGACTCCGGGCTGAGACCTCCAAGGCTGCTCGGATTGGGACTGGGCCTCCTCTGCCCAGAGTTCCTATTTCCCAAGTAGCTAGGTGGTCACACCCAGAGACTGCCCCCGGCGCCAGGGAATCCCATCAACAGTCAGCATCCAGAGACTTAAAAGCAAGCTCCCGGTCTCATTCCTCTGACTCTGAAAGAGCCTCCATTGTGGCATGGTTGGAAGGGCGAGTAGAGAGAGGCTTCTAAAATCTCAGGGCTAGGAAGAATGGAGACGTTACTGAGACCACTCAAGAAATTTGACGATCAACATGATGATGATGATGATGATTTATTTTTTACATTTTCTGAATTATCTCACACAGATATCAAAACTTTTTATTAAGTTTCTTAGAAATCTATATAAAAATATGTAGGAATACATATATAGAAATAATATATAATATTGTAATATACTATATTGTGTAATAATTATAAATATAATTTAGCAATTATAATATGTAATATAATATATAGAAATCTATATAACTATAGAATTCTATAATGATATTGGGATGTTAAGCAAGTTGGATGAAAACAATGTTTAGTGGCAGATGATGCTGGAAAATATTTCAATGATCAAGTTAGGGAAGACACTAAATTTGGATATTTTCATTTTGGGGGACACAAATGCTCATTCCTGGCTTTGCACTTAGGAATCACTCCTGGCACCACATGGGATACTGGAGATTGAACCAGGGATAACCATGTTTTTAATATTTTTTCAACATAGTCATTAACAGTAATGATTTCATAACACAACTTTTTGAACATTAGTCCTCTCAAAAATAATTTAAGGGGCTCTCCACTGAGACGTGATCCTGGTGGCCGCACATGTGCGGCCTCTCTGCAACTGCACGAGCATGATTCCAGAGGCCAGCTAAACTACTTTTGGTACCGGCAGCTTCTTACAGAAATGTCTCTAGACTGCGAACTAAGCTGAGGCCCTATGCCTGCCCAGGAGGGAAAGGTTTTACTTTCTCGCCTTTTCCTTGCCAGGGGAAGGGCGTGGCAACCACCATATTATGAGGACCACTAATGAGAGGTACAAGCTTGCTATGATCCAATTTCTGGAAGAAATTTCCCTGGACTTAGTTGCTAAAATACAGAAATCCAAAACCGTGCACGGCGGACCTCATATCTCTTCACAGCAGGTCTGATTCTAGTGGGGAACTCCAAACAGTAATAGTGAGTTTTTTGTTGAAATATTGAAGTAACCAAAGTAAAGAGAAAGTAAAATAAAATTTATCAGTTACACAGGCGGGGTGGGGATGGGAGGTATACTGGGGTTTTTTTGGTGGTGGAATACGTGCACTGGTGAAGGGATGGTTGTTTCAGCATTGTATAACTGAGACCTAAGCCTGAAAGCTTTGTAATTTTCCACATGGTGATTCAATAAAAATAAAAAAAGAAAAAAAAGGATAAAAAAAAGAAACACACACACAAAATAATTTAAGGACCCCCATTTCTCTCAAAATAAGACACATTTCACATAGAAAGTTACACTAAGTGCAATATATGCACTCAAATAATCCTTTTATGATTCTCATGTATATAATTATTTTGTTAGAATAATCTTAACTTAATTTGATTTGACATCAATAATCATAAAAAAATCACATTTCAAAAGATATTATTGTTACTTTTTCTGTGTGCCTACATAGTTTATATATGTGTATGCCTTATACTCCATTAGCTTAGGTCCTTGTGATCACTGTATCATTGTATCACGGTCATCCCATTGCTCATCGATTTCCTCAAGCAGGCACCAGTCATGTCTCCATTGTGAGACTTGTTGTTACTGTTTTTGGCATATCAAATACACCATCGGTAGCTTGCAGGCTCTGCCCTGCAGGTGAGATATTTTTGGTAGCTTGCTGGGCTGTCTGATAAGGGCAAAGGAATCGAACCTTGGTCTGCCGCGTGCAAGGCAAACACCCTACCCACTGTGCTATTGCTCCAGCCAGATCCCTGTGATATCTGTACTAATTGTTTTTAAAAGTCATAATATTTTCCCATAAATTAATAACTTGTTTTAATACTACCAAATTCCAGGTGTATTTCAGTAGGTTTATTGTATCAAGATCCATGGCTATAGGAAACCACAGAAGATCTTTAGACTGTTTTCACCTTCAAGATACAGTCATTAATACAAATAAACTCTGGCCAAACATATGGACACTGCTTTAAACCAAACCTAATATATCCCACCCTTCATACAGAGGAAATAAGTGCATGCCAAGGCCTGGGGGTAAGCTATGGCTTCCCTTGCATGCAATCAATTCTAGGTTCAGATCTGGGATATTGAATATAGTTCGTGAGACACTACATTTGTGAACTTGGAGATCAGAGAGCATGAAGCCAGGAGTAATCCCTGAGTATCTCTGGTCAAACCACTGATCAAAATTGCTCTTGACCTCAAAAAACAAATACTGGTTTCTACCAAATTTACGAATATGCAGAGTTCTACGTGTGCTCTGATGCACACAGAATGCTGAGTGTATACCCCTTTTGCAGTTAATTTTCTTCCTCACTACAGTGCTATACTCCATTTCTGTGGTACTATGATTACTTTTAATATCGTTTAGTTAATTTATGCTCTAATATATTTTTGAAATGTGAACAGAATATTTTATGTGATTCAGTGTTCTAGGGACTCAGAAAAAATACGTGAGGAATAGAAGGCTCATTTCTTTAAGTTCACAAAAGTTGACCTTTAGAGTGCTAACTGTGGCACTGGTAATCATTATATACAAACTCTCAAAAATCTGTACTTATGTCATTACAGTATTATAATATACCAACAACCAAAGCTCTGGTAGAGTTCATTGCTTAGTCTCCTATACCTGGGAACTAAACTATACCTGTAAGTGATGTGCCTAGCAGCATGTTAACGCTTATACTATCACTCTGGCCTCTCAAATTATTGGTTTAATAGTGATATTAGCTGGGCTGGAGCAATAGTGCAGCAGGTAGGGTGTTCGCCTTGCACGAAGCGGGCCAGGGTTCCATTCCTCCGCTCCTCTCCAGAGCTCGGCAAGCTACCTAGAGTATCTTGCCTTCAAGGCAGAGCCTGGAAAGCCATCTGTGGTGTATTCAATATGCCAAAAACAGTAACAACAAGCCTCACAATGGAGATGTTACTGGTGCCTGCTTGAGCAAATCGATGAGCAATGGGATGACCGTGACAGTGACATATAGGAATGGAACTCTGTTTCAATATCAAGTATATCATATAATTATCACTCAAGGGTAGAAATTTTGTTTGTTATTGCATATGAATTACAAAGGAATTGTAAATTATTATAAAATAATTTAACAAATAAATCTGAATTAATTAATTTTGGAGTGGACAGATTTATAAGTGAAAGCACAAATCAGTCTTGGAACAAATCTGAGGTCATAGAGTTCAAAAAATGTGTTAAATACTTAGAAGTTCTTAAATCAAAACTTGATAAAAATTATATTTGTGAGTCCATATGCTATACTTCTATGACATTTATAAAGTAAGTGCATTATTCCTGGCAATGGATTGCTGTTTTAGTTACCATTATGCAGTCGAAATGATAAAGGCTTGAGAGCAAAAATACTAATTTTTAGATTTTAGAAGTAATCAGATTACTTCTAAAAATATATTTCTATCAGTAAATAAGGATTTATTAATAAAAGCATAGTGAGTTTTCCAGAAATTAAATAATTGACTTAAGTGTGTCAGAATAGGCATTTAATAAATCTTGTAGCACTGTAGCACTATTGTCCTATTTTTCATTGATTTGCTCGAGTGGGCACCAGTAACATCTCATCTCCATTGTGAGACTTGTTGTGACTATTTTTGGCATATCAAATACATCACAGGTAGCTTACCAGGCTCTGCTGTGCAGGCGGGATACTATCAGTAGCTTGCCGGGTTCTCTGAGAGGGACAGAGGAATAGAACTTGGGTGGACCACATGCAAGGCAAACACCCTGCCCTACCCGCTATGCTATGTTTCATGTTATAGAACTTCTTTTAGTTCTTGAATCTTTAGTAATTCTATCCTAACTATATTTTTGTCCAAGACTAATGCAATTTTTAACAGTCATATGAAATAATACATAGCAGCCAAGTCTTATCTTGTGAAAATAAAACTCAGGAAAAAAAGGATAGTTTTATATAGCCCACTGATTCTACTAATTATTATTTGAAAATAAAAACTTGCCAGGATTTCTCTATTTCTGAAGATATAATAATAATAATTGTAAGATCTAATAAGTGAAACAGGAGCAGAGAAATGGCAGTTCCACATTTTACCTTAGAGTATTAATTTAGGTTGTATAATCTATATTTTTACAACAGTAATTTATTTATTTATTTATTTATTTTTATAAAGTTGTTCACAATGCTTTATTATTCAATATTCCAACATCTATCCCACCACCATTATTTCAAATTTTCCCAACCACTACCAAGGCTGCCCCAATAGCAGGCCCTAAATAATTTATTTTGTATTGCTTGCTATGAATAATTCTCTAAAAATGATCAAAAAAGATTTCCTTAGAAGACAGTGTGTGAAGATTGTTGTATCTTCCCCTGGAGCCACTGAGCCGTTGCATAAGAGATTACTAACATGATGTTAGAGGTTGAACCTTGTGTGCTCTATATATTTTTTTTAAGTTGAAATTGGTTGCCTTCTACCTTACATCCTATTCAATGTGTTCTGCTCCTGGTACATCAGTGATAAAGAGTATGAGATGTCACAATCCAGGAATTCTAAATTTTTTAATAAGGTGATAGAGTTGGAGTTAAAATTTTAACTGGATAGTGACTTTGGGGGCTGAAGTATCTCTGCAGCTTGTTGATCTCTTCTGAGATCCATATGATCAGGGAAAGATCCAGGCTATTTCTTGTTTATGTTCTTGGTTTCTGGATATGACCCTATATAGAGATGTATAGCTGAATGTGGAGGGTTATTATTTTAAGTACATTTTTAAGGATTTATTTTTAATACACATTTATTTGCATGTATCACTTGTACCACTTGTCATCCCATTGATCTTCAATTTGCTCAAGCAGGCACCAGTAATGTTTCCACTCGTTACTTTCACATGCTAGTGTAGCCCAGTGGTATCCGCTCTCTCCAGGAACATGAAGAGCCTCGAACTGTTCATTCAGGGTTTTGATGAAAAAGTCTGACCATCTCGTACATGGGCTGCCAAAGGTCCTTTGACGTCCCGTGGAATCCGGTTGGTAACAACTCTAGTCTAGCGGTCATCTCTAAATTGCATTATGTGTCTGGCCCATCCGATTTTTGATGCCTTGCCAAAGGAGACAGCATACTGATTCTTGATCATAGACTTGGAACTCCTGATTCCTTCTCTCCCTTGAGTGAAACATGATACTCCAAGCGTAGCTCTTTTGAGTCCTCTTTGGGATTCCCGGAATAGTGTCCTCATCCTGTTTTCCTAGAGCCCAGGTCTCTGAGGTGTATGTTAGTGCAGAAAGAACGGGGAAGTCTAAAAGATATGCCCAGAGCCGGAGGTTCTTCGTCCTCTTAACCACTTCTTCGATGCTTTTGAAGGCATTCCACGCTGCTCTCTTCCTCCTGCACAGTTCTGGTGCCAAGTCGTTCCTCATGTTGAGTTCTTGACCCAGGTACACATAGAAGCTACATTCTGAGATATTCGTTTCGTTGAGAGCAAATGGAACGTGAGGGACTTGTTTGTTTTTCATGAACATTGTTTTGGTGAGATTCAGCTGCATATTTCTGGGGCATTATTATTTTTATAAAAATGTTATTGGAAACATTATAAAAATTGTTCAGGCAAGCAGGCCACAATGGGAGCAAGTTGTGCAGAGTCCTGATATCAGGTTGTTGTATAGAAGATTGTGTAATGATTAGTTCCCCCCCCCCTTGTGTAATTATCACATACAATGGAGTGAACGTCTGTCATAGGAAAAAAATAGGGTGTGATGTGTAGCAAATCAAGACAAGTATTCTCAAGGTCTTTTCAAGAAGGAACCCAATCTAGTTCTGAGTAATATGTCAGATTTTCTGAGGCAGGAGGTAGTCAGGTAAGAAATCACTGACCATGAGTTTGGGGAACAAATCAAACCAAAGTATGTTCTGAAAAAAGATATGCTTTGCCAGGCTTCTTACCATCCCAAATAGCTATAAGCCTTATATCCTGATAGCCACTGAATATTCAAGAGCAGAGGACTGATAAGACTCCACAGGGGTCAAAAAACTCCCCCAGGGAATTCTGGATCCCCAAAGAGAGGAGAAACTTTAGTAAGGATAAAAAATCCTAAAATAAAAATATAAAAGAAGACTCATCAAAACTTCATAGTCCTTATCCCTGGCAATGCCCTAGCAAATGTCTTATCTACAAATAAAGCCCCAAAGCCATGGCTGTTCTGAAAAATCCTATAAAACCGACACTGCAAAATCTAGAGGTATACATTTAATTCTGGAACTGCATGCATTGCAATTTTGAAAGTGTAATTCCTCTCTTTTACACCATTTTCTCTTCTTTCATATTTCTAAATAAAATTTCTTGGCTGAAAAGTGAGTGTGAGGGTAAAGTGCTTGTCACGCACATGGCTGACCCAGGTTAGATCCTTGCCAATGCGTTATGGTACTTAGTACTGCCAGTAGTGGTCACTGAACAGCATAGGGAATAAACCAGAAAAATACTGGCTCTGGCCCCGAGACAAAATAAAGAAAATGTCTTTATTTCATTTGTCATTCATGAAACATTTTTTGAGGTGATGGTTGGACCACAATTCCCAGTGCTCAGAGTATACTCTTGGCTCTGTGACCAGGGAATAATTCTGGAATTGTTCAAGGGACCATGTGGTGCTAGAATTTAAACCTTGGTCTAAATTTAAACTGCCTTACTATCTATCTACTCCCAAATTCTTTTCTACCAGATTAGAACCACCTCAACACCTCCCCCCTACCAAAAACAAAACAACAACAACAACAAACAACAAAAGCCTGAAACACTTTGGAAGATGTCAATACTTTATTTTTTGCTTTGAAGGACAAATCTCACTTCTGCCTGAAAATATGACTCTCAGAAAACTCAACTGAAAATTTTCATGCTGTCTAGCTCCAGAGGATCTCAGAAGCAGCTTGATCTTGTGGCATTGGTAGAATCCTAGGGTTCATGCTGTGCAGGTGGGTATTCACAACTTTTACCCAGCCACCCCACCCTTCATTCCGTGCACTTTTCTGGTGTAGTTTAATTGTGTCGAGAAGGTAGGGGAGTGGGATGGACAATAGTACACATGGTAAGGCATTTGCTTTGCCCAATGCCCACCTAGGTTCAATCCAATGCCAAACACTATATAGTCCCCCAATTCTGAACTAAGCACAGATCCAGGAGTAAGCACTGAGCACTTCCAGGTAAGGTCCCCCCTACAATTAAATAAAATTTAGAAGGTTGGGGGGGGGGTTAGCACTTTCCCTGTGGTTACAGTTGCCCTACTCCCCATTTTTCCCACCTGCAACAGTTACCAGATTTAGTTTCTTCACCATATGATTCAGTTTTAAGGAATTTCTGTCCAGAGCCAAAAGAAAAACAAAGGAAGATAATGGTATCAATGGTACTGATTTTCATATAGAAAAAGTGAGAAAGCCATTCAGGGACATAGCTGTTTATAACCAAAGTGGCACATTTCTTCACAAAGGGCTATCTTGGCTTCATAAATTGCTAACTGAGCTGTTGGAAAATCCAGTAAGCATCCTGGTCTTATAGCACCCCCTAGAGATTATATTTACCTGCTCCTGTTTTCATAGGTATTGCCCCTGAATTACGAACTCAGTCTATATTTGCTTTTATGGGATGGTCTAACCTTGGGATATAGCTTTATTATTTTTTACAAGTGTCAAATCCTCCCACGTATTCCAATTCTCAGCAGAAAATAGAATACTGAATTTCATCACGTATGATGAAAAGTATATCAAGTGTAACTGTGGAATGAAAACTCAGCTTCTCTGTGGTTGTTAGCACATGACTCTTTAAGAATCCAAAACTCAACATTAAACAGCCTAAGTCAGAAATGATGGCATAGCATTAAGTGCAGCTGATATCATGGTGCAATGCTATGAGAGATTCCAATTTTTCTGGCCATACCCAGTGGTGCTCAGCACTTTCTCCTTGTTCAACAATCACTCTGGATGAGGCTCGGGAGACTATTTGAGGTGCCAGGAATTAAAGTTGGGTCAATCATGTGCAATGAAAGCATCCCCTTCTAGTTGTACTATCTTTACAGTCCGTAATTGCTTTATTTGGTTTGGGGGCCAAATCTGCAAGAGTTCAGGGCACTTCCAGCAGTTCTGGAGGATTCAGTAGATTTGGGGGGTTGCACACACAAAGTTGTGTACCACACTTTGATCCATCTTGCTAGCCTAAAATCTGACTCATTCAAATAAATGTGTTTCAGTTATTTGAAAGCAGTTATATTCTGAATTTTCTTTAATATTGGCAAATGTTTCTATTTTTTCCTAATTTCCTTTACTTTTTATTTCCTTGAAACTCAGAGCATTATATTTTGGAAATTCAAAACTTTGTAGATTTTTAAGAGTGCAGTGCCCAGATATCATGTCAGTCTTATCAATATTCAGGAGAATATTATTGATCAAATTGGTCAAAGAAGGGAAAAAGGATAATTCTATAGGAAGCCAGAATTCAATAAAACAAAATGTCTTTAAATGTGTTTTAACAGTGTATTAACTTTATTTATGTTAAAAGTTAAAAGGAAATAGAAAATAGTAGTAATCCACTTAGATTTTTGTTAGAATTTTAAATGTTAAATGTATCACAATAGTTACATTGTAATTATATTATTACAATAAATCATATTTAATGGATATAATTTAATTGATGCATATCTGTATGTAATCATGTGCATATCTGACTTTATTACTGACATATGAAGCTAAGTTTAAATGTCAATCTGGTAGCAAAAATGACATTAGATGTAAATCCATACTCAGAAATTCTTGTCTCTGATTCTTATGGATTTGATTCAGTTTAAGTTATTATCACTTAAGTTTTAGGTTCTTATTTTGCAAAAAAACAGAATGAGATACTAGCATTTTTTAAACTATATGAATGTGCAGTTTTGTATACAGATGATAATGACAGTTTTGACACGGCTGTTTGACAGTTTGTATGTCAAACTGATTGGCTCATCTATTATGATATTCATGTATCAAGTCTCATGGTGGATGTCTGATGCAATTAGTATCTTTCCTTTCAATTCAAGAGGCACGAATCACCTAGCCCATTTGCAAGTTGATTGCTTGAAAATAAACTTGTAAACAGCCAGTCTAATCGATCCATGACAACAAGTCTAAACTATAAAAATATTGTCTAAGGAGAGTATGCCTAACATGAACCTGCCCAACATTTATTTTTAAATGAGTATTGTATTTCATAGGAAAAGTACTTTGTGGAGTAAAATATATACCAAGGACACCAACTGAGCCATTAACTTAGAAAATACACAACTGACTGTACTATTAGCACTTCTTTCTTATAAGTATAGATAAATTATAATAAGCTATACACATATTATCAAGTTACTTTAAAATTAAATATGTACATATGGATATTTCCTTTCATAGTGATTCAATATGCCAAAAACAGTAACAAGTCTCACAATGGAGACTTTACTGGTGCCCCCTTGAGCAAATAGCTGAGCAACTGGATGACAGTGATACAGTGACAGTGATACAGTGATACAAAGCAACCTTTTTCTTTAAAGATAATCAATATAGGTAGCTAAAGTCAGGGACTAAAGAGAAAGTCCAAGGGCTAAGGCAGTTCTCTTGCATCTGTCTGACTTCAGTCCAATATCCAGAATTTACAAATGGACTCTTGAGCACTCCCAGGAGTGAATCTGAGAACAGACCAAAAGGAAACCCTGAGCACAAATGGGTGTGGTCTCAAATATAACAAAACAACAACAAAAGAGCTACAATTTTGAGATTTCCCTTCATGTTTAACATGACGAATAGTGGAATATATTAACATGACTAAACAACGGAATGTTTATACTCATATACAAGATTTAATAGTTTCATTGTGGATTAAATTGCATTAAATGTATATGTACATACATACAGAGATAAACAAAAATATTTATGAATCTCAGTTATAATTTTACATACCTTGACTAATTCACACATTCATCATTCAATCAATATATAAAGTTGTATCTGTTTATGCTATTACTACTTCAATTGCTCTGACTATGAAAGGTATCTAAACTATGTTGTCTGTTTTTTTTTTAAATCTATACTTTTCAAGTTATAAATACACACACAAGATTATCACATAAATACGTGTAGGTACATTGCTTTTATGTCAAAGTATTCAATCGCCTCATTCTTGATATATACATATATATCATATGGAAAATTAAATTGAAGTCAGCTTTGAAAGAAAGGTAAAGTGAGGAACAACTCATACATAAACTATGAGACAGCATTGAAGAGAAGAGATGAAATTTGAGGAATAACTATATTTTTGGTATGGGATTTTTTTTTGAGCTTATCCTAAAAGTGGAGCACAGTTACAAGAGAGCTCATTTTTATTTCCATCTGGTTTGTGGACTACTGTATATAATGCTTACTAGAAGCAGATAATTAAACTTAGAATGTGACATACACTTCACTCATACTTCCAGAATGTTTTAGAAATACTCTGAATTCATATAGAATTATATTACTTTGTATATTTCTATCACAAAAGAATTGAAAGTGGTAGAATTGAAAGTTCAAATTGAAAAGTCAATTTACTTCCCAGAATTATATGGATTGCATAAATCTATTAGAATTGTGAGTCGACATCCATTTACTGAGAAATTTTGAAATTCTCAGAAAATACTAGAACTATATAAATAATTTATTATACCTATCAACTTGTAAAGCATAGTTTTTTAAATAATTTTTATACTTTTTATGGAAACAATGAGACACTGACATAGATGTTTCTGCTTTTTTTCTTAGCATTTACTGTATTTTATTACATGCACAATCAAATTTTATATAAAACTTTTTCCAACCTCTCATACCAAACTACAACATAAAGAACTAGTTTCTAAATCAAGAAATTTTGTATAGGTTTTGATGAGCGTCACAACCAAGGAATTGCAAGGGTTAAATATATTTCCATTATGAAAGCTACTTGCACATGCAGCTTGAATATTCACACTTTTTTTATACAGATCAGTTTTGCTCATTACTAATTTTAATGGCACACTGGTGTAATCAGAATAATGCCAAGGTATAAACTGAATGTATTTCTGTAATGAAAATCGAAATAATGATTATGGCTTCTGATGCATGTAATGTGATAAAGACAATAATGACTAATTTTGGATGCAATTATTTTACATAATATTTTAATTATGCATTATTTTCATTTGAAGATTTTGTTGAAATAAACAAGTATACCATTAATTTCAATGTTGTGTAAATAAAATGCAGCCATAATATCCATAATATGTAGTAAAAAACTTAAGTTATTATATTATAAGTAAACCTATATGTTTTTTCTATAATTTCAATCTTCTTTACATAGGTTATATCCCTGAAATTGTAGCTTCATTGTTATAGTGAACATAATACATTTAATATTTTTTAGTTTTCTGCCATGATAGTAAATTTAAATAAATAAAAACATTTTTAGGAGTCCTTTGAGTTACACTTTAACTGTCACTTTAATCAGGACATATGAAATTGTATAAATGAATCAAAAGTATCATATTAATGTAAATGAAAAGAAATAATTTAGTCTTCCACAAATTATTAGACCCTATCTAAACTCCATCTCCATAATAAAATAAATCGCAAAAATCTTCTCAAATACTGACTTCTTCAAAACTCATCAAACCTGGTATCTGTGTGCAAAGCAGCACCTTACCCATTGTACGCTCTTGCCAGACCTTCATATTAATTTTAAATCCAATATATTTTATGAATAAATATAAATGTATTTATATTTATATTTATTTAAATATAAATAAATATATATTTAAAATATATTCACAGCTGCACAATATCTTGTAGCCTACTTCTCCCTCTGGGAGAAACTAGCAAGCTTCTGAGTTTCCTGCCCACATGGGACAGCCTTGCAAGCTTCCCATGGTGTATTCATATGCTAAAGCCAGTAACAAGCTGGATCTCATTCCCCTGACCCTGAAAGAGCCTCCAGTACGACATTATTGGGAGGGCCAAGTGAGAGAGACTTCTAAAAATCTCAGGAAAAGGACAAATGGGGAGGTTATTAAGCCCTCTCCAGAAATTGACAATTAACGGGATTTCGTGATTCGTGATTTGTGTGTGAAATATAAATGTACATTTATATAAGCAACTTATTTTTTAATGAGGTGAACTTGATGAGATGCAAACATTTTGTGCTTCATACCTAACATTTTTAACATATTATTTCTGCCTGAATTTTTTCCAACTGAGGGAAATCTCAGTTGCCACAGATTTTACAGAAAAAAGACATGATGATAAATAATTGTATTTACCTAGCAATTTAAAAATCTGTGCCTTTTAAGAGAAGTTAAACCAATACACATGGTTATTTTTTTATTTCCTAATTCCTGATTTCATAGGGGAAAATTTAGGTGCAATTAAAGATGAATGGGTAATAAGGACATACCAAAATTAATTTCCAAAATTTTTTGTAATTTATCTTATAAAATATCTGAAATGATAAAAATCAGGCAACATCTTAATTATAATTTTAATATGCTATTGGAGTCTTTGCAATAAATTTCTAAAACATTTTTTTCTCTTGTTTTCTTAGGCAACATTGCAGAATCTCTCTTCCTTATAGTTCTCTCTTATTTATTTTTTTATTGATCTAAGAAACCATCATCATCATCTGGTTAATCATCGAATTTCTTGGGCAGTCTTAGTAATGTCTCCATTCATTCTAGCCCTGAGATTTTAGAAGCTTCTCCTTACTCATCCTTCCCAACAGTGCCCCATTGGAGGCTCTCTCAGGGTCAGGGGAATAAGACCCAGCATTGTTACTGGTTTTGGCATATGAATACACCATGGGGAGTTTGCAAGGCTCTCCTATGTGGGAAGGAAACTCTCAGTAGCTATCCAGGTTCTACCAGAGGGAGAACTGGCTATAAGAACCAAGCTTCCAAGCTCCTTCCAAGCTTCCAGGAGCTTGGTTTTAAGTCACTGGGTGTGGGCCGTTCGTGGGATTACATGGTGCTGGGGCAGTCCCTAGGTGTGACCGCCTAGCTACTGGAAAATGGGAAATCTGGGTGGAAGAGGCCCAATCCCGATCCGAGCAGGCTGGGAGGTCTCAGCCCCGAGTCCCACACACCTGGGTTCCTATACTGGTACCTTCATGCATGATGCTCGTCTGAATGTGTGGAGAGAGGCCTTGATCATGGCTGTGGCTAGGCTCTGGAGGTCTTCGGCCATGGGAAAGCTGCTGGCGGGGTGTGGGGGGATGGGGGGAAGCTGGAGCCTACCCCCTCTTAGGGGCCCCGGGAAGATAGCCAGGCACTGGGGCAAGAGACTCTCTGTCCTAATCTAACAAAACATGATCTATTAAACGGAATATGACTTTCTTCTCAAGCTTCAGGACATGCACTGAGGCATTCCTTATTTAGCTTGTCTTCCTTCCTTCCTTCCTTCCTTCCTTCCTTCCTTCCTTCCTTCCTTCCTTCCTTCCTTCCTTCCTTCCTTCCTTCCTTCCTTCCTTCCTTCCTTTCCCCCTTCCTTCCTTCCTTCCTTCCTTCCTTCCTTCCTTCCTTCCTTCCTTCCTTCCTTCCTTCCTTCCTTCCTTCCTTCCTTCCTTCCTTCCTTTCCCCCTTCCTTCTTTCTTTCTTTTTTTGGGGAGAGGTGGAGGTCAGTGGTATACACAACTGCAATATTAATGGTTTACTCCTGGTTTGGTGCTCAGGGATAAATCTTAGCAGTGTTCAGGAAAATACATGAGGTCCCAGGGATTAAACAGGGTAGTTAGTTTGCAAGGAAAGAACTCTCCCAGTATGCTTTCTCTCTCTGGCTCCTCAAATTGTAATTTAAGTGCAGTTGTTTAAGCTCTTATTTGCTGTCCCATTCTTTCTGTCACATTTACATTTGGAACCCACAAAATTCATGTAACTCTCATCCCACCAAAATCTGAAAGGTTTTTATTCCAAGTAGAGCCCTACCATCGGTCAGTAGCAAGAGAGATGTATCTTGATAGATTCTTTTATTAGAAGTTTTTTAGGTTCTCTTATTTCAGGAATATTGAGTTCTGTAAATATTTATATCCATGCCACTTACATTACCTTGCAGTTATTTCAAGAAAAAAGGAAGCATCTTTACTGCATAAATAAAAAATACTACAGCTTTAAAATAATCCATTTCTATTTTCCAAATACTTTCAACCCTATTACTAAGTGCTAGAGGTGTTAAATTGTCTAACACATCTCTAGTTTTCCTTAATAATCTCTTTGTATATGTTATTAAGGTTGTCTAGTGTTTAGTTTTAGAATATAGGATTACGAAAAAAATGAGGCCCCCATATCCATGCCACCGAACTCCGTGCCAGGCTGTTTTCACTTGGGGGCACCCCAGAGGGGGGTGGGTGAGAGCCCTCTCGGCCCCAAGGGACCTAGCCCGGCAGCTGACCTTCACATCATAAAAACACTCCCCACCCATTCTCCATAATTACCACACTATATTCAATGGGGTTCAGACAGTAGGCAACAAATCATAGAGGGAAATATATATGCATGTATACATATTTTCAGATATATGTACCAAAGCTCACATCACCCAAACTTTAACAACATGTTAGCGGTAGCCTATAGAATATCTCACTGGCTCCTGCCAAAATAGAACAACCTTCACCCTGTTTCCTATACAAACAATTTTTTGTAAGCATGTTCAGCAGTTCTTCATAACAGACAATACAAAATATATTTCGGTTTGTTTGGGGACAAGGATTGAGGTTTGGGATGGAAACATCCCGATTTGGTGGTGGGAAGGTTCAATGGTGGTGGGATTTGTGTTTGAATATTGAATATAATCAAGTATTGTGAACTATTTTATAAAATAAAAAAAATTAAAAAAGAATATGGGATTACTCGCAACTATTTTTTTTCAAGTTTTCTCTAATATAAATAATTATATTTTATGTAAGCAATCACATTAATAAGTTCCACCTGTCTCATGCATCCAAAATATTTAAGGCTCCTGAAGACTAATAAAATTCTTCTCTTTCCCATGATTTGCTAGCTAGTTTGTTTAAATACTTGCTTAGAAAAGTAATAAATTCTGCTTTCTCTCCCCCAAATTCTAAACCCTTATCTTTGTTGCAATCTCTTATATTAACTATTACTTTTAGGTACTGGGTTTTATAATACTGTTAATGATAATTGTAATACTTGCATCATTCCAATACCATACCCATCACCAGAGAGTCTGATTCCTTGCACTAACACCTGCATCCATGTAACCTCAGCTTTACAGGAAAAATATTCAATTCTGATGACTTGAACCATTTATTATTCCCTTACTGCATTTCTTTATATTTCACGAGTGAAATCTCACTTTCTCTTTTTGTTGTGGATATGTTGATACCTGCACTCTTTCAAATAGAGCTAATTGTCTATTTGTCTAATTCAAATAGAGCTGTAGATGAGTAGAATTTTCCAAAATCACCCCATTTTCCTGGAGTCTGAAATCAGTAAAGAATAAGGGCTAATATAAATATTCACAGATGCTTTAATTTTTTAAAAAATTTTGACTATTTTGAGATTGAAATTAGACTCAGTCTTCTATTTATTTTATATCTGACATAACGGTACCCAGTACCATATCACTGTATTCTTCACAGAGTATTTGTCCTTTATTTTATTTTGTATACTTCTGTAGTTCATTCTGGTTTTACTGACCAGGAATGTACTCTCAGCCTTTGCTCAGCTACTGGTCTAAAATCCAGTTGGTCATGACTTCATTTGATTTCATTTCAAGACCAGTCTTCACTACATACAAACTTACACTCTATTCTTTTTTTGCTCATTATTTTTTAAGACTATTCATCTATTTTACCTCCTCAGTTATTTTATCTGGACCATTTATTATCTTTTATTTTAAAAAGTTCATCCTAACTGATTTCTTTAGCATTAGTTTCTTCCCACTTTAGAAGGACTAATGCAAATGTTAGGCAATTATAAGATAAATTGGTGCATACAACAAATTACTGACTGGTACTGCAATGAACATAGGGGCACAAATGTCTTTTTCAATTAGTATTTTTGATTTCCTGGGCAAGAAGTTTATTTTCTGGATACTATGAAAGGTCTTTTATTAGTTGTGGGGAAATTTCCATATGTATTTATTGCTTTCCAAGTAGACAGTCTCATGCTTTTGTTAAACTAAAATAAAATTATCATATTTTATCAATTGTATTTTTTGTTATTTTATATAAATTATACAAAATATAAAATGAGATGCATAAGTATATTATGTTATATGATTCTTCCATTGTTTGTTCATACTTGTCACTTGTCACTTGTCATCCCATTGCTCATCGATTTGCTCTAGCGGGCACCAATAACATTTCCATTGTGAGACTCATTGTTACTATTCTTGGCATATCAAATATGCCACAGGTAGCTTGCCAGGCTCTGCTGTGTGGTCAGGATACTTTCAGTAGCTTGCCGGACTCTCTGAGAGGGAGGGAGGAATCGAACCAGGGTCAGCTGCATGCAAGGCAAATTCCCTACCCGCTTAAGGATCTGTTTTCCCTACTTATCCATTCGTAGTTTATCTGCACAGAACAGATGAGCCCATATGAAATAAATTTGAAGAAATTAAAGATTTTTACAAAATTACTCAAACAATACATTTTCCTAACACACAGTATTTCATCATTGATGATTTAAGTTCCATCACTAAGTGTTTTTTTGGGGAGGGTGGGAGCAGTAGGGTGGGCATTCTCAGTAGTGCTCGGGATTAGGTGAGACTTGGATTAGATATATAAGTCTGAGAGTTCAGTGCTCTGATTTGCATGACCTGGCTGTGCAGGGTTGTGCTGGGGCTGAACCCAGCTATACTCAGGAGTCATGCACTACTGGTATCAAACATGTAGCCTCCACAGGCAAAGCATACACTCCAGAACTTTGAGTGTTCTTGGTCAAAGTCTACAGTTACTAGTTCACCTTTGATTCACCTAGAAATTTATAGACAAGTTGACATATAATTACAGTATAAAGATAGCTCTTGTTTTTTGATTGAATGCAAACTTGAAGTAAGGTAGAAATAAATAGTATGTTTTCCTAAATCACCTTGGATATATTTTTTCAAAAATAATTAAACTTCATGTTTTATCATAAGCAGTAAATCAAATAAAATGAGTATCATAATTCCCTCTTCTCTTTGGGTCATTTTTATTTTTAAGGGTCTAATAAATTCATGACTATGCTTCATTATGAAGAACTAGTTAATTTTTTAATTAGATATACCCATATAAAACAAATGAACAGATATACCAAGTCTCCTACAAGCAGAATTTGATTTATCATTGCTACCTGACATGGAGCTTAATGGAAACTTTTATGTTTTCAATTAAAACACTGGGGAAAACACCACAAGTGCATTCAAGCTTTTTCTAGTCAATCTGTCATCATAGTAAGCATGGCTGTCTGTTCTGCTACTTTCCAGTGCCAGTGTGATATCCGTACACCATCTGCTGACTTCTGCTTATTGCTATCCAGGCTCCATTGCTGGTTATTCATTTCTCATTTTGGTCATCATAAGTCAGCATGTTTGCAAAAATCCCGTGCTGCTCGCTGAACTAATATATGTAAAACTGGTATTGAATTTAGGCTCTGGGACTTATATTGTTGCTTTGATAATTTCCTATGAATACATCTTCTACAAATTTTATGAACTAACATATTGTACTGAAAGCATATAGTGAAATAAAGCATTCATTTTTCAAAAGAAAAGCATATGAGGAATCATCTGACTCATTTTTGTGTTTTCAACATTCTTGTTAAATTGCGATTTCACTTTCATCCATTCACTTATTTTACTTAAATATCTTTGTTTATTGTCTTTTATTATTATGGTCCGTGTTACTTAGCAAGGTTCTTAATTAAAATACTTACAAAATTTTTTTTCCCTAAAGTTCATTGTGGAATAGTCAAACTACTATAACTAATGACCTGGTTCCCAATATGGAGATGAGTGACATAATTTTCCCATTGCTAGTTATAATAAGTAATTCCTATCATCACTGTACACAGTAGCTAATGATTACTTTTTTCTATCAAAATTCAAGCAAATAGGTCTTATGTAAAGTGTAAGGGTCTCCATATGAAAAACTGTGACTCATAGGCCAGAGTAATAATATAGAACATAGGAAGTTTTCCTTGCAGATGGCTGACCCAGGTTCCATCCCTCATTTGAATTCACAAAGTAGAATAATGGGGGCTGCTGCTGTCACGTGTGTGTTTGGTGGCCCAGAACTGCCTCCCCACCTACCCAGGACTCCCCAGCAGAGACAGAGAGACAGGGATATGGGGGACCACAGCCTGATGGTGAAAATGGCCCATTTAATGCAGAGCTACTAGCATACTTATACAACATCTGAAGGGGGGTTGAAGTAAGGATGTAGGTATGATAGATCACTTACATAGATAAACATTTGGTGTAGGAAATTCTCTTGGGGAGATGAACTCACAGAGACACTCTGGGAACATCTACATTGCTTTTATCTTTCTTTCTAGTTGTATAACTTATCAATACTTGCAGTTTTGGGGATAAACAGTGAAATAAAGATCCCAACACTTAATTCTCTGGGCTGAGAGAAAGCAAGGCTTTTGACACTTAGTTCTCTGGGCTCTGAGAGCAAGCAAGGGTTTTACAGTAAATCCCAGAGTAAGTCCTCAGTCAGTTCAGCTATGGGGTCCTATGTCTTAATTCATAACAGCTTGAATCAAGATCACACATTTATGCTTTCTAGAATGTCCCAATTTGATGCCGGGGTAGCTTTGCCATTTTCCCTGGGTCCATCCTTATGGCACAGCGGGACCCTCCTTTTGGGGTATTAGGAACCATAGCAACTGAAGCCTAACTCAAGTAATGATGACCAGGAGTAGATATATTTCAGAGTCAATCAACTCCCCAATATTAGGAGCATAGCATTGATTCTCTTTCTGTGTTTAACCAAAAAACATTGCTCTATAATATAATAAAATATTAAAAAAGAAACTACAGGGGAAATAGAAAAGCAGGTACAAATACACAGCACTTCAAATACAAAGCAGTACAATACAAAATTCAGAATTACCAGAAAGTTTTGACTTATAAGTAATCAAGACCAACTTGCGGAACTGTGACAATGTAAACTACAAAGGGAAGGTTAAGGATAAACTTTAACTAAACTAGGGATGCTAACAAGAGCATGTCAAGCTTCTCTGGGAGGAAGGAAAAGGGAAATTCACTGATGAAGCCTAAAGAACTTAGAGTTAATATCCAAGACAAAGGAAAGATTGATGATAGACTTGAAACAAATTAGGGATTTTACCAAGGGCTTGATAAGATTCTCTGGGATGAAAAAGGGGCAATTCACCAGAGAAGCCTAAAACACTTAGGGTTACTATCCAACACCTAGTGTCCCATATGATCCCCCAAGCACTGTCAGGAGTAATTCCTGAGAGCAGCAGCAGTAACCCTGTAATCTCTTAGTATTGCTGTGTGTGGCCCCCAAATAAAACAAGACAGAAAAAAAGGGAGCTATGACTCAGAGCAATCTTTTCTCAGAAAAATACAGCAACTTCCTTTCCTTAACTCAAAAGCTAAGGTTATTTCTGTTCCTCAGATGATGTTGTTTATGAATCTTTTTTTTTTTTTACTGCATTGTTCCTGCTCTCTCCAATGATTTTACCCACTATCATTCACTGTGCCCCCTTGGCCCCTTTAAACATCCAGTACCTTTGGCAATAGTGACGGGTTTATCTTTATTGTCTATGCCCTTGATTTGTTTCTTTTATATTGAAAATATGAGTTAGATTATGTGTTCGTTGTCTTCTCTTTCTCACTCTGCTTTACATCCTCTATTCCAATTCATTCCAAGTTATAGCAAAATGCACATTTCCCCTTTGCATACACTGGGTTAGTTTTCAACTGTATATGTGTACCTCAACTACTTTATCTATTTAACTGTTTTGGGGCACTTGAGTTCTTTCCTAGTGTTCGTTATTATAAATAGCTTAATAGAGACCAAATATATATATGTGTGTGTATACATATGTATATATATATTTATGAGTTTATGTGACTAGAGCTATAGCACAGCGTTTAGGGCGTTTGCCTTGCATGCGGCCTACCTGGGTTCGATTCCTCCATTCCTCTCAAAGAGCCTGGCAAGGTACAGAGAGTATCCCGCCCGCACAGCAGAGCCTGGCAAGCTACCTGTGGCATATTTGATATGCCAAAAACAGTAACAACAAGTCTCACAATGGAGACATTACTGGTGCCCGCTTGAGCATATCTATGAACAATGGTACGACAGTGCTACATGAGTTAATGTATTACACAAATATTCACATAATATTTAATAATAAGAGATTCTTAGAGTTCTGGATGCTCTGCCTTATGCTGGCCTAACCTTGCCTCCATGGGGATGTTGTTCATTCTGAAAAGTCACTCTCCCTTCTATACCATACTTTACCATTACTGGTGTCTTGAGAACACTAATACAAATGTCCTTCGTCCTCTATCATTAATTTTGTTAGACACTACGAGAAAACCAGGATTCCAGTTCATAATGTTGTTTCAAGAATCTTACTACTTTTGGGGCTGGGTCGATAGCATGGCTGATAGGGCGTTTGCCTTACATGCTGCCAACCAGGGTTCGATTCCCAGAATCCCATATGATTCCCTGAGCACCGCCAGGGGTAATTCCTGAGTACAGAGCCAGGAGGAACCCCTGAGCATCACCAGGTGTGACCCAAAAAGCAAAAGAAAGAAAGAAAGAAAGAAAGAAAGAAAGAAAGAAAGAAAGAAAGAAAGAAAGAAAGAAAGAAAGAAAGAAAGAAAGAAAGAAAGAAAGAAAGAAAGAAAGAAAGAAAGAAAGAAAGAAAGAAAGAAAGAAAGAAAGAAAGAAAGAAGGAAAGAAAGAATCTTACTACTTTTAGAGTCTCTACATACCTCATTTGTTATCCTGTTCTCTGACCATGATTTCCATGCTACTCTAAGTGAACTTCAGCTGTCTCTGAAATGCATTGACTATTTTATGGCCATCTCCTGTAGACTGTTTCTTCCCCAAATTGTGTTAGACTATATTTGAATATTTTTATTATATTTTTAGGTAACTTTTTACAAATGTAGGCTTAAAACCTACAAATTTATGATATCATCACTTCAGAACGTTTATCTGAAATGGTTTTGCCCAACTTTATTTCTTTTTGAAGCTTAAGCAGGAACTCAAATGGATAAGAATACAGAATCTATAGACTTCTGAAGTTCCTGGTCTCCTAATTGTAATATTCAGACATTTGCATCAAATCTTCCTCACTGTCTCTGACCCTTTTACTTTCCTCTTTAAAAGACTCATAGAATTTAAACCTCCAAGATGAGCCTGGGTTATTTACTCTTATTAGTAGTTTCCAAGATTATAACTCAACTTGACACTAATCTGTTATTTTGTCTCCACAGAAATATATTTTCCTCTTCCCTGTATCTCTAATTTAAGCTTCCAAACAATTATATCCTCTCATGATGACACAAATTGAATATTATACAATCAGAATATTTTACCCATAATCAAGATATTTTATAGGGTCACCTAATATGCATTAACCTACTGTCATATCTCTCTTTCACCCCAAACATACGTTTTAACCCAAAGAAGTTATAGTTTATAATTAGGATAAAGGAAAATAGAATTTGATGACATGTATATCTTCTTAAATATTAACTCATTCTCTTCCACTAACTCATAATTTTAACCAATAGTGTTATATTTCCAATCCATAAGCCTTCTTAGAAAGCATATGCGAATATTGATAATGTGAATTTAATGCAACTTTTATAAAACCTTCTGTTAATCAGAAAGTTACTCTTCTGCATAAATTGAGTATAATCACATTTTAAAAAGGTGTTGTTGAGGTTATCATTTAATATTACTCTCATATTAAATGGTCCCTAGTAAATATTTATTTTACATAACTAATAAATCCGAACCTTTGGCCTGGTTCTCTATGTGATACAGCTTTATATCCTGTAGTGATTCAGACCCATATTCTCCTTTTGCAGTCTTGTTTGTCCTTTCTATTTTGAAATCTATGTCCTTTCAGCTATGCCCAAGTCACCTTAGTGTAGGAATTTGTACGCCAGTGACAATACTTGTGCAGCACCTGAACAACTTCCAAAGGCAATAATTGTTTCTGTTATAGCCTTTTCTTTACTGAAAAACAAACAAATAACAACAACAAATACAGAACAGGGCAGCAGGATATAGTGTGAAGGACAGCAAGGCAAAAAGTAGCATTTCTGGTAGGAAACAAAAAAAAGCTTCAACATTCCTATATCAGATATGAATGAGACAACAGGGAAAAGAGAAACATTCCCTAGATATGTCCAAAGACTTCATGACTTGACATGCTTCTGGAGAACTAGCTCTAGAAGACCAGATGTATAGGTGTAATTAGGTAGAGAAGATCAGCGGTGTATGTATTATTAGACTATGCGAAGACAATTTTATAGTTATAGTTTTACAAATCAGTAAAGTAAATTGTATGCCGATGAAATTTTCAGGAAAGCCCTTCATATGACTACATTTAATTTTTTTATTATAACAAACTATTCTTAAGAGTAAAAATAGGAACCAGAGAGAGTACAACAAAATTGGGACATATCACTGATATGAGGCTGAACAGTATGTGCTCCTTGCACCATATATGCTCCTCCGCAGGAGTGATCTCTGATCACAGACAGGAGAAAGCCCTGAACATTGCTAGCTGTGGCACAAGAGAGGGGGAGAGGAAGTAAGCAAAGGGGAGAGAGAGGTGATGGGGGGGGATGGTGAGGGAGAGAGAGAAAAGCAGAGAGAGACAAAGAGATTAATAATAAAACCTGGACCAAACAGATAGTACAAGGTTAAGGCACACCCGTTAAACTCCACAAGTTCCAGTTAGATTCTTGACACCAGGTGGTCCCCTAAGCAATGCTGGAGACAGTCCTGGAGCTACTGAGCACTGACTGGGTGGCCCAGGTAATCTCCAGCACTGCAGAGCCCCCAAAGCAGGCATCCTCAAGTCTCTACATCGAGCTGGAGGGGCCTTCTGATTTCCTGAATATTGCTTAAGACATTTACCAAGGCATGACAAAATATCTCAACATATTGCATGTTAAAATATTAGAGGGCTAGATATGTGGGATTTCTTTATTTTTTCCATGTCACATTGATAAAAAGTCATAAACAACATTAACTCACTAAGCCCTAAAACAATGGAAATTCTTAATGTTTAATTTTCTTTGTATTTTTTTCTTTGTAGTAATGTGAATAAAATTTGCACAGCAGAAGGATAATGCACCCCATAATGTGATATGATGTACTGAGAATATGGTATTACATTTCTAATGATATGCTTTCCAAAGCTGTCTTTATTATGCCATGGAGAATCCTGCCCTTAGAGAATGAATCTGTTGAAGTGGATAGGTCATTCTAATAGCCTGAAAATTTTATATTTGTAGATTGTAGTGTTAATACATCTCCTCTATCAAGGTGAAGCAGAAATAAATTACAGCAAAATGAAAACACAAAATTAAAATAGAGCTAGCAAAGGCACATATACAAGGGCACATATATATATGCATATATATATGTGCCTTTGACGTTTCTAATTTACACATACTATCAAAAAATGTTTTTTCAAAAGATAAATACTGAATATATTTTATATACAAAACCTGCATGCAATAATTTGTAGAGTATAATTATATCATCTGAATATTAGAAATTTGTTCTGAATCTCAGTTTTTCACTACTGTACTCATTCTTCAATATCCTGGTAGGAGTAAGATGAGAGTCTGCATTTCATTTCCTTACAACTTTTTTACCACTACAGTAAGTCAATAGAAAATTCTAGAGAAAGACTGCAAATGCAAAGGAGTTTGAGTGATCACTATGTATTTAATATGCTCACAATTCTCCTCAGGACCACGCTAGCAACAGTTTCTACTTCCTGTGGATAGAGAGTCAAAATGGCAGCAGTTGTTTTTGTTTTACTGTTTGTCTTAGCAAGCTGAGCTTCATTAGAAAAAATGTCTAAAATCCCCAGGAAGACTACTGAGCTCCTAAAGAAACAGCATCAGAGAGCCAGAACGCTTTATAGATAGATCTAGTCCTACATTTGTGGAATCACTTTTGCCATATTCTAATTTCTATACATTCTAACCAAATCCTGTTATGCTCCCACCTTAGCGGGGTTAGCTGTTTTCTGGAGTTATCACCTTCACCTTTTCATTGCTTCAGAGTTTCCATTACCTTTCTTTTCCTTTCCTTTCCTTTTTTTGACATTTGGCTATACCTCTCCATTACCTTTTTTAGTAAAATATTACAATTTATCATCTTATTGTATATTAAAATTTTATTTTAAATTTTATTTTATAATTTTTCACAATAATTCATTACATTAAATACTTAAACACCAATCCCACCACCATTGCACCTCTCCACCACCGTATTTTGAATGTTTGTACCACAAATCCTAAATAGTGCACCCCAAAGCAGAACAAAATAATCAATTCTGTATTGGTTGTTATGAATAATTCAGTAAAACTGGTCCAATAAAGTTTCCTTAGAGGGAAGTGTGTGAAGATTGCTGTATTTCATTCTGGAGCCATTAAGCCCTTGTATAAGAGATCACAAACATGTTTGTCAAACCCAATCAAAGGTTGTGTGCTACTCTTGTAGAGTATGAGAGGTCACATAACTGCATATTCGGTTGTGGGTTCCAGGAATTCTAAAATTTAGAATATGATTATACAGTAGATTCACTCATGAGTGAGTCCTATGTTGCTCTCTTCCAGGAGCTTTATTTCTGAGTCTCTGGATCATGGTCATTGATGAGATTACATGGTGCCAGGGGCAGTTGGTGGGTGTGATTGCCAAACTGGTAAACTTGGGAGATGGGGGAAGAAGCCCATTCTCACTCTGAATAAGCTTGGAGAGTTCAGTCATGGGTCCATCATAGCTTTTTTTTTTTTTTTCTCTGCAGGTTGCCTCATGAGTGAGGCTCCTCTGAGCCTGTGGAGAGCAACTATGCGCATGTCAGTGGTTGGGTTCTGGGGGTTTTTGGCTGCCAGCACTCTGGGTTGGGGAGTGAACTCAACCCATGCTCCTCCAAGCTCGCCTGTAAAGACAGCCTGGTACAGTGTCTGGACATTCTCTCTATTAAAAAGTCTTGAGGAGGATGGAAAGTTGTATAATGAGTAGAGCATTTTCTTTGCATGTGAGCAATCTGGGTTTTCTCTGGCACCACATATGTCACCTTGAGCACTAGAGGAGTGAACTCTAAGCATATCCCAGGGAAAAGGCATGAAAATTGCTAGGTGTGGCTCAACCTCTGCCCCAAGAGTCAAACTGTGTTGGTTTTGCTCATATTTATAGAAAACTTAGAGGAAAGTACATTACATCTTTATACCAAGACAATGAGTTACTAAGCTAAAAATTGTCTTTCCAACATAAAATAATGTAGAATTAGCAAGTGGATTGAGATGTGGAGCGAGAAATACATTATAGGGAGACACAAGATAAAAGCATTGGGTAATCCATGATAAATGTCACCATACATCAAATAAATGGTTATGAAGATTAAGGCAAAGATGATTAACATAGGTGAAGTGTACTATGGCTGGGTGTATCAGTAACTGGGGACAATGCTCAGAGGAAATTCATACCCTTTCACAGAAATTTTGCTACACGGTTTCTCAAAGCTATCTCAGAATATCTCACTAGTAGTAGTTAAGAACTACTAGAAGTTAACAGTTGCCCAGTCCAACTGCACCAGTCTCAATTTGAACTTCTTCTTTATTGCCAGATACCTCACCAGAAGCAAAACTAAAGCAATGAGGAGAGGGCTCTAATTTAAAACTATCAGGGGAGATAGAGGGGTCAGTATTAAACATTGGGTGTACTGTGAGAAAGATCTAAGGAATTTAGGGTGAATGTTGATCAATATAAGGACTTGTCAGTGTTTGTAATTGTTGCTTATGAAAGCTAGGACACCGGTTTCTCATGAAACTAAGAAACTAGTATACTAACTTTCGTGATGATTATACATCAGAGATGATACACTTCTACTTGAAAATTATAGTCTTGTGGTGTGAAATTTAGAGTTAAAATGAAAATTCTGACTTTATGGCGATATAACTTGCAAGATGGGTTATGGCATTTGAATACAAAAGATATGTTGGCTATAATATTGTTTAGGAAATATATGGAATGCAAGGTTGTATATGGAGACAGCAGCACAATTTGTTGGCAATCAAATATCTTCTTTCAAGTGAGAGCTCACTAGTCTTAAATTGCAATGTTCTCGAGCTGAGGAGGTAATATGGCAGTTAGGATGCTTTCTTAGCAACAAATGACTTGGATTTGATCTCTGGACCACATATAACCCACCAAGATCCTTTAAATGTGATCTCAGAGGGTCAAGTCAGGCATAAACACGGGTTACAGCAGGTGTGGCCCATGAACCAAAGAAGAAAAAAAATCTCAAAGACAATATGGCAATTAGATTATTCTGAAGAAAATCGGGGAAAATGAAGGTAATAATTTTTTTAAAAAATCTCTTCCAGAGGAAAGTACAAAAATGTCTGAGTATATCTGGAAGATGAGCAGAGTAGATTTGAGGCCACATTCGCAGGACACAGGTGCAGAAAACCTATATATGCTGAGCTTTAATTAGTATATCAGATAGTGTCTCCTTCCTGTGATCCCACTAGCATGCCAATAAGTGTCAAGGTAAATTAATTGTTTAATATAGCTAGGATCACTAGAAAAGTCAGATTATCTCTAGGGAACAATTTTCAAAGGCAAAGATTCAAAATTAAGCAGAGAGTTACAATGTCAGGTAAAGAACAAACACTGGAAAAGTCCAAAAATGAACCAAACCATTCCAATGATCTTGAAGAAAAAAAGGACATAAACTTCTTCATATCTAAAAACTTTACCTAGGTGTATCCAGTGTTTGACTAAAAATATAGATTGAAAACCAAAACTATACTGAATATTCAAAAGCAGAGTGAAGCATAGTTTTAAAAAACAAAGCATCCTTCAGAACCAAATTTAGATACTATACAAATGTTTGAAATTCACTAAGAGGAATTTTACATAACAAAAATAAATTTGCTAAACACTCTAATACAAAAACATGACACCTTCAAAATTAACAAAGGATTTTCATCAGAAAGTAGAAAAGCATAAACATTAAGCAAATGTTAATGTTAAAATATACAAAAAAAATCAAAGTCCATACCATAGATATAAAGTATATCTTTGTCAGTGTGAAAAGAATTTTCCATTCATAAAAAAGTATTTATTTCTAATTGTTCTCAAAGAAAAATGAGAATGAATTTTTCTTGAAACTTATTCGTGTGTCAATGAGTGCAAATCAGTGACCATGATGTTACAACAGAAAATGTACAGCCTGAAATATTAATAAAATATGCAGAATGTAGGAATAAATTCTATGTAAACAATGTCAGTTACTCTAAATTTTATATTCTTGAAACCATAGAAGAAAGGAAAAGTACGGCCCAAAACTCCAAGTGGTCCCGGCAGCCGGAAGTCACGCCTTCGACCCACCCTCGGTGCCATCTTGCTGCCACAATCCACAGAGAAGGGGCAGGCATTCTGGTGAGCAACGGGGCCAGGACAATGCTCTGGACCCGAATCGGGGCCAGCAACACCGGGGGGCTGGAAGGAGGAGGTGCCGCCAGCACACCTTCTCCAGATGGAACCCT
Source organism: Sorex araneus (assembly GCF_027595985.1). Lineage (NCBI taxonomy): Eukaryota > Metazoa > Chordata > Mammalia > Eulipotyphla > Soricidae > Sorex > Sorex araneus. Next base: position 340,798,739 of record NC_073303.1, on the reverse strand, counting down.
GGCGACACTGAGCAGCAACTAACACGGCTCCAGGATTCGGGACTGGGACACATCTGAGCCGCGCGGCCGCATGAGCGCCTTTTCTAAAACCTGAAAACATATAATCTTTTAATGGAAAACTAATTATCAAATGCCTCCTTATTAGGGTTATCTTTTTTGGGGATATAACTCCCACAACAATAGTGAGTTTTGTGTTGAAATATGGAACATAATCAAGGTGAATAGAAAATAAAGTGAAATTCATCAGTTATAGAGTTGGGGTGGGGAGCGGGGGGTATACCGGGGGTTTTGGTGGTGGAATATGGGCACTGGTGATGGGATGGTGTTTGAATACGGTATAACTGAGACATAAACCTGAGAACTCTGTAACTTTCCACATGGTGATAACATTTTTAAAAAAATAAAAATTAAAAAAAAAAGAAAAGAAAAAGAAAAAAGGAAAAAAATAAGAAAGGAAAAGTAGAAGATATATTTGAAGAAATACTAAGAACTTTGAAAAGAAATATTGAAAAATATCCACAGCATGTGTCCAAATATTTTAGAGAACAGAAAGGATGGATAATAAAACAGGATGGGCAAAAACTCTCAAACATTGGCATATAATATTTAATCCACCAAAAATAAAAGAAAACATATTGAAAGCAGAAAATTATTTTTAAAATGACCTAAGCACATGTTGTTGATAGTGCAGAGGTCACTTGTCTTACATTCTATCAACTCTAGTTTAAATCCCTACCACTGCATATGGTTAAGAGTTCACAGTCAGGTGTGATCCCTGAGCAAAAGGCAAGGAGTAGTTCCTAAGCACATCAGGGTGTGTGTGGACCAAAACCTAAAAGAAAACAAATTATAGACCACTTTCTGTTCAGCTATCATGCAAGTTAAAAAAAGCAGTGGAGTGGGACCAGATAGAGTACAGGAGTTGAGGTTTCCTTCAGTTCTATTTTTGAGCTCCACCAGTGACATCAAATCAGAGTTAGGAGTAAGTGCTACAAAACCCTCTATATGTCCCTAACTTCATTCTCATCATGGTATCCTCAGAAGCTAGTTGTTAAAACTGGTGCACTCACCACATTGGTGGGATACCTGATTACTAATGGGCTTTCCTAGCACCTATAAGAATGAGACGATTTTGGCTACTGTAAACAATGGTGCAATGAACTTATAAATGCAGATATCATTTCTACTATACCTTTTTGGCTCTCTGGGATATATTCTCAGGAGTGGCATTACTGGGTCAAATGGGAGCTTAATTCCTAATTTTTTGAGAATCGTCCAATATTGTTTTCCAAAAGGGCTGAACCAGTCAGCATTCCCACCAGCAGTAAAGGAGAGGCCCTTTCTCCTCACATCTGCGCCAACACTGGTTGCTTTTGTTCTTTTGGATGTAAGTTAGTGACTGTCATATGGAATGATATCTCATTGTTTTGATCTGCAGCTCCCTGATGGTTAGTGACGTAGAGCATTTTCTCATGTGCCTCTGAACCATTCATTTTTTTTCTTTGAGCAAATTTCTGTTCATTTTCATCCCCCATTTTTTGATGGGTTTGGAAATTTTCTTCTTGTAGTGTTCAACCAGTGCCTTAATGTCCTTGATATCAACGCCTTATCAGATGTGTATTGGGTGAATATCCTTTCTCATTCTGTAGAATGTCTTTTTATTTTGGTCACTGTTTCTTTTGAGGTGCAGAAGCTTCTTAGTTTAAGATAGTCACATTTGTTTATGTCTGTTTTCACTTGTTTGGCCAGTGTCCTGTCATCTTTGAAAATCCCTTTAGCTTCACTATCATGGAGGGTTTTGCCAATCTTGTCTTCGATGTTTCTTATGGATTCTGCTCTGATGTTGAGATCTTTAATCCACTTTGACCTGACTTTTGTACTTGGTGTTAGGTAGAGATCTGAGCCCAATTTTTTGCATGTAGCTGGTTAAAGAAACTTTGGTACATCTACACAATGGAATACTATGCAGCTGTTAGAAAAGATGAAGTCAATTTGCATATAAGTTGATCAACATGGAAAGTATCATGTTAAGTGAAATGAGTCAGAAGAAGAGAGACATAGAAATATTACACTCATCTGTGGAATATAAAATAACAGAGTGGGAGACTAACACCCAAGAGTAGTAGAGATAGGGACAAGGAGGTCTGCACCATAGCTTAGAAACTGGCCTCAGATGCTGGAGGGAAAAGGCAGCTTAGAGAGAGAAGGAACACCAAGTAGAGGATGTTGAGAGGACACATTAGGGTTGGAAGATGCGAGCTGAAAATAGACTATAGAATGAACATGAAGGCCACTCGGTACCTCTATTGCAGGCTACAATACCCAAAAGGAGAGAACAAAAGGGAATGCCCTACCGCAGAGGCAGGGTGGGATGGTGGGTGATGGGGTGGTGGTGGTGGGAGGGATACTGGGAACATTGATGGAAGAGAATGGGCACTTGTAGAGGGATGGGTCAATGATCACTGAATGAGTGAAATGCAAATACAAAAGTTCATAAGTTTGTAATTGTACATCACAGTGATTCTCTAATAAAACTTTTTAAAAAAGACATTTTCCAAAGACCTATTACAAAGACTAATAAAAGAAAAGAATGAGAGGAGGGGCTGGAGCAATAACACAGCTGGTAGGGCATTGGCTTTGCATGCAGCTGACCCGGGTTTGATTCCCAGCATCCCATATGGTCCCCTGAGCACCGCCAGGAGTGATTCCTAAGTGCCTGAGCCAGGAGTAACCCCTGTGCATCTCCAGGTGTGCCTAAAAAGCCAAAAACAAACAAAGAAACAAAAAGAATGAGATGATAACTTCACTCTGAGCATCTAATTTTACAGTGAGTATCAAGCGCACAAACCAAAAAAAAAAAATAGGACTTCTATGGAGATCAAGGTACATCTAAAGTAATTACAACAAACAAAAATCCTTAAAGAATTTCATATGGTAGCCACTCAAGAAATGGGTAGTGGGCCACAGAGATGATTCAGTGTTAATAGGCTGCCTGCTTTGCAGGTCTCAGCATCCTCCAATTTTCCAGCACGACTAAACATGGAGCACGGTTTGGTGTGCCCCCTATACAAAAAAGGAAAGAAAAATTAATTTGAGGGTGACATATAACTCTAGGAGGATCAGAAGATGTGGCTTTTTCTACAAATATCACATATAGTTTTTTAAGAACAATTCGAAATGAATGTTTTTAAAGCTTTTAACATACAGTGATGTTTATTACAGACATATGCATGTTTATTATTTCTAATATATAATTTATTTTATATAATATGGTCATGATAAGGAATCTGTAACAAGGACTTATGAACAGTTTACATAGTGATGTTGATTACTATAAAAAATGATTATCATTTTAAGTACCGTAGAGAAAATAGTGGTGGGCCTCATCAGTTGAGAGAGAGAAAAGGTCTTTCTTTTGTTTTCTCATCTTGCTTTTTGCTACTAAAGTTGTTCAGATATTGTAATCTACTGATCATATTTCCATAACAAATATATTCTTATATACAACAAAATTTGTTGTGTTACCATTGAAAGCAATGGTAATTTGCAGGGCCTAATAATATAAGGGAATAAGGGTTCCTTATAAAAATATTAAATATTTCAAACAGGCAACAAAAAAGTTAAATAAAGTGCATGGCCTTTCTAAATCCATGGTTCTGTCAAATTGCTTGGGTCCTTCAAAGACCCATAAAGGCTACCCTAAATAAAAGTTTTCCCATCTCACACTTATAACTCAATATATACTTACAAAACTTCTCTTTTATAAGCTTCATGGATTTATCCACAATAACTTGATTTTTTTCATCCACAATTTTTTATTGCTGAAATCAAATTGTAATGGAAAGATTGGAGGCAGTTTTGAGGAAGAAGTTAAAAATCTCCTTATGGCACTTTCTCGGTTAGATTCAATGATACTTCTCTTTAGTTTCTTTCTTTAACTTTTTCATCACAGTCCACATAAGTGCACTTTCCTAGATTTGTGATTGTATCCACATGAAGAGCTTTTATTTTTTGGTATTAAGCACACTGAAACTGAACTAAAATTACAAACAATGTTCAAATTGAACTTGAAATAAACAACTCAACTTTGAGGCAGACGAGGTCAGACAATGGAATGACCATATGGTAAGAGATTTGAAGGTTGCCATAGTAACTTAGAAGTCAGAAAACACTTAAATTATGACATAACTTATGAACTCTAGCATTCAAATAAAGTGATGATGGCTTCTGTGAAAATTGCAGTTGTTTAAATTCATGTGGATGAAGTATTCAATTATACAAAAAAACTACATCACTGTATGAAAGCTCAAGTTAAAACAATTTAACTACCAGAGTTAATATATTGAAAGTTAAAAAAATCAAAAGTTAGATAATTTGCTAATTAAAATAAAAAGAATTACAGAGCATATTTATTTTTGAATTTAAAATATGATCTCTTTTCATTCTTTTATGAAGAGAAGGAAAAGAGAACATAATATAAATACTGTATATGCTTACTCTAAACAGATATGAAAATAAAATAGAACTGAAACCCCTCTAAATTCTCCTTTTTGTGCAATTATTATTTATTTGTAGTGGTATAATAATTCCGGATGTATTTCAAATGTATTAAAGAAATGACACAAATAATTTATACATTTGTCCTACGGGTCCAAATTTGCACATCCAGTATAAAGGCAGTACAAATGTAAGTGGAAAACATAAAAAAAAAACTGAATCTTTATTTGCAATTGATATTAAAACTTTCTGTATAAACAATTTCTAATTATAATATCAAATTGATTTCTGATATTTCTCATTACTGTACTTGTATCTAATTTGAATATGAATACTGAATGTATCTGTAAGTGTATGCACAGAATTCTTTACATATAACTATGCATAATCCACCAATATTTAACAATATATGTTTTATTCTTATATATATGCTTAGATGAAAAAGAATTAAAGAAAATTTATTAATAATGGACATAGATTTTATCCATATAATGGTCTCTGATATAATTTACTAGCAAATGGAACTCAAACTTAATTTCAGATTGGAGTTATAGTTGATTCATTTTTTTTGGAGTTATAGTTGATTCTTATACTTACATCTTATCAGAATAAAAGGAATCATTAAAATCATTATAACATCAAAAATCAACAGAATCTAAATGAAAGACCCCATATTAAAATAACATATGTATGCATGCATACATAATGCATATATACACATAAAACACAAATTAATGAAGTGAATAGATAAAGAAAACTTCTTGCTTATATGATATGTCTCAGTAGTAAATGGAATATGTAGAGAAAGTGACCTCTATGATCATGGGATGACAGTAATACAGTGACATAGTGATACAAGTCGAGCACACTGCTGGAACTTGAACTCTAAAAATGTAAAATCATTATTTTATAACTCTTTAAAATATAATCAACAATTGAATACTGATCTCAGCAAAACAACAAATGAATGCTAAACATTAGGGACAATTTTTATCAAAAGTGACATGTTGGTATGACATTAATATATGCATTCATATACTATTTCTTAATTACAATATCAAAAATATCAGGTTATGATGGATATATTAGATAACACTATTGAGCTTTCAATATTATGATAATTATGGTTAAATAGAAATTGCTCCTTCCATAGCATAAGAGAAAGTATGTAATTCTACACATGTGATGAATCATTCTATGAGAAAATATTTACATGAACGATAAATATTTTATAAACATTTCAAAAACAGTATTTTAAAAAAATATATACCCAAATTAAAGTGTAGGGACATCTGATGACTAAATATAAAGCCCAATTTTATTGTGCAATTGAGAATTTGAAAAGAAATATGTTAGACCAATATTTTATCTCAATGTAAAAGTTACTGAAATAAACACTATCATATTTTGCTTATGTGTGTCTATATTATTCTCATGAAATATGAAATTGTTTTTTCAGAAAGGCGTTATGCTCTAGGAACATTTGAGAAATTAATCGCTTATTTTTGTTGTTGTTTAGAGTCCATTCCTGATAATGTTCAGGACTTACTCTTGGCTCTGGGTTGAGGACACACTCAGGATAGGGCCTAGAGTACCCTATAGAGTACTGGGGACTGAACTTGTGTTGGCCCCAGGCAAGGCAAACACCATAGCTGCATTATTCTCTTTCCAGCCAAAGAGTCAAAATTTGTTATATCAGTTAAGAGGAGAATGAACTGGAGAATGGGAGAGTGGGAAAATGAGTACAGGAGAGAGAAGACAAAGATGGAAGGAGAGAGAGGTAAAAGAGTAATACAGAATGTGTGTTAGAATACTAAAATATGGATACTAAAAAATCTTGAGAAAATTATTTACAGGTGTTTTTGTTATTATGTTTGCCATTTTTCTTTAAGCTTTTATTTTCAAAAATTAAAGTTTAAAGAATGATTAAACTTCTCAGTGTTCTTTTCATGATGTATACAATGTCCAGTTTTTTTCAGAATTGCATAACAGGGACTTCATGTAATATATTTTAGAGTATTGCTAGAATAATTTCCCTATTGCTGTGCACTAATGAATGCTTCTATATAGAAATAAAAGTATTTTAGACATATTTGAAAATAGGACTTATGTTGTCCTTTATAGAAAATTGAACCAAGTTACAGTATATTGGTAGCCAATTTTCACACTTCTCTAATCTCTTTAAGTTCATATGATATTCTTAGGAAGATAATTTACCACATAGAGTAATACATGTACAAATATGGGACTGCAATAAAGTCAAAAAACAAGTAAACAAATAAAGTGATATGTAATGTTTGTACTTGGGAATACCATCATTATAATTATGATAATATTAAGGTTTTAAAATTAAATTTCACTGCTTTACATATTCTAATTATAAGGATAAGTATAATACTATAGTAGGCAGTATGAGAAAATTTCTTCTTTATAAGCAAAATCTATAAGTAAAATGTTACTAGTAAAATCATGTTGTATGTTGATCCACTATATTCCTACTAAAATCTGAAGTCAACAAAGTTTTATTTTGTCACATAACCTTATAGTTGAGGTTCTTCTTTGAAAATATAGTGCTTGTAAATATTAGTTTTAATGTAGAAAGATTAAATTTTGTCTAAGATTTATATATGATCATTTCTTCTGCTGAGAAATGTAAATTTGCCAAAAATTGGATCTGTTGAATTTGTCCTACTATTCTTTCTGATAGCACAGCAGGTAGGGTGTTTGTCTTGCATGTGGCTGACCCAGGTTCAGTTCCTCCATCCCTCTCAGAGAGGCCGGCAAGCTACTGAGAGTATCCTGCCCACATGGCAGAGCCTGGCAAGCTCCCCATGGCATATTTGATAAGCCAAAAACAGTAACAACAAGTCTCACAATAGAGATGTTACTGGTGCCCACTGAAGCAAATTGATGAGCAAAGGGATGACAGTGATGACAGTGATGAACATGTAAATACAGTTAGAAATAATAAATAAGCTCAGCACATAGGCAGAATGCAAAATCAGCATGCAAAAATCATTACATTTCGGCATTAGTTCTAGAAACACAAATGTTTATAATTACAATTCTATTGGCTTATGTTGTGAAAAGAAAATGGCTTAGCCTCTTTGGAAAGCAGTTTGACAAATTTCTCAATGTGTTAAAAAATGGAGCGATCATACAGTTTAGGGTTCTACTTATTGGTATATATTTAAGAGATACAAAAAATCCAAGGGAATACTTATACAAAAACATTAATAGGAAGTCACACTAGCAAAATATAACTGAAAATTAAAAATCATCAAAATGATTGGAGTGTGGAAAAATACATATTATGTGGAGTTACTATGAATTAATTAATATGAAATGTCATAACAGACTAGTATAATGATATTCAAGGCACTGGTTTTAAGTGAAAACAGAGCATGTCTGTCAGTGGAATTTTTTATTGGTTTTCCAAACTATCTGAAATATCATTGACTGTTCTAAATTTAGGCAGTGGATATTATCACATATCTGTATAACTATATTAAAATATATAAATAAATTTAATAAATATATTAAAAATTCAATCGTGTGATTTTTTAAAGGAGAAAAATAATACTAAGAGGAGACTGCCTTTTAAATTAATTAAAAGTGGGGGGAAGAAAATTGAATAGTAATATACCAAAGAATGAAGTTGAATATCTATCATACAATATGGAGCAGTTAACTCAACATTTATAATGATTTGAGTGTTACACCCCAAACTATAATATATTGAAGGAAAATTAGGCAAATAGTCCAAAATATGGCTTCCTTGTTGTATTTGGATATTTAAGTCTAACAATCAGGGAACAAAACAAAAATAAGCAAATAACTTTATATCAAACATAAAACCTTCTGGTTAAAAAAAACAACAGTATGAAACTAACACTGTAATGAAAAGGCATTTTACTTAAATGGAAGTAAATACTCAAACACCATGCAAATAAAACAGTTCTCCCATCCATGATATTAAGGACCCCACAGAAATGAACAAGAAAAGAATCAACTGCATCAAAAAATGTTGGAGGTAGACCTGAGCAGACATGTCTCCAAAGAGTAGATCTTTTTAAATGTGACCAAGGAATGATTGTAAGGTCCATGGCTCTTAATAGGACACTCTTTCTTGGTTCACATTTACAGAGAGAAGACTGCCTCTTCTGCCAAGAACTAGTTAGAATGGAATGAATTCTATTATCAGTACTGGAAACAAGTTATCTAGCAAAGATATTCCAGTCAATTACTTCATATAGTTACAATTGCAACCAATAGTTTGACTGCAAACTCTCTAAGAGCCTGAAGCTCATTAAATATCTCCTATTTTTGTGACTCTCAAACCTATGACAAGTTTGATTAATTTGTTTATATATCACTGTATCACTTGTATCACTTGTTGACCCGTTGATCTTTGATTTGCTCGAGCGGATGCCAGTAACGTCTCCATTTGTCCCTGTCGTGAGCTAGTGCAGCCCAATGATATCTGCTTGCTCCAGGAATAGGAAGAGCCTCAAATCGTTCATTCAGGGATTGATGAAGAAATCTGACCATCTAGTTGGTGGGAGGCCACGAGGTTTTCTGACATCCCGTGGAATCCAGTCAGTAACAGCTCTAGTCCAGCGGTCGTCTCTGAATCGCATTATATGACCGGCCCATCTGATTTTTGATGCCTTGGCAAACGAGACAGCGTCCCTGATTCTTGACCATCGGCGGAGGTCAGAACTCCGAATTCCTTTCCTCACTTGAGTGAGACATGATACTCCTAGCATAGCTCTTTCAATTCCTCTTTGGGATATCCAAATAGTGTTCTCATCCTGTTTGCGTAGGGCCCAGGTCTCTGAGGCATATGTTAGTGCAGGAAGAACTGTGGAATTGAAAAGATGTGCCCAGAGTCGGAGATCCTTCCTTCTCTTAACCACTTCTTCGACACTCTTGAAGGCATTCCACGCTGCTCTCTTACTCCTGCACAGTTCTGGCGCCAAGTCATTCCTCATGTTGATTTCTCGATCCAGGTACACATAGCTGCTGCATTCGGAGATGTTCGTTCCATTGAGAGCTAATTAAGCATCAGGGATTAGTTAGTTTTTCATGAGCATCGTCTTGTTGAGATGCCAATCTCTGGCATCTGAGGGAGTGGTCAAACCCAGACGTCCCACCCTACCCAAGCCAGATAGACACCTCACTGGTTGACCCCCACTACATCCACTACCCAGCCACTACCACGCTTCAGGCTGCTCTCTGGCTAAGCGGCCACGTGACACACCATAAGACACTTAATACCCATTATTCCCACACCATGTTTGATAGGGTTCAAATTTGGTGTGAACTATGGTAACACCCATAAGGGTGATTGGAGGCTGCCCTAAATGCCCCTGTCCCTCTCGGAGAGCCCGGCAAGCTACCGAGAGTATCCTGCCCTCACTACAGAGCCTAGCAAGCTACCATGGTGTATTCAATATGCCAACAACAGTAACAACAATTGGCCTCATTCACCTGACACTGCCCCAATACGGCAGCATTAAGAAAGATGAGCAAGGAGAGGCAGAAAAAATCTCGGAGATGAACTAGATTGCCAAAATGAAGAAAGACAAAAATGATTGTCTGCACTTTCAATGCATATACGCTTGCATCAGAAGCATCCATCGAGGACCTGATGGTGCAAGCACAGATCAAGTACGACATCATTGGGCTGACCAAAAATGAGAAGACATCAATCACATCATGCCATTTTCGACACTGGAGAAGAATTGTTCCTCAGAACATGTGACAGTAGAGGCGTCGGTGGTGTTGGTTTCCTTGTCAACAGGAACTTGGCCATGAGCATTGATTCATTCAAATGCCTAACAGCCCGAATCAGACAATTACGCTTAAATAGATATGGCTCACTTCCTGCAGTTTCTATCTTCATTGTCTACACACCCACTTCTAACTACAATAAAGCAGAAATTGAGAGGTTCTATATGGAACTGGAGAAGTTCTATAAAGAAGACCACATCTTTTACAAGATCATTTTTTGTGATTTCAATGCCAAGATAGGTCCAAGAAGGTCACCCGAAGAACTCCACATTGGGACCCATGGCCTAAAATGGAAGGATCAGCATGAGAGACTATCTGAATTCATCATGTCGACCAAGACCATCCATGGTAACTCACAGTTCCAGAAGGCCGAATCTAAACGCTGGACATGGGAGTCTCCCGGTGGACAGTTCCACAATGAAATTGACCACATCATATTCAATCAAAGGTTTTGCCTGACTGATGTCGCTGTTGTCCCAAAATTCCAAACAGGATCGGACCACCGTCTCCTTCGTGCAAAATTCTACTTCACAGAATGGGGAGAAAGGTCTGCACAATTTAAGTCTAAAAAGGCAACTCCCAGAATGACCACCAACTGGGAGCTCTTTGGCACTATTGCAGCAACGTGGGAAGATGCCGTCCTTGACAACATTGATGAGGAATATGATCGACTGGTTCAGCACCTCCATGTCTGTGCGAAGAATGCCGAGAGTGAAAAAGCCACAGATGTCTGTCTTCGGAAATTCTCAAGCTCATTCCTCAACGTGGTTTGGCGTGAACCTCAGGCAACCTCAGCTAACATCCGAACTCACAAAGCTGTGCAGAGATGTGACAAAGGAAGAACTCAAAGAAAGAAGAGCAGCATTGTTGGCCAGTGCAGCAGAAGCCGGGAAAAGTATTCACAAAACTGCCTATCATTTGCCAAGTACAAGACCAAGATGACTGCCCTCTGATGTTCCGATGGATCTATCTATCACATCTTCCAGAAAGGCAATGGAGAGGATTATTCATGACTTCTACTCGGATCTCTTTGACAGCCATGTCCACCTGCCCACATACCAAATTCCGCAGGATGGATATGTCGTTCCCAATGTCCTGCCTTCTGAAATCTGACACGCCATTTTGTTGGTAAAGACGCATACAGCACCTGGTCCGGACAAGGTCAGACCTGAACACTTGAAGAATCTGCCGCCAGTACTCATCAATACACTGGGTCGACTCTTCACACACACGCTACCTGTCTGAATGCAAGGTTCCGTCTCAGTGGAAAACCAGTAGGACTGTTCTGTTGTACAAGGAGGGAGACATTCAGGACATCTACAACTACCGCCCAATCTGCCTGCTCTCTGTCATCTACAAGTTGTTCACTCATGTCATCCTGAATAGAATAGGCAGAACACTAGACAAAGGACAACCATGTGAGCAAGCCAGGTTCCAAAGGGGATTCAGCACGATAGACCATACCCACATGGTGACCAAACTTATAGAAGTTTCGTGAGAATTCAAGATGCCACTCTGTCTAACGTTCATCGACTTAAAGAAGGCCTTCGATTCTGTTGAGACTGAGGCAGTCATCGAAGCCCTAGCCAAACAGGGTGTTCAAACTCAATATATTAAAATCCTGCTCGAGCTGTATTGTGGATTCACCACCAGGATCTCACCATTCTACAGGGAAGTGATCATTGATGTAAAGAGAGGGGTGCAGCAGGGTGATACCATTTCACCGAAACTCTTCAGTGCCACCCTCGAGAACATCATGTGACGACTGGAATGGGAAGGAATGAAAGTGAAGATAAAAGGTCGGCAATTATACCACCTCCACTTCGCTGATGACATTATTCTCATAACACCAAACATTAGCCAAGTGGCACAAATGCTGGCTGACTTCGACCACGAGTGTGGAAAGGTCGGATTGCAGTTGAATCTCAACAAGACGATGCTCATGTTTATATATAAAGACATATATACAAACAGCACATAAATATACACATATACATATACATATGCATATATATATGCAACAGACCAACAGAATTATCTTCCTGATAACACAGTAGCATATAATGAATTTCCCAATAACTTTTAAGTTTTTAAAGTAATTTGCCATTCAACAAAAAATGAAGTATCTAGTGAAGTATCTAGTCCCTTTTGTTATGCACATGATACTTATCTATTTCAAATTTTAATTAATATTTTAATCACCTTAATGATACAAAAGTTTCATTGATAAAATACTTTCTCTATAATTCAAGGGAAGATAATAATAACTTTATTTACTAGAATACCAGTATTTTAAAATTTTTTCTGCATTACTAACATGTCACTTTTATCAACTTTGTCAACTTTCCTGCTCTCTTAATAGTATCACATTTAAGATGGTACCACTTTTAGTAACATGATGGTTCAGTGTATCTCTATAAAAATAGAAAATATACTCAACTGCATAAACTGGAACAATTGCTTTAAGTTCTTAGATAATATCCAGACAAATCAATATTCTCTTCTATCTACATAGAGAGGAGAGGGTAGAAGAAAAATGAAATAAATTAATGTTAAAACTATTTGAATTATTCAGTAGGAACTCACCTTAACTTTACAGCAGCCAAAAATATCCTGGATTGCCTTAGAGGAAGATAAAGGCTAGTTAAGTATTTAATGAAGATAAAAATAGGACTGTCCTACAATTTTTGTTAGATGGAGTAGGAATAACAAGCTATAGTTGCTGCATTGCTTGGCTGTATCAGTACTCAATTGACACAGATCTATTAATGCACGGATCACAAAAGCCAGCATCATGTACCCTAGTATTATTAATTTAATAATTGAGATAAATCCAAATTTGGTATTTCCTGCTATGTTTTCCTTTTATTTTTAAGTTTCAAGTCCTAATAGTAATATGTTCAATGTTTAAATTATGATTTTGCCCTTTAAACATAGAAATCTAAAATATGTTCAACAAAGTATTTTTATGACTTTCCTGTGTATAAATGTGAACATCTATAAAGAAACATAACCTTTGATCATTTGAACACTTTGTTTAAAGTGAATATGCCCTTTGTAATGCTGAAAAGAAAAAAGAAATTTGCAGTCAACAAGTTTTTTCATTGGAGAAATATGGAATGTGGCTGGCTTCTAAGACTCTTAGTCCTCAATCTCACACTCAGCAAAGTGGTGCTTAAGGTTTTTTCCATTACTATCATTTATTTTACTTATTGCTTCGTATCTCAATAACTTCTATGTTTTAGTAGTAAATGTTTGCATGTTCTCAATTTTGTACTAGTTTAATGGAATATTTATTCAACTACCTAGTCTATTCAAATAATCATTCCTAATTTCAAATCCCTCTATTGTGTCTTGAGCACCTACATCTTGCTTAAATATATCAAGTTATTATATATACGCAATAGTATTTGTCTCACTAGCATGTTGGACGTTCAGAGAAGGATTTGCCACATTATAAACAATTCAGTGAAAGAACGCTTTTGTTCGCTTTGTTTTGGGGCTACACCTGGTGGTGTTCAGGGGTATCTCCTGGATCTGCATTCAGGAACTACTCCTGGCAGTGCTCAGGAAACCCTAGGAGATGCCAGGGATTGAACCTCAGTCAGTTGCATGTAAGGTAAGCACCTATCTGCTCATATCTCTCCAGTCCCACAAATGCTAGGGTTCTATTACAAATGAATTTCAGACTTCATTTTTAATTTTCTAAAAGTTTTATCTTAATATATTGGAATCAAATCTCCCTAAGTGTTTATTAATGTAGCCATTTGGTACTAGGTTTTTCTTTGGGGAAAGACCATTGTTGCTGCATTTGTTGCTGACAAACTTAAATTACTTGTTTTACTTGTATTGTCCTATTTTTTTAAGTCAGTTAAGGCAGTTGATAAGAGTATAAAATTTTCATGGCTTTCTAATTTGTATTTGTATTTGTATTTTCTAATTTGTATTTGTATTTCTAATTTGTATTAAAAATCAACTATTCCCAATAGTCACATTTAATTATTTTTCTTCTTCCATGATAGCAATTATATATTATTTTACATTTTAGATTTTAATAATGTGATGTTTTATTTGTTGATCAAAACACCTCCACATTTGTTATTTTGTTAAAATTTCTTTTAAAAATATTTACCTATATTGATTTTCTGTACGGATGTAATCTTTTGCTTCATTTGTTCTGGCAGGACATTCTCCACTAACTGGACTGGTGGTTCAATTCAAGGGTAAAAAGTTGTGATGCTATTTAGGCCCTGAAATGCTATGGATATTGAAACCACCTTAGTGGTGCTGAGGCCTGAAGGGCTATATTGGATGGCTAATTGGTGCTAGAAATTAAATCCATATTTGGTATATGCTTGGCAAGCTTGGTAACCACTGTACTATATCCAAGCTCTTCATCTAAAACCTTCCTCAAAGCTTTTTTATTGGTGGCCAGAAGATTGCACAGAAGTTATAGCGCTTGCCTTACATATAGCCTGCACCAACTAATAGTCCCTAAGAACACCCTTGGTGCTTAGTCCCAAAGCACCAATAGATATATCCCCAAATCCCCCCCCCCATCATTTCATCAACTTTGTTCATCTTATATTTATTTATTTTTGTTGTCTTTCTGCAATTGCTTAAGGTAACTACATCATTTTCTTTTAAAAAATAGATTAAGACTATATATATATATAAATATCTATTTAACTCCATCCCAGTAATTTTTATGATGTATTTTTTTCATTCATCTCTGAGGACTTGTAATTTATGTTGTTATCTTTCTTAGATTTATATTTATTTTACGAGTATAATAAATTTCCAAATATTTGTGAATATTCTAATTTCTTCTGTTAATGATTCCTAATTGTTTTTTGTGTATTTAGAAAGAATATACTTTAATGATATCAATCCAATAACTTTCATAATTCTTTTTGTTTTTCTGGTTGGATAATCTCAATTGATGTGTTTTCCAGTTCACTGATATCCTTTGTAGCTCAAATCTACTGTTGAGACACTCCTGAGAATATTTTATTTCAGTTATATTCTTTTCAATATCAGAGTTTCTGTTTAATCTCTCTTTTAAAAACTATTTTATTACAGTTTTGATTTGGTAGACATAACTTTCATACTTCTTGATAATTCTTCAAAATGATTGCCTTCCATTCTCTTACATATATATGAGAGCAACATTTTTATTTACATCCTTGTCTAGTGTGCTTATATTTGAGATTATTTGGGAAAGATTCTATAGATTGTTTCCTACCTCTGTTTATAGTCACATGCATCTTTTGCTTGGAGAATCTTGCAGTTTTAGAGAAAATTCAAATCTTAAACTACATATTGGGCTGATTTTAAAATTCAGATCTTATCTGGTGGAGGGCGTGCCAGTAACACCCCCATCCCATGATCTCTTGCACGCCATGTCACTACAAGCTCATACTCTGGGTTGTGCATCCTAGAAAATGGCGGACACCATGTGGGCGCTGCTGCTGCCGCCTCTGTTATCTTCCCCGTAGAAAAAAAGCGTCAGCAGAGAAAATCCTTCCCCCTCCCTGGGCAGCATGGGGTCGTAGCTCAGCTCACAGTCTAGATGCATTTCTGTAAGTCTCTGGGTGCCAAAATGGGTTAGTAGACCTCCCGGATCATAGTCTCTAAGGAGCAGAGGGGCTATGTTGTGCGCAGCTGCTCCAGATCTCATCTGGGCAGAGGGCATGCCAGTAACACCCCCATACCATGATCTCTTGTGTGCCACGTGACAACAAGCTAGTATCTCTGGGTTTTGAGTCTCTCTGCTCCTTAAAGACTATGATCCGGGAGGTCTACTAACCCATTTTGGCACCCAGAGACTTATAGAAATGCATCTAGACTGTAAACTGAGCTAAAACAGCAGAAATACAAAACCTGCACAGCCACTGTTGTGGCCGCATGAGCTCCTATAATCTTCATTCTCAGTAATGGAAAACAAACTATCAAATAATTCCTTTTCAGCAGGTTTGATTGTTGGAGGAAAATTCCAAATAATAATTCAGTTCTCTGTTGAAATATTGAATGTCTCCAAAGTATAGAGAGAATAAAGTAAAGATCCACGCAACCGGTGTTGGCGTGGATGTGGGGAGAAAGGGACTCTCCTTCACTGCTGGTGGGAATGTCGACTGGTTCAGCCCTTTTGGAAAACAATATGGACGATTCTCAAAAAGTTAGAAATTGAGCTCCCATTTGACCCAGCAATACCGCTCCTGGGAATATATCCCGGAGAGGCAAAAAGGTATAGTAGAGATGACATCTGCATTTCCATGTTCATTGCCGCTCTGTTCACAATAGCCACAATATGGAAAAAAACAGAGTGCCCGAAAACAGATGATTGGCTAAAGAAACTCTGGTATATTTACACAATGGAATACTATGTAGCTGTCAGGAAACATGAAGTCATGAAATTTGCTTACAAGTGGATCAACATGGAAAGTATCATGTTGAGTGAAATGAGTCAGAAAGAAAGAGACAGACATAGAAAGATTGCACTAATATGTGGAATATAATGTAACTGTGAAGTACAAGTTGGCAACGATGAAACTTCTGGCAGATTTCTCTCTGGACTTAGTTACTAAAATACTAAATTACAGAAACCCAAAACTGAGAGGCCGCTAAGTGTGGTCACTCGACCTCATACTTCTTCATCCTCAGCAATGGAAAACAAATTATCTAATGCTTCCTTTTCAGCAGGTCTGACTTTAGGGGAGAGACTCTCCAAACAATAATAGTGAGTTTTGTTGACATATTGTATGCAATCAAAGTGAAAGTAAAGTGAAATTTATTAGTTACACAGGCGGGGGGGGCTTAGGGTGGGGGGGCTAGGGGCATGGGGGGTTTGGGTGTGAGGGGGCGGGGTGGAGCTATACTGGGATTCTTGGTGGAATATGAGCACTGGTGAAGGGATGGGCATTCGAGCATTGTATAACTGAGATTTAAACCTGAAAACTTTGTAACTTTGTAACTTTCCACAATAAAAAATTAAAAAAAAATTAAAAACAAACAAACAAACAAACAAACAAACAAAAAGATCATTGGCCACTCAAGTGTGTGTGGGGGGTGCGGGATGGGAGGGGAGTGTACTGGGGTTCTTGGTGGGGGAACAGGTGCAGTGGTGAAGGGATGGGGGTTTGATCATTATATGACTGAGACTTAAACCTGAAAGCTTTGTAACTTTTGTCACAGTGATTCAATAAAATAAAAAAAAAATTAAAAAAAATTCAGAGCCAACAACACAGTTTTTCATGTGCTAGCTTTTTGTTTATCTGGCTGGAGTGATAGCCCAGCAGGTAGGGTGTTTGCCTTGCATGCGGCTGACCCTGGTTCGATTCCTCTGCCCTTCTCAGAGAGCTAGGCAAGCTACTGAGAGTATCCCGCCTGCATGGCAGCGCTTGGTAAGCTACTCTCGGCGTGTTTGATATGCCAAAAACAGTAACAAGAAGTTTTACAATAGAGATGTTACTGGTGCCCGCTTGAGTAAATCGATGAGCAACAGAATAACAGTGACAGTGACAGTTTACTGGTTTATCTTAGAAAACTACACATTTTCTATACCTTTTGTCAGGTTAGAACACTGAAGCCTCTGTATAAAGTGGGTATTAGTTAAAACAACTTTTGTTCTTGAATCTTTTTTTTCTGAGGGTAATCTGTAAATGCATAATTCCTATTGTTGCATATAAGATTAATGTCAAACCTAGTTTTTTTTGGGGGGGGTGTTTGTGTGTGTGTGTGTGTGTGTGTGTGTATGAGAAAGAGAGAGAGAATGAGGTAAGATTTGTTTCACTAAAAATTACATGTGAGGGGGAAAAAAAGAAGTATGTGCTTAAGAAGAACAGGCTCCTCTAGAGTGAAAATAGACAAAGAAGCATTGAGACAAGCAAATAAGATGTGTGTTCAAGGGAGAACATGGGTTTGAAAAGTAAGCCTCAAACCTACTTCTTATTTATAGATAGGGTGTATATCTCCTATTTACCTCAGTGTCTGCCAGACTTTAAAATTGATTATTTTTATCCTTCATGCCTCTTTGAGAGCCCAGCAAGCTACCGAGAGTATCTTGCCCGCACGTCAAAGCTGGCAAGCTCCCTGTGGCATATTCGATATGCCAAAAACAGTAACAACAAGTCTCACAATAGAGACATTACTGGTGCCCACTCAAGCAAATTGATGAGCAATGGGATGACAGTGATACAGTGATATGTGTTTATAATTATAACTTATTAGGTATTATATATGTGAAAAAGCATATATATATATATATATATATATATATATACTTTCTTAAATAACTTATAATTGCCTCTGCTTTCTTGACAGGTTTCTTATGAACTGGGGCACATTTTGTCTTTTGGAAGAAGGATAATGAATCTGCCTCAGTCTTCAATTTCTGTTTTCTTGATTCCCAGTTATAGTCATTGATGATGCCAGTGGTCAAAGGATAAAAGTTAGTATGATAAAATGAGTCTATTCAGGTTTATTTCTATTCAGTGTTCATGAGAAGATGGTGAATTTGTCCACACAAAACCATCTTAAACTGAGGTAGGTGATGGGGTTTTTCCTACAACTGGTTGAGAATGTGAAAAATAGGTGACAGTTCAGATGAAGGTAAAGGAACCAGTCTCACGGGCCTTGAACCAGGGTCAGTGCTTTAATAACTCACCATGGGGAATGATGGTACATTCTGTGTAAAATACTGTGATTACATCTTCAGACATTTGATTTGGTTAATATTTTCCTGGATATACTACAGGAATCTCTCCAGAATCTGGTATTTCCACATTTCAATCTGCCTGTGACTGATCTTAGTTAAACATGAAAGAAACAATGAGATAATCCCCTAGTATTTGGAGACAGTGCAAAAGAAATGCACAGGAAATGTTTGTATGGTCCAGGGAGATAGCTGAAGTGATGAGTGCATGCCTTATATATTCAAGCATTCTTGGCCTACTGCCACAAATCTCAACCCTATTAGCATAAGATATAGCTCTAGTAGCTCCTGAGGACTAAACACAGATCACAAGAGACCCTCATGGCTCCCAGCAATAATGCCCTGTCACTAAAACTTAGATGAGCTCTCTGGACACATTAACTAAGATTATCAACTCAAAATGAGACACTCCTGGTTATTAAAGGAATTGCTCATTTGAGACTCTCTTTTTAAGATGGTCATCTCCAACAGAGAGAGGAAAAATAATACAATGTAAAGAACAAATACCAGGATAAAGGAAAAAGAATATGATATCATAGAGATCATAGATATGCACTGTAGCACTGTTGTCCTGTTGTTCATCGATTTGCTCAAGCAGGCACCAGTAACATCTCCATTGTGAGACTTGTTACTGTTTTTGGCATATCGAATACGCCATCAAATATGCCATGGGTAGCATACCAGGCTTTGCCATACGGGTGAAATACTCTCATACTCTCGGTAGGTTGATAGGCTCTCCGAGAGGGGCAGAGGAATCAAACCTAGGTTGGCCATGTGCAAGGTAAACACACTACCTGCTGTGCTATTGATCCAGGCCATCTTAGAGATATCCTTAGGAAATCTGGAGATTATATAATTGCAGCATTCCTAAGAAAACCATTTTTACATTTTTTAAGTCACAGTTTAAAAGTCAAATAAGATAAATTCTGAAATTTAAGATAAGTTCTGATACTGGCATTGCCTTTTTAACATAAGGTCACTAAATACATAGAAAATAGTGAGCTACTTATTTAGTAGTTTTTAATAAATAATACATTTTTATTGAGTATAAATGCAAAATGGTTGGAAAGTATAGGCAAATCTTTTTCTCCAGAAAGCCAATTTTAAAGAAAAGTTGCTTCAAAGGAAAAAATCTGAGAGAATGGATTCAAATATCTACATTTCAAAAAAGTGCACGTTTATAAAACAGCCTAAACATCTAGGTAAAATATACCAATTATATTTTCCCTACATTTTTTCCTAAATGAATATCCACACAACATTCTCTATTGTATTCCTATTATTGATGTAGGTAGTGAATAGAATTTCTTAGTTGTTTTTAGTTTCTCTTGCAAACCATCCTTGTGTTGTAATTGTATTGATTGTTTCAGAAATGCAGTAAAATTCTGTAGAAATATCTTTTCCAACATGGGTCCATTTGACTTTATATCACTAATAAATTTAAGAAAAAGCATAATAGTAGCATGCATAATTTCCTCTGTCTCGGATTTTCCTATTGATGATTATGTTCATACTATAAACATATATTGGCATTCAAGAAATGAAGATCTTGATATCAATGTTAGTAAAAACTTACTAGTGACACCTACTCCAGATCTAATCCCAATGACAAAGAGATTCCACAAGCAAGGCCCAGGTATGCAGTTTCCATGACAAAATCTCCATGTTGCTTGGCAGCAGATGTGCCGGACTGTCTCTACCCAGATTCCCACCATTTCATCAGTCTGGCTGAACCCTTCACAATTTGGCTCTTGTTGCCATCTTAGTGCACCAGCAACCCTGGTCCAGAGATACAGCATCGAGTCCTGGAAGACATCACAGAGCAGGAAATCTTTCTGGGCCCATACTGAGCTAATTTCACCTGGGCACCCCAGATGGAGCAGGTGTAGTCTCCCGCCTACTCCAGATGGAATCCTGGCGAACAAGAGTTTCCACAAGCAGGGCCCAGGAATTCGGGTTTCAGGACTGAATCTCCATGCCCCATGATGGCAGAGATGCTGGACTGTCCTTCCCTGGCTCCCCGTCTACTTGTTGGCCTGAATATCACACCCACAATGTGCCTCCAGGCTCCATCTTAGTGTACCAATAGCCCTGGTCCAGAGATGCTCAATTGAATCCCAAAATGGATCAGCACCCTACAGAAATGTCTCTGGAACCCAACCATTTACAATCTAGGATTCTACCAGAAGCATGTGGCTATGGCACCCTTAATATTCAAAATAAGCAATGGATAATAAATTATCTAGCATCTGCCCCTGGACGGTAGGCTTTAATGGTGTTTGGAAAATTTGAGCAAAACATAATACCCAAAAGTAGAGAGAGAGTATTGGGAAAATTGCCTGCCATGGAGGCAGGGTGAAGACTGGGATAGGAGGGGGGATATTCTGGGGACTTGGTGGTGGAAAGTGTGCACTGGTGGAGGGATGGGTATTCAATCATTGTATGGCTGAATCTCAGACATGAAAGCTTTGTAACTGTATCTCATGGTGATTCAATTAAAAAAAGTAATGTGGAGTTCATGCCCAATTCAATCAGCTTAATCAATGGCTAAATAAATAGCAGTACTCCTACATTAAAAAAAAAGTTAGAAAGTTCAGGATTAGGATTCTGGGTATATTTGAATAAATCTGACAAGTTTACATTACAACCACCCTAAAAAAGAAACAACTCCATTATTGCATTGGGTATAATTTACCATGTTAAATTTTTCGATTGAGTGTTCTTTTTCTGTTTGGAGATAATACCTGGCGGTGCTCAGCATTTACTCCTTTCTGTGCTACTAAGTACCACTTGCAGATTTCTCCATCCTAAAGTAAATATTAATGCTTTAGTTTGGCTGCAAAATTCATTTATTAATCAATCATCTCTTCTGTACTTAAAAATAGGGATATTATCATAATGATCTATTATAAGAGTTAACAAATTTGTGTGAATTATTCTTTATACTGCCTCAACAAAAGCAGTGCTTCAAATATCTATTATTTATAATGTAGTTTTATCATGTATTTTATAAAATAATTTGAGGTATATGGTCAAATACTCCATCCAAAGAATCATATCCTATTCTATTTATGAATATTGTACTCTTTTATCTAGATTCTCAGAACTGGTAAGATAAAAAGACTAGAATATGAACATCAGTATATAAATTCTGCTGAATTTCAAAATGTATCTCCTATAATCTATTTTAGGAATCCAATTAGCCAGATAATGCAGAAGTTGCCCAGCTATATGGAAATCTCTATTTGGGCAGAAAATCAATTTTATTTTGGACAATTCTCTTAGCAAGTTCTCATTTAAATTGAATTGTTGAAGTAACAAACAGCAGTCCCTAAAATTATCAAAGCTTCCACATCATTCTCCCCAACCATATTATATACTTCCAAATATCATTTACTTGATTCATTTTTCCTGAAGTAAAATATTTCCAAGTAATAATAAAAACAAAATTGCCTTTTAAAAGTATAATTGAGTTTGGCAGCAATACTATTAAATAATGACTCCTGTATTAATGTACCATAAAGTGAGTTTATGTGTAGGGTACACCCACGTTCCATGCCCACTAGAATAATCACTACAATAAAGTGTGTGACTGTTAGAGCAGATTGAGGCCAGACCTATGGATTCAGGAGAACTTCTCTAAATAGAAGGCATAAACTTGCTTTTCTTAGTGGCACATTTTGACAGTGCTAGAGTGTTGTACAAAAAATTCATCTTCACACTGAGTATGGTTTAATCAAAACTTTCAAGTTGTTTTTGTTTGTTTGTGTTTTGCTTTTTTGAGTCACACCAATGGTCAGTGGTTACTCCTGTCTCTGCACTCAGGCATTACTCCTAGTGCTGCTTGTGGGGACCATATGGGATGTCCAGGATAGAACCCAAGTCGGCCACCTACAAGGCAAATGCTCTACCCACCATATTATTCTTCTGGCCCCAAAACTTCTAAGTTTTAAAAAACATTTAACATGACTCATGGGTTAGTCATGTAACTTAAATATCAGGGTTGTCAACATTATTCAGAACCCATCAAATACTTCTCCTTAAAACTTTTGATATGTTTAAAATTATAAAAAATGACATTTACATATCACATTTATTTTGCAGTCATTCTATTCTACAAGGGGACAAGGCATAGGGCAGGAATATCTTTTTAAATAATAGCAGTATAGCACTGTCATCCCATTGTTCATCAATTTGCTTGAGCAGGCACCAGTAACATCTTTATTGTAAGACTTGTTACTATTTTTGGCATATCGAATACTCCATGGGTAGCTTGGCGGGATACTCTTGGTAGCTTGCCTTGGCTTTCTGAGAGGGACAGAGAAATCGAACCTGGGTCGGCCGTGTGCAAGGCAAACGCATTACTCGCTGTGTTATCCAATTTTAAGTCTAAGAATTCTACTCTGACCTAAGCTATCAAAAGTGATGATACTACTCTGACTGAATAGAAAGTTTCTTTAGTCTTTAGGTATAAATTTACCCAAAACATAATTTCAGAAATAAATATAAATTATGAAATGAGCTTTATTTTTTAGGGGTAGACACACATTCAGATGTGAGCAGGGCTTACTCCTGACTGTACTCCTTGAAGACTTGGTAGACCAGATGGGGTACCAGGGATTGAACCTGGGCCAACCACATTCAAGGTTATCCTTGCTGTACTATAGTCCTAGAACTCCTCAGAAATGAGATGTTTTGAAATAAAAATTAATACTGTAATGTTTGTGTGTTAATTTATTTAAATATAATAGCAAGCTTTACTACACATCTGTAATATAATTGATTTTCTATTTAAGTCTCTTTTTATTTATATTTAAAATCATGAATTCTGACTTATTCTAATAAAAATAATTGCAATTTAAAGTGCACTTTGAGGCTGAATCAGTAATACACATAGTAGGGGGCTTGCCTTGCATGCCACTGACCTGGGTTTCATCCCCGACATCATGTTGGTTCTCTAAGCTGGCCAGGAGTGACCTCTGAACACTACTGGGTATAGCCCATAAATAAAAACAAACTGTTAAAACAGTTCTTAACAGAACAATAAGCATAAAGAAACTGATAAGCTAAATATTAGTGCTCTAGTGGTGTGCATATATTTTATCTACAGATATGAATTTCCTAGTGATATAATTTTCATATTTCCATCATATAATGTATATTTACCCCACTACCATAGACTTATTAAAAGCCGAGATGCTCAAAAGCATTAGATAATGTTGGAAGCTAATTATATTTTGTTAATAAGCTGTCCAAAATGTACTTTAGATTATTGAAACACTTTACTAATAAGTAAAACTAAAATTTCAACTAGAAGTACTGTTAAAAATATACAGCCTTGCCAATTTTAAACATGAAGACTTAATTGAATTCATTATTTTCAGCTTTACAGTTACCTTGGAAATTCCAAAATAAGAAGAAATGTGATAAAAAACAAAGCACTTCTCTAGAATATAAATGGGTAAGAAAACACTATATTAATCATAAAATAACTTAATCTGATATGTACTTCAATGAAGCTTTTAAGCTTATTGCTATTCAGGTCCAGAAAGTTCTTAGAAGAATGAATGTAAAATAATTTTTACTGCAATTTAACTTTGATTTTAAAATGTGGAAATAGTGAAATTGTTGTCAGGAAGCAAGAAATATAACTTATATATTATATTTATATTTTAATATCTTACTAATGGCATTTTGTGTTCACCCAAATATAATCACTGTCACTGTCATCCCGTTGCTCAACAATTTGCTTGAGCGAGCACCAGTAATGTCTCTCATTGTGAAACTTATTGTTACTATTTTTGGCATATCAAATACACCACGGTAGCTTGTCAGGCTCTGCTGTTCGGGCAAGATACTCTCGGTAGCTTGCTGGGCTCTCCAAGAGGGGCAGAGGAATCGGACATGGGTTGGCCTCGTGCAAAGCAAATGCCCTACCGCTGTACTATCACTCTAGTTCACCCAAAAGTAATGAGCTTAAATAATTAAAGATAAAATGAGGGGCTAAAGTGGTAGTACAGCGGGTAGGGCATTCGCCTTGCACGTGGCCGACCCCAGTTGATTCCCAGCATCCCATAGAGTCCCCAGAGCTCCGCCAAGAGTAATTCCTGAGTGAAGAGCCAGGAGTAACCCCTGTGCATCTTCAGGTGTGACCCAAAAGAGCAAAAAAAAAAAAGGGGGGATTAAATGAAGTAGAATAACGAATTATCCAAACTGTAGAAATTCTATCAAATTCTTAACTTCTGTTTATGGACATAGCAATGGATTTTTAGATTGAAAACATACATGTGTCCAAAATTGCTGCAAATAATCGTGCCCAAATTATTTAAAATGCATTTGTTGCCTAGATGAATATGATCTTCTTCACATGGGTAAATGTCAGGCTGGAAGGAAGCTCAGTAGACTGAGCTCGTGCTTTGCATGTGTGATTTCTGGGTTCAACGTCTAGCACTGCATAGTCCTAGCACTACTGGGATGCAACTAAAGCACAGAGAGGTCTTGAGCTAGCTCCCAACCACTGCCAGTTATCCTTAGGTGACCAAGTAAATAAGTAAATCCATATAGTGAAGAGGGTAAGGAGTTTGTCCTGCAAGTGCCCTTCCACGCTTAATTCCTGACACCCCACATATTACTCCAAGCACCAACAGGAATGATCCTTGTGCTCAGAGTTGGTTTAAGGCTTAGTGCCAGATATGATCCCCAATACAAACAGATAAACAAATGAAAGGTTATTTTAAATTGGATATCTGGTTTCTGGTTCCACTTGTAAGAAACCAGAAAGTCATTACTGGCTTATATCTGATTCTCATTTTAGTAAGGAAATGGACCACCTTAATGAACAAACATCTTTTAGACGTACAGCAGAAATAAGAAGAAAGATAAATCACTGCCCTGAAATTAGGGAGAAAACCAGGAAAAAGTAATCATTTTGGAGCAGTCAGATGAGAGAGATTTCACTGTAAATGACAGATTACAGGCAGCTCTGTGTGGGGGAAAAATATAAACTCTAGGAGATTCCAGTCACAGAAAGAACTCACAAATATGTGAGATTTATCTCTTAGATCTTCAAGTTCTAAAAGCAAATATTTAACACAAAATTTTAAAAAATAAATTAAATTGTCTTCTTGTGCTACCTTCGGAGAGATGGGAAAATGACCGTTTTTGAAATATACTTCGGCGTGTTTTTTTTAAGCAAGATATGCTCTCAGAAGAAATGAATGAGTTATGCCCAACATTTGTGGATATTATCAGAATCTAAGTGACTTAAAATAAGGAACTACCCAAATCCAGTGAACTTGAGACTCTGTTGAGTGGAGTGGAAGAGTGTATGATATACCTGTTGTTGCCCACCCTAGCCATGGCTCTCACCACAGATAAAATAATTCTGAGAAACACTTGTGAATTTTATAATGCAGAGACAAAGATTCACTAAAACAGTCTGTTAGAGCATTCTATGCCTTTCACTTCTTTTTTCACTACACATTACCATCTCTTTATCATTTACAACATTTACAAAAAATATATTTATGTTTTTTTTTGCCAGCACATTGTATCTAGATATGGACAAAAATTATTAACCAACAGATAAAAATAACACACACACAAACAAACAATTTGTAGAGACAGATAAAGAATCAGAAATATAGTTGGTAATGACATTGGAATTATCAACATATTTTAAAACATCTTTGATTAATATGCTAGGGTTCTACTAAATAAACAACATAAAGAACACATGTGCAATGTAAGCAGAGACTGATGATCTTTTAAAAATGAACAAAGAATACACTGAATATATGAAACAATGCAACAGGGTAAAAACGTTTTATGGTCACTAAATAGACTGGAATCAACTGAGGAAGGATACTCTGTGGAAATAATTAAGGTATATACCCTTCTCCATAACAAGACCTGTAAAATTTATTCTTTATACCTCAAAAGTGGAAAAGAAAAGTGTACTGCATGAAATAAAAAGAAGATAATATTTGACGTTTTAAGATAGCTATGAAAAATGTTAACATATGCTTAATGGGATTACCAGAAGGAGAACCAAGAGAAAGAAACAAATGGATTTGAACATCAATGGCTGACAATTTCTCCTAAATTGTAAGTCACCAAACAACTGATCAACAGAGATCTAGAGAAATCAAACAAGATAAATTCAATAAAAAAAATAAGAACTGCAGACCTCTGACACCTTACATGTAGTTATAGCATTTTCTGATAACAGAAAAGAAATAGAAAAATTTCTCAGAGAAGCTAAAGGATAAAAAAGCATTTAGAGGACAGGCAAGTAAGTAGAGCAAAATAGTTATGGTATTGAGAGGGAAAAATCTCCCAATAACGTGACTTTAGAACCCTGAAAAATTACACTTCAAAGGTGAGAGACAAAGTCTTTCTCAAAGGTAACTAGAAAAAACATGTTGCCAATGTTATACAAGAAATGTTAAATATAGTTTTTGGAGAGAATTAAACTAATATATGCAGAACCTTAGGTCTATATCATGTATATGTACAAAATATAAATGAGGCAAACTGCAAATATACTAATTTTTTGTAGACTGGAAAAGTAAAAATAATTAATGAAAAATAAATAAAATGTAATAAATATAGAGCCCTATAAGTGGAGACATGATCCCTGCTCCTAGATTGGAAAAGTTTGCTTTGACAAGGATGTCTAATTTCCCAAATATATATAATGCTAACACAATAAAAGTATCATCTGATATTTTCAGATCTAAGTGATTCAAAAATTTTTACTGAAAAACAATATAACCAGAATAGAGCCAACTGGATATTTGAAGCGGAACAAAGTAGAATCAATGATTCTGCCACCATTGCAATAAATGTCAATGTCTGTTAACAATATAATTAAGGAAATATAAATGTGCAGTTTTTCAAACGTGTATATATATAAATATTTAAAATCTTATTTGCCTAGAGGGTTTTAAAAATATCTGGAGTGGCTTCCTAGCAGTGCTTGTGTAGGAGCCACTTCTGGTGATAACTGTTCTGACTGTGTGATCACTCAATGCTTGCTCATGGGAATACGATGCTGCTTAGCCTGTTGATTCTGGTGCCATGGAAGCTGTTTCAAGAAGTTCTAGAAAAGGCCATGAAATAGTAGGATGGATTTGGGTTGGTGCACATTCTTTAGTCCTTTTAGCTATTGACTATTCTTCACTCACTCACAGAATTATTTGTTAATTTGAAAAGGGACTGCTAGGGTCAAAGAGAGTAAAGGAATTAAGGTACTGTCCTTGCACACAGATAATTCCATTTCAATGTCAGGAACCTCACATGGTCCTTCAAGTAAGGATGGTGATCCTGAGCACAGAGACAGGAGTAATCCCTGAGAACTGTTGGATCTTACCCACTCTCCACCATATATCCAAAAAAAAAGGAATGCCAAAGGTTCTTTTTAACTAATAAAAATGGCAGAAACGGGATTGCTGTAAAGTTTTGTAAAGTAATAAAATGCCTTTTAAAATGTGACTCAAATGACCAAAGATAGTATGTACCTAACCTTTCAGATGACATTAATGCACAATTAATGTGCCTAAATATTGTGAAGTCAGCAACATGAGTAAACTTACTGACCTAATCGTAACATTCAATTTCAATGTTAAAATTTTTATGTTATAATTATACTATTATTAATTTACTAAGCCAAACATTTCTGGCTATGTTTGGTTCTAGACACTTGTTACATTTCTTGTCTATGACTTATTCCCATAAGATATATTCATGCCACTAAAATATTTATTTATATTTGAGGTAACCCAACAGTTGGGAAAAGAATAAATCTGAATAACTATTGTTTGAAAGCTTCCAAATAGTGCACCAATATTATCAATTAATAAGGGATTTTGGATTCTCAAAAGAAGGCATTGAAATGGTTTGTAGGAAGAAGTATAAGTGGAACAGAAAATGTGTCTGGAAGAGAAGTTCATTAACCAGAAATTAAAATAATTATTAAAGTAAAAATTAAAAAATGCATGTATCCATGGTACATTCTCGAAGCTGTACCTTGAGAACATGATTGTGAGAATTCTATCATTCCTTTACTTGTGTATATCCTCAATGCCAAATCTTACTACCATGGTTTGTTATTCTGATCTTTAGCTAAGTTCAAAGTATAAGTACAAATTTAGCTCTTTAAGAGACAAGTGTGTGTGTGTGTGTTTCACACAAAATAATAATATCGGCTACTAAGAATTTCCTTCAGTTCAGGTTTTATTTCTTGTTAATCACCACACAAATGGCCTAAGCTGAAATTTAAAAAAATAAAATAAAAGTAATTTATTGCTTGTCACCGATCAGAATAAGAATTATGGCCAAGAATCTGGAATACAGTGAAGCTTATTGAAATATTTGATGATACCTGAAGACATAAAAATGTACAAAACTGTTTTATGCTATACAATAGAAGTAAGGGACAGAACAACCTTATAGACTCATATAAAAATATATAGAAAGTTCTGATGGATGACTGATTCTTCTGAATCCAGTTCCAAGAAAAAGCTACAAAGTATATATTAATAATTCCACAATTCTTCCAATAAAGTTATGGGAAAAATATCTGGTTAAATTGTTTTAAGCTTAACAATATACTTTATCTGATATCTGATTAATTCTTGTGGAACAAGGCAAAATCAACTTTAAGGAATCTATTCTTATGTCTCACAGCTGCCTGAAGAGAGGCGCATATGTATTCCCAACAGTGTAGTGAGGAGCTTCTGACCTCACATCTCCTTTCTTTTAGTGTTATTAGTAGGCTCTGTGCAACAGACAAAGGCCTGTTAAGAGGAAATATGTGATTTTGATCTCTTTAGTTTCTCAATAAATTACAGAATCAGTTCTCTTGTTGTCAGCTCCTGACAATTTTATAACCATTTATGTTGAGCAGCACTCTAAAAACACCAATTTATGGTCTAAGGTGCTCATTTATATCAAGATAGAATCCTAAGTAGTTAGATAGGTCATTCTTGCAGATGATTGGTTTGCAAGTGACCTTTCCACTTTAATTTCTTTCACAACATAAAATTAAATGCTTTGTTTTGAATAAAGTCAGGTACAGTTTTAACTTCTGGTCTTTAATGAAGGGGTATATCTCTTAAAAATAGTAATCTTAATTAAAAAACTCTCAAGCTGAATATATTTACCTTAAATATTATAATCAAATAATATTTGATAGCAAATAATATAATAATAATATAAGTACTATAATAAAATAATATTGTGCTATCGAACTGGAGCAATAGCACAGTAGGTAGGGCATTTGCCTTGCATGAAGCCAATCCAGGTTCAATTCTCCCATCCTTCTCAGAGGTCCCGGTAAGCTACCAAGAGTATCCTGCCCTCATGGCAGAGCCTGGAAAGCTACCCGTGGTGTATTCAATATGCCAAAAACAGTAACAACAAATCTGACAATGGGGACAGTACTGGTGCTCACTTGAGTAAATTGATGAACAATGGAACAACAGTGCTATTATAATCAAAACAATTTCTTCGTAATTGAACGCTGACTTAGAGTTCTATGATTTTAAGTAATAAGCTCTTTATTTTGTTTTGTATGAACGTTGTCATAATTCTCAGTTTGTGCTAAAATAAATATTCTATACTCAGTAACATATTTCTATGCTTATGTCATTATTTAAATTCTATACCATGTATAAATTGTGTATATTCCAGGACTATAGACAGTCCCTACCACTCCAAGTGCTGGTCACTTTCCTAAACTTAGGACTCAAGTTCATTCAGAGACAGGTTATATCCAGTGACAGTTCTTCAGACATCAGATGGGTGCCAGACATCAGGAATCTGGTGGGTTCCAGCGAACCTGGCCCTGCTGTCCGTAAGACTTTTGTCCACTCTGTTGACGCCAGTGGCTTCATCACTACACACACTACACATTCTTAAGAGCTCAACTGCAGATTCGCTCCATGGTTTCTGTGGATCTGTGTTCTGTAGGGGCTTCTCTAGATCAAATGTCCAGATTTAGTGAACCAGGGTCCAGACTAACCTTATAAAGATTCCAGAAGCAAACCCCAATGCAGACCACATTAGAAATCCCACTTAGAATCTCTGGACAGGCCACTTGTAGACGTTGTAAAGACTTGGATGAGGTACCTACATCTCAAATGTGCAGTCAGCACAAAGCCAAAGAATTATGATGTCTGAGGAAAAATGACCCTATCAAAGAAAATATTCCAGGATTATAGGATGTCCCTACCACTCTCCAAACACTTTTAGACTGTTTTAAAGACTATTAGAGGTAACTACATCTCAAATGTGCAGTCAACAATATACACAGACTGAGCCACAGAAATGGAGATCTGTGACTTATCTCACAAAGAATTCAGAATGGTCCTCTTAAAGTAATCCAGTGAACTATTATCCCTTCATTCATTGTCTGCATTTCTGATGAAACAGAACCCAGGTAGATCCTTCCATACTTATTTCACCAAATTTTCCTAGTTTTACAGCAAAGCATTGATTTGATTCTTAGGAAAAAATAACCTATCTGGCCTGGGCTGCCTTTTTTTGCTGGACTGGAGTTGGAAAATAAATGCCTAGCTTACTCTGCTCTCTGCTGTGTCCTTCTGAATTTCTTAAAGCATCTCCTTGGCAAAATAAGTCTGCATTCCTTCTGCCCTTCAGTGTTCTTTTTCGGTTCCTTTGTGTTCTTTATTGTGGAAGTTTTCCTCATTGAAATGTTTATGAAACAAAATTTAGAAATTGAAGCAGTATCACTGAATTTTGTTGTTGTTGTTGTTGTTGAGGCATAAAAGTTGATCTCAGGATTTATTCCTCACTTTGAGCTCAGAGATTACTTCTGGCTGGGGTTGTTGTACCATATCGGATGCCAAGGATTAAAACTTGGTGAATCACATGCAAGGCAAGTACTCGACCTGCTGTACTATCTCTCTAGTCCAATAGGAGTAATTTTAAATGAACAAATAGAAGCTAGAGAAATAGGACAGTGGGTAAGGCACTTGCCTTGCATGCCAGTCAATCCAGTTTCAACCGCCAATGCTACATATTAACTTGCCAGAATGGTTCCTGAGCAGAGATCTAAGAGGAAGGCAAAGGATGGCATGGTGTGAACCTAAAAGTAATTGCGTCACTGTCACTGTCACTGTCATCCCGTTGCTCATCGATTTGTTCGAGTGGGCACCAGTAACATCTCTCATTGTGAGACTTATTGTTACTGTTTTTGGCATATTGAATATGCCACGGGTAGCTTGCCAGGCCCAGCCATGCAGGCGCAATACTCTCAGTAGCTTGCTGGGCTCTCCAAGAGGAGAGAAGGAATCAAACACGGGGCAGCTGCATGAAAGGCAAACGCCCTACTGCTGTGCTATCGATCCAGCCCAAAAGCAATTGCATAAATTAAAAAAATTTTATATAAGTATTTCTAATAATGTAAGATGAAGTTTAAGAACTACAATCTAGAACTAACCTGCAAATGCTTATCAAAATTTTTAGTTATCTAATAAATCATTATTACTCTGAGATAGGCATTATTGTTTTCTTTCCCCACTATAAGCACAATATATTTCTTCTGCAATCTCTGACCATTAGATACCTAAAATTCCTTAGATTTTTAGCTATTACATATTTTTAAATTCATCAATTTTTCCTATTCTACTGATCCTCCAAGTATCTGGAAATGAAAATTTAAAAGGCATATTAACATAAAGATTAAATTAATTCTTCTCACTTTATGAAGCTCAGAAACCATATTAATTAACCTTTTTGCTTTTCCATATATTTTAAATATATAAATGATAGGTTAAAAGCTTACAGTTTCTCATATATAATTTAATTTCGCAAAAGCATATACCTTCCATCTATCCTGCCCATTGTATTTGAATTACTCATCTATTAAATACCTATGACTTAGTGAAGTCAAGCAAGGACCCACTGCCACTTATATATTAAAGGCAAACACTGTCACCCTGGCTTTTGTAGAAAAAGAAGTTTTTATTAAGATAGAGTGCAAAGGAGACAGGACATCACTCAAATCTACAGTCCTTGAACCTTTATTTCAGAGAATATGTAAACAGAAGAGTTTTGAAACTTTTATCTTGACTATTTATTGGGACTTCGGAGAAGTAGGTGACTTTAAAACAGAAGGTTGCCTAACAGAAAAAAAAGGAAGCCCCGGTATAAACTGAAGATAATGTTTTCTGTAAACGTGTTCCTAAAATATTTTCTCTAACAGGCTTTATATTCATATGTTTGGGAGGTAAAAGGCAAACAGGAAGGATACGGTTCTGGGTTTCAGATAGCTCTTCCTTCCTAGAAAACTCATATTTATTGCTTCTGCTAAACAGTTCACTCAGATAAGAGTATGAAATAATTGTACTTTTTAAAAATAATTATACTTTTTAATGTCAGGTACCCCTGTTTCTTTAGGGCCATGGTTTCATTAGTTGAAATGAATGGGTATTTTCTTCTCTTGACTATCTTTATGGGCTTTTTCTTGTTTTTATTCTGGCTATATGTTGTACAATGGTATTGAATTTAAATTTTAGGCATAAAAAGCCACTTTGCACATGTCTGTCTATAAAGTGCCAATCTCCCTCCACCACTGTCCCGAGATTCCTTCTAGTTTCCCCTCTTCCACCCCAACATCTTGGACTTGGTAAACTCAGTTTTGTTATAAAGGCCCAGAGTTTTGTTTAGACTATATGCATTATCTTACTTTGTTTCTTAATATACAACATATGCAGGAGATCACGCTGAATTTGCTTTTCTCTTGCTGATCACTTTTGCATTAACATAGCATCCTCTAAATCTATCCATATTGCAACAAAATGCAACTTCATCTTTCTTAGAGCTGAGTATTTTATTGTATGTATGTACAAAAATTCCTTTAATCTCTCATCTGTTTCTGGAACTTGGATTGTTTTCAGATATGACACATTATAAGGTAATAACATGGCTTCTATAAGAATTATTTTGATGAAATCTAATTTTAATATTCTTGGAATGTTCCTGATAACATATACACTATGAAATCAATCACAATTCATCTCAATGACCAAACTAAGAAATAACTGAAACTGCTATTTATTGATTTTTTTTACTGTGTGTACTGGAAATTTCCAATATGTTTCACAATAAATATGGAAGAAACTTCAAAATATAAACCACTTAGATAAGCAGTCAATCTTAGATTTCTAATTAGTTCTTGCTGTCTAAATAGTCATGATCACGATCACGATCACAAAATCCCGTTGTTCATCAATTTATCGAGCGGGCTCAGTAACTTCTCCATTTGTCCTATCCCTGAGATTTTAGAAGCTCTCTCCATTTGGCCTTCCTAACGGTGCCACATTGGAGGCTCTTTCAGAGTCATGGGAATGAGATCAGCTTGTTACTGGCTTTAGCGTATGAATACGATGGGAAGCTTGCTAGGCTGTCCCATGTGGGCAGGAAACTCTCAGTAGCTTGCTACTTTCTCCCAGAGGGAGAAGTAGGTTATAAGATATCACTTCTGGGAGCTTGCTTTTAAGTCTCTGGATGTTGGCCATTGATAGAATTACACACACCTGGATTCCTCTGCCAGTATCTTCATGCATGAGTCCTGTCGAACTTGTGGAGAGGGGCCTCTAGCATGGCTGTGGCTAGGTTCTGGTGGTCTTCAGCCGCTGGGAGCTCTGCTCGGGGCAGGGAGGAAAACTGGAGCCCATTCCCTCCGAGGGGCCCCAGGAAAGACAGCCAGGCATGCGGGCAAGAGACAGAGAGTCTAAATAGTAGTACCAAAAATATGGAGTGGACTAGAGACTGGTAGAACAAATCTTAGTAATGAAACTGAATAACCTCCAAGAAATACAAACACAGAAAAACACTGACATACTCTGTCAAGTAATGAATTCAAGTAAAATATATTCATGTTTTATACTACAGATGTTTTAGGGGTACTGAAAATAATAATTGCATTAGATATCTTCCCATAAAATAAAAAAAGTATCCTAGTGGAAAACAGAAAAGTTAAACAAAATTTGAAAGTAATATTTATCCAAGAAGAATATTAAAATGGATATCTGTGCCAATCCAATTGCCTTTTTCCAGGAATGTGACTCAGCAAATGTTGTAAGGTCAGTGAAAGGTGATTTACATTTAATTCATAATGGAAGGGAAAGTGATGCTTAGTACAAATTTTAAAGGAGCCAAGCTATAATTAAAATTCCCAAAGTTCCTTAAATGTCTTTAGAAAGAATATCAATTTTTGTATAGTATAGAATTCATAGTATAAATCCTATAATTCGTAAATTTGACTACTGTTTAAGGAAACATGATAGAAAAAAAGACTAGTACATGTTCATGATAGTATTTAGCTTATAGTATGCAACAATGTTGACATTTATATTCAATGAAATAAATAATTTACTTTTTATCTGAGGCTGAGAATTTGCAGAATAAAATCAAAGAAAAAAGGCAGCAGTTATAGGTCGAGCTAGTGTTACAGCTTCCTCTGGCTCTGCACTGAATCCAGTGATAATGTGATATTAACTCACAACACAGAGACTGGCACACATTCAAAAGAACAAAAGCAACCAGTGCTGGTGTGGACTTGGGAAAAAAGGGACGGTCTTTCACTGTTGGTGGGAATGCCAACTGGTCCAGTATTTCTGGAAAACAATATGGACAGTCCTTCAAAAGCTAGAAATTGAACTTTCATATGACCCCAAAATACCACTTCTGGGAATATATCCCAAGGATGCAAATGAGCACAGTAGAAATGACATCTGTACCTATATATTCATTGCAGCACTGTTCACAATAGCCAAAATCTGGAAACAACCCAAGTGTCCTAGAAAAGTTGACTTGTTAAAAAACTTTGGTACATCTACACAATGGAATACTATGCAACTATTAGGAGAGATGAAGTCATGAAATTTGCTTATAAATGGATAGACATGGAGAGTATCATGCTAAGTGAAATGAGTCAGAAAGAGAGGAACATACATAGAGGGACTGCTCTCATTTGTGAAGTATAGAATAACATCACATGAGGCTGACACCCAAGGACAGTAATACAAGGGCCAGGGGAATTGCCTCATAGCTGGAAGACTGTTTATGAGCAGTCATGGGAGAAGGCAGATGGAATAGAGACGGGATCACTAAGAAAATGATGGCTGGAAGAACCAGTTGGGATGGGAGATGCATGCCGAAAGTAGATAATGGACCAAACATGATGACCTCTCAGTGTCTGTGTTGTAAGCCATAATGCCCCAAAGCAGAGAGAGAGTATGGGGGATATTGTCTGCCATGGAGGCATGGGGGCGGTAGGAAAGGGGGGCATACCCGGGATATTGGTGGTGGGGAATGTGACTGGTGGAGGGATGGATATTTGATCATTGATCATTGTGTGATTGTAACTCAAACATAAAAGCTTGTAACTATCTCATGATGATTCAATAAAATTAAAAAAAAAGAAGAATCAGGGATGGGTAATGGAAGGATTGAACAGCAGGTAAAGCTCTTGCCTCCCATGTTGCGAGTCAGGTTCAATCTCTGGCAACCCATACAGTGCCCCAAATGCTGCTGGAAGTGATCCCTGAAAGTAGAGCTAATAGTAATACCTAAACATCTCTGATAGTGCTCCATTCCAAAAAAGAATCAGGAGGGTCTCCCTGAACATTCCTTGAGAGAACTCTCCATCACATGTTAGTGAAGTGAATTCATATAACTTCTTTCAACAAGGAGGTATATAATCAGTGGCGTAAAAGCACAGATCTTTGTGACTGAGCGCTCAGAAAAAAAATCCATAACAGAAAACAATAATTGCAAGGTTGTGTTTACTCTTATAATTTATACAACTATTTTGACATTTTATTTTCTTCCAATAATTATTCCAGTAGAAATTTAATTTGAAATAAACAAATCTGAAAAACTTTTTTCTGATGTGCCTTCTCAATTTCTCAAATGCTTAATTCTTGAAAAATGCTAATATAGAAAAATTATACTATCTAATATGCAATGTCTTTGTCTTGTTTAAAAGTATAATTGTAAATGTGTCACTGTCACTGTCATCCCGTTGCTCATCGATTTTTTTGAGCAGGCACCAGTAATGCCTCTCATTGTGAGAATTATTGTTACTGTTTTTGGCATATCCAATACACCATGGGTAGCTTGCCAGGCTCTGCTCTGCGGGCCTGATACTCTCCATAGCTTGCTGGGCTCTCAGAGAGGGGTGGAGGAATCAAACATTGGTCGGCCGCATAAAAGGCGAACTCACTACAGCTGTGCTATGTGTAAGAAAAATTATTTTAAGTAACAAACTCCCAAACTGTCATTGGGAAACAAATACACATACACACACACAGACACACACACACACACCAGAAAAAATTCCCAGGTTTATATGAATTCCTTCTATTGTATCAACTGGGAGGGGCAGTGGCTAAGATCTCTTACAGAATTATAAGAAATGTTAAAATGTATTTTTGTTTCAAACATTAGTTTGAAACAAACTGACACAGTCAGTTTGATGCAGTCATCATAGCAGAAATTTCTTCTATCTTCATAAAACTTTGAGAAAACTAAGAAAAATCCTTAATATCTATAGAATATTAGAAACTACTTTGAAATTCTACTTGTCTTCAGTCTTACAGAATTTATTCATTGAGACAATATGATTGAACTGATCACCAGCATTATCTTCAGACCAATGCTCTATTCAGTGAAACGGAGAAGTCTACAAATTGAAATGAAGGGACAGAGGAATGGGTCTTTCTTTTGTGGATCAACAGCAAAAATAGTAGCAGCCAGTGCCGACAAATCCAATTTCATTAATTCTTCAGAAAACCACACCCCCGCAATCACCCCAATATCAGAAGTGCTATGAACACTTATTTTGACATACCTGGGGAACAAAAGGAAGTGGTTAGACACAGATGAAGATAAGGACAGGAGTATTACTAGCATGTGGTGAGGATAGAGATTTTTTTAGGTCCTCTCTCCTGAAACTAGTAATGATTAGGGAATATAAGAATATCAAGTCTAAATTAGGTGCCATCTGAATGAACATTCAATTTTAGAAATACAACAAGAGATTTGTACTTCCATTTGATTTTTAGCCTCTATTCTTTAGGTGCAATTATTAGAATTTTTGAAAGGGTAGTAACATACTTGATTTTGCTATTGAAAACACTCATTGTTAGAATTATAAAAAAGGTAAAAATACCAATACAAACCTCTTGCAGATAATGTGCAATATGTATTACATGTCAAATTTATGAAAAATTTTACAGTATAAAAGTATGGTTCTAGAATATTTTTACATTCTTCATTACTAGTAAAACAATTCATTATATTTTAATTTTAAAATATTTTAAAAGAAAAGATTATAAAAAGACAATAGTTAATATTAATTATTATTATGTTCCATAACATTTAGTTACTATTCCTTATATTGTTGTTTCGATTTTGCTGATTCATCATCAAAATAATATGGTCAAGTTTTATTATTTTAAAAATTATAAAATAATATAGTTATTATAGGGATAATATTTAAAATAATGTATTAAATAATATAAGGAAAGTTGAGCTCCAAAAATTCAAGTTATACTCAAGAATGTTAACTAAGTTGGCTAAGGTAAATATAAGTATGTTTTTATTTAAAAACCTTATATTAAACGTTTTGTTTGGAATCTGTTTCTTATATTATACACTAAATAAAAAGTAGTTTAACAAATTTTTTAAATGTTTTAAAACTTTATGATTGAATTTACCTTAACAATGAGAAACGCACATTATTGTTAAACACCTTGAGATAATCATTGTATAAAAATAAAAATAAAAAGAAAGGGCGCGCAGGCGGCGAGGCAGGCGAAGGAAGGAAGAAGGCCAAACTGGTTGCTCGATCGGTTTATTTCATGTCCATCTCCATTCTCCTCTGATTCTCCTCCTGCTTCTTTCTCCCCCATCCTACTTCATTCTCTCTCTCTCTGCCTCTCTCCCGGCTCTCGGTCTCTCTCGATCAGTGGATCTGGCCCCCGTGGATCTGGCCCCCATGAATCTGGCTCCGTGGATCTGGCCCCTGTGGATCTGGATCTGGCCCCCAACCCACTCTTACAGCCTAGTTAAATCTCCACAGCATGAGGGGGTTGGGGCATACACATAGGTGTGGTCAGCAATAGGGTAAGGTTCTTTTCCCTCAGGGGATGCTTCTCCTAGGACTTAATTCTCTTTCAGCAGGAGGATCCACCCAAGGGCAGAGTCCCATGAATGTGTTTCTCTTCTCCTCAGCCAGCAAACGTATAAGAATTCATAATATTAATCATTTTGTATGGACACAATAAGAGATGCATTAAAGCTTATAGAATTGCTCTCCTGGGGCCATCTCAATCTCAGACTACAGTGCTCAGGCCAAATCAGTCTTTCCTAGCCCTGGCAGGGTCCCAGTCTCATAATTACTATTGGATCATGACAGTATTTGTCTATGATCAAGCTCTTAACTTATAGTTAAGAATTAGGCACTTTGGCCAGGCCCATCTCGATGCCAGGGTAGCACATAACTCACCGCTTGCCCTGGATCCTTCCCGTCCCACGTCGGGGACCCTCCTTTGGGGTGCTAGGAACTGAGGGCAACTGAGGCTTAAGTGGAGAAAGCAGATGTCCAGGAAGGAATATCGAGGCCAATTAAGTCTTAAGTTATAAAAACATAATATTGTCTTCTTGTGTCTATACAAAAAAGACATAGCTTTAAAGTAAATTATTCAAAAGGCATAAAGAGGAGAGAAAGGCAATGTTATAATATTCAGTGTCCTAGGAAGTTCTGACCTTACCAATTAACAGAGTTTGATTAAGGGAAGAGCAGATAAACTGGTAGAATTGGTTACAGATAAACAAAAGAATGGGAGTGACTCGAGAGCACTTTGATGGGTGTGACTGATAAACCTAAGCTCCTAGTGGCAAGGGGGAAAGGACAAACCAATGATATCCAACAATCATTATAAAGTTGATGACATATGTGAATTATATTATATTGATTTATGTTAATAGAGGTGCAACTTCTTTAATAACTTAGTCAAGATAATGGAGATTCATCATTCTTTTTCTTATTACAGTTGTTTGAACTAGTATCAATGGACATAACTGACTGGCAATCATGTGATGAAATTAACCATAAAATATTCTATTAGCACTTTGAGCAAATAAATAGGAAACAGAACAAAATCTTATCACAATTAAAGTTTCATTTTTGTCACTAGAATTTTGCCTAATGATTAGTAAAATGGGTCATTTCCTATCACACATTCCCCCCTTCTCTGTATCTTATATAAACTTTTTAGGTATCTATTTCCTTATAAGAATCTATGAGTTAATTCCAAGTATACATGTCATAAATGGTGTATTATGAAAATTTGCCTACTAAGCTATTGGAGAATGCTATTTGAGAACCATTTACACCCAAAAATAAATTTTGATGAACTCATCTTTAGTCAATTCTTTGAATAAATGATGCAACTCTATCACACAAATGGCAAAAGATGCTTTGCTTAGGGGTATCTCCAATTAGAGAAGATAAATTTCTCACTTTGATCATGTATTTCAATGATATGTTTCCATTCACTTTCTAAAATTTTTATTTATTATAAAATATATATTTTAGTTCTTAAATATTATCACAGAATACTTGTTATTAAAACATAATGTCTAAGAAATAGCATGCAGATTTTCAATAATTTATAAAAAATATGTCTCAATCTACCTAAAAACAGTTTTGTTCATGAGTGTGACCAATTTCTACACTATATTTTGTTAGAAATAAAAAACAAGTTTATGTATTGAAAGAAGAAATAATAACCAATATTGAATTACTCTTACAACTCATTTTTTTACATCTGCATATAGGTCATACTTTTATCGTTGCAACATTTATTATAACAGTCAAAATACAAAATATGTTGCCATTACCTTAAAACAATTAGCTGCTATTGAGCAGAAAGCAATTTTTAAATAATGATAACTTTCATGCTCATTGAATATGTAACTCAAATTATGCATTATTAGTTCTTCTCAATGCATTTATATTAAAATAAGTAAAACAGAAATTTTAGCAACACTGTTTTGATTAGTATAAAACAGCATATTTGTATGAAATAGTATTTATCAGCAATAGATTCTTCTTCAAATCACAATGCAAGTTTCTTTAAAATGTTCTACTATACAAAAGGGAATGCCCTGCCGCAGAGGCAGGGTGGGGTGGTGGGGGATGGGGTGGGGGTAGTGAGAGGGATACTGGATCATTGGTGGAGGTGAATGGGCACTGGTGGAGGGATGGGTAAACGAGCACTGTATGAGTGAAATACAAACACAGAAGTTCATAAGTTTGTAACTGTACATCACAGTGATTCTCTAATAAAAAAAATTAAAAATAAATAAATAAATAAAATGTTCTACTTTAATCTATTATAGTTTTTATAATCACAAGTTATGAATAACATTAATCTTAATAGATTTTATGTGAATACCATAGTCTTTTATTGAAAAATATTTTATATAAATAATATAGCACTCTCACTCATAAAATAATAAATTGAAAGTAGCTGTAAGTCATAGTTTCTTATCAAATAGAAAGATTGTTAGTCTAAATACTAACACAAAAGTTTACTGAATTGTTATCTTGGCAAATAATTATTTAATCAGCTTTCTAATCAGCATGGTATCTCACTAACTACTCAAATATTATTTCATGTTACTGCTGAGATTATTGTGGTTGTGAAATGATATAACTACTATTTTTCTTAGTAATGGAATGTCAGACTGCTTTAGCTGCTGTTCTTTTAGACTTGTTACTTTATTTAGGAAAATATGAAAAAAAAGAGGTGTGGATGACAGTGACTTCAGCAGTTATATCATCATGCCTTGTAAAATTTCTTTCTAATGTGTTTTTGTTTTGTGTGGGGAGGAGTTATAAGAAGGAGGTCTAGAGAAATAGTACAGCGGGTAAGGAATTTATCTTGCATAAAGCCAACCTGGGTTCAAACTTTGATACCACATATGGTTCTCTATGCCCTGCCAGATGTGAAGCTCTACACCCAGGTGTTAACCCTGAGCATCTCCCACAGTGATTCTACTAAACAAGAACTGTTAATAGGGTCCACTCTAAGCTGAGTGTTAGTCTCTTCCTATATGTTACAAGTTGACTTTTACATAGTAGTAGTACTGAATTTAACAGCAGTCTAAAGTAAGCTTAACTCTTTCTGCTTCTTATGCAGTCTTGAAGTACATATTTACATGTATGGACTGAACAACCATTATATTATTTTTTTCCCAAGCATTCTTTGACTATGCACATTGAATTCTTTATTATTATTATTATTATTATTGTTGTTGTTGTTGTTTTTATTTTCTTGATTGGTTTTAGTTTGGGGAGCACACCTAGTTGTGCTCATGACTTACTCCTGGCTCTGTGCTTAGGGACCATTTTTGGAGATACTCTGAAATTTCTGTTTAATATCTGGTGCTAATGAATCTGCCAGGTAGGTCGAGGGTAAGGCTGGTGCCTTGCCTGCTGAACTCTCTCCAGTCCTGAAAATTTTATTATTTTAAAGTCATATGTATTATAATACTTTGATTTGACAAGTTCTGACCTTAAATATTTCAACACCAATCCCACCACCAATACTTTCCCTCCATCAATGCCCCCAGTTTCCCACCCACCAACCCTGCCTACCTCCTTGCAGGCACAAATAAATTTACGTTTATAGTTTGCTCAACACAAAGGCAAATGGAATTACCAAACCTTGGATTAATAGCAGTCAATGTGATAATTGTTTTATCTCAAAATGATGTTACTAGACTCATTGTCTGAGGATCTGCTCTGCTTGGCGCTAGTTGGGTCTTCTGTGTTACTGTTTAGGCTAATCGAGCTTGGTGGTCCTCTATGCAACTTTCCCATCAGATTTATTTTGACTATGACTTTAAGGTTTCATGCGGCTTTGAATGTGGCCATGTGGTACAGGTGCTACAGATCTGAAACAAGTTAGTGGCTTGGTTGTTTGGTGAAGTTTAGTTGTGGAGCTGGGATGTTTCTGTGTTCAGACTGTTGGGTGTGGATGCGAGCTGCTGTGCTTTCAGGCAGAAACTTGAATGTACCAGCCCCCATTCCAAAAGGTGCCAGAAACAAACTCTATCTTATAGCTTGAGAGCAAATGAAAATCCTAGAATATCGAATATACTTATAAAATCATAACTAATTATTTGGAGAATAAATCATTGAACTTGATTTTACATTTCATAAATTATTTTACTATAATTAAAAGTTGTGGGATCATATATCTCAGTCATAATATGCATAGGCTTGCTAAAATAATAGATTTTACATTAATTACAGTTTGTTAATGTTGTCTCTTACTTTTACACATGTTCACCATATTTACCTCTGCTGTTGGGTTTTTGTTGGGTCTTAGATACCTTAGAGTTTATTCTTTTACATACTCTTTGTCTTAAGAATTATGAAGCTAATTGTTATATTGTGCACATAATGAGAATACAATATAATTTAGTTCAATATTATCTTTTGCTTATGTCAGTTTCTTGACATAATGTAGGGGATTCTAATAAATGTTTTCTCAGTGAATATTAACACTTGAATAATTATTGCATTATTTTAAAAATAAATCACTTTCAGGAGATTGAATTTAATTTATAACTCATATAAGATAAATGTGTCATAAGTGAATACAATTTGATAAGAAGTTCTAATGAACTCAAAGATAAAAAGGAGTGTCATTTGTAATGAATATGAAAGGAATAAAGTTGGAATACCAAAAAGGAAAATAGAAATCATCTATAATTTTCATGTGATTTATATTTAAAATTATTTTAACTTTTAAGTACTTTGAAGTTAATTCATTTGTGTTTAATATAACAATGAATTTTTTATTTCTAATATTTCCATAATTCTATTGTGCAAAACCATGTCTTGAATTACAAATGAATTCTAAAATAAAAAGT
The DNA here is from genome assembly GCF_027595985.1 of Sorex araneus. Taxonomy (NCBI): domain Eukaryota; kingdom Metazoa; phylum Chordata; class Mammalia; order Eulipotyphla; family Soricidae; genus Sorex; species Sorex araneus. The sequence continues at coordinate 340,754,749 of NC_073303.1, read as the reverse complement.
CATATTTTTATGTTTAAATTAGACTAATTCATAACTAATATAAAATTACATGATTTCACAAGGCAGCAGTAGAATTTGATACTTAAATAATGTACATAATTATAAAAAATTTACTTATTTTATCTAAAATAAACTAGTTTTTATTTGGTTCTTTCTTCTTTAAGGCAGAGTAGTAAGTTGACAATGCAATTTCAAATATACATTTTCAATTTATTCTCACATCTGTAAGCTGTGTATACAGCAGAATTGCTATTTATATTTTATGACTTATATGGGATGCCTAAATCAAATATACGTTGTTCATAATTTGCATTAAACGTAAAAGATTTTAGTTCCAACTCTTTTTTCAATCCTTCAGTAAAATATCCTACATTCAACATTAACATGTACATAATGTACAATACAGGTTATTAAGTGAATTTAGTTTTACTGGATTATGTGTTGCTCCATCTATGTTGTATAGAAGATACTACATTATCTTTATTAATAATTATAAATTTACCTTATCAAATATATGTAGAGTAAAATGCTTTACGCATAATATGTGATCTGCAAGTGTTGTACATTCTATTTATTAAAAAATAACAACAGAATACCAAAGCCTAAATTATCTTTCTGTTTGTTTTATTTTGAGGACACATTGCTTTGTTCTTTACTTAGAAAACTTCTGTATTATGTTTTTGACCCAAATTATTGGTATTCTAAAATGCAAGATATTTCTGAATAATTGAATCTATTTCTGACCAATTTAAAGTAAAAAAGTGCATAAATTGTCAAACAAATGCATGTAGGAAATTGCTTCTAATAGTATCAGTATTTAAATTAACATGTATAATAAAATACAATAAAAAATTAAATGTTGTCTGGCCTCCATTTCTATATTAATTACCACCACTAAATCTTTGAATGAGGTATTTACTTTATCAGTATTCATAGCTAAATATAACTAAATATACACTATTTAGAATAACATACTAAAAGGACAAATATGTACATTTATATTATTACAAGTATTTATGTTCTGTAACTGTTAACTAATAAATGTTATCATATATACTTATTATACTATGTGTATTTACTATATGATAGACATGTGAAAGAAAGCACAATAGTTGTTGTCTGGTGATAAGAAGGTGTCATCAGGAAAAGTATCACAAAGGAATGAATACAATAGGACATAGGACAGTATCTTTCTTCTCATGATGCCCCATAGGTATAATCTTAATTTAAAAAAAAGACATCTAATATAGCTCTTTAAGTGTCTGCATTTCATTTTACATGCCTATACCACATATTATTTAAAATTAATAATTTTTAAAATAAGTCCATAATTAGAAAAATAAACTTAAATGTATGTCATGCATTTAAATGACAATGATTTGCAAATTATAAAAATACAAATAATTGTATAATAACTATTTAAGGGAATTAAAGACATGCACATGCCATAGATTTTAAATAGTTTCACCATTATTATCTTAATTATGCAATATGATTAGATACTTAATTTATTTATTTTCTTACAATATTATTATAATGTGCAGTCACACTTCCCATATTTAGAATAGCTCACTTGTTTCTTGATATTTAGTAATTTATTGCACATTTTTTGAAATGTTAATTATGTTTTATCAATCAACATAATGACGTTTACAATACAATTAGAGAATTAAACACTTCAAGAAATAGTTATTTCACAGTAATATATTTCTCCAAAATAAAATTTTTCTTTTTTAAAATAATTTTTTATTAGTGAATCACTATGAGGTACAGTTACATATTTACAAACTTTCATGCTTGCGTTTTAGTCATTCAATGACCGAGTACCCATACCTCTACCTGTGCCCATTCTCCACAACCAATGATCCCAGTTTCCCTCCCCTCCCCCCTGCGCCCTCCTCCCCACCCTACCCTGCCTCAGTGACAGGGGATTCCCTTTTGTTCTCTCTTACCTTTTGGGTGTTGTAATTTTCACTAGAGGCATTGAGTGACCATTGTATTCGATCTATAGTCTACGTTCGCATCTCTCAACCCGAGTAGGTCCTCCAAATACCCTTTACTTGGTGTTCTTTTCTCTATCTGAGCTGCCTTTTTCCCCAGCATTTGAGGCTGGCTTCCAAGCCTTGGAGTAGACCTCCTGGTCCTTACCTCTACTATTCTTGGGTGTTAGTCTCCCATTCTATTACTTTATATTCCACAGATGAGTGCAGTATTTCTATGTCTCTCCCTCTCTTTCTGACTCATTTCACTTAATATGATACTTTCCATGTTGATCCATTTAAATGCATATTTCATGACTTCAACTTTTCTAATAGCTGCATAGTATTCCATTGTGTAGATGTACCAAAGTTTCGTTAACCAGTCATCTGTTCTTGGGCACTCATTTTTTTTCCCAGAGTCTGGCTATTGTAAACAATGAAGCAATAAACATACAAGTGCAGATGTCATTTCTATTATGCAATTTTGCCTCTCCAGGACATATTCCCAAAAGTGGTATAGCTGGGTCAAATGGGAGTTCAATTTCTAACTTTCTGAGGATCGTCCATACTGTTTTCCAAAAGGGCTGAACCAGTAGGCATTCCCACCAGCAGTGAAGGAGAGTCCCTCTCTCCCCACATCCACGCCAACACCGGTTGCTTTTGTTATTTTGGATGTGGGCCAGTCTTTGTGGAGTAAGATGATATCTCATTGTTGTTTTGATCTACATCTCCCTGATGATTAGGTAAACACCATAATAAATGGTTGGAAGTAATAAACACATCAGTATTTATGTTGAACTCTAAATTTTAATTAATGTTGTCTTCCTGGATCTGTGGTGCTTACAGCAAACATATGTTTAAATCATACATCAGTAAAGTAAGTAATACTCATGACATGGAAAACAAAGTTAAGCATCATAATATAATAAAGATCAATACCGTATTACCATTTCTTGGAAAATGCTCTAGTAAGAAAGTAGCTTTCCAGAAGTTATTTTGCAATATGTTGTAACATGGAATCATTTTTCCTATCATCTTAATGTTATTGATTTTTTTCTCTATATTTAAATCAGCATCCTGTTCAATTAATTAACTGAACAATTAATCATTAAAAGAAGCACAGAATGACAATTACTGCAAAATACTTTGCAAAAAGCTTACTCTAATCTATAATGCTACAAATAGAAGATTTTTAATAAGTGATCTTCCTTATCTTTTAGATTACATAATTAATGATTAAAGGATATTATTTATTCAAAATATCACAATTTCTTATAATACATTTAGTTTTGCAAGCAATGGAAACCACCTCACATTATTTCATGAATTTTTGCCAATATTTTGTTATGATATATTGTTAAGTTTTGTTCAGAACCACCAAATAATATTGGCCAGTGATTTGAAATAAATCATACTACAAAAGACCTATAGTTTCCTTTGGTAAAATTGTCATTCTGATAGTTAAGATCATACTAATGAAGTATCATCTATTGTCTCATTATAATATACATATACAGATATAAATACAAATATGAGTGTATCTGGCCATTGTCATAAGTAAACTGAGATTCCCTATATATGTATGTATTAAAATAAATTATATTAATAACATGGTAGAGAGTCTCTTGCCTGCACACCTGGCTATCTTCCCCAGGGCCACTCCAAGGAGGTGGGCTCCAGCTTCCCTCCCCACCCCGAGCAGAGCTTCTACGGCCAAAGACCTCCATAATCTTAGCCACAGCTATGCTCAAGGCCCCTCTCCACATGGATGAGTCTCACACATGAAGACACCAGCAGAGGAAATAAGGTCTGTGGAACTGGGGGATGAGACCTCCAAGCCTGCTTGGATCGGGACTGGGCCTTTTCCGCCCAGATTTCCCATTTTCCAGTAGCTAGGCGGTCACATCTAGGGACTGCCCCCCGGCGCCATGTAATCCCACCAACAGCCCACACCCAGGGACTTAAAACCAAGCTCCTGGAAGCTTGGTTCTTATAGCCTAGTTCTCCATCTGGGATAACCTGGATAGCTATTGAGAGTTTCCTGCTCACAAGGGAGAGCCTCAAAAACTCCCCAGGGTGTATTCATATGCCAAAACCAGTAATAATGCTGAGTCTCATTACCTGACCCTGAACGACTCAAGGCTAGAACAAATGTAGACATTACTGAGACCACTTGAGAAATTCCACGATCAATGGGATGATGATGATGATGAATAACATGGTATTATAAAAATATAACTTTATATTAAGTATGAGCACATTGTCATAGAATCATATATTTTATTTATTAAATGTAGTCACATTTAATGTATGTTTTAGGAATATAAATGTTATACTCTTATTTATATTTTTTCTGGACAGCACATATTCCATTTATATCATATTTGACAACTATAAAGTTATTATTAATATCCTTGAAAGATATTTTAATGCATGCACATTTTCATATATCTTGGCTATCATAATTTAGTTTATCACATGTTGCATTATGAAGCTACATGTATACATGTATGTTTATTCACTGTCACTGTCACTGTCACTGTAATCCCGTTGCTCATCAATTTGCTTGAGTGGGCACCAGTAAAGTCTCCATTGTGAGACTTGTTACTTTTTTTGGAATATCGAATATGACACGCGTAGCTTGCCAGACTCTGCACTGCGGGCGAGATACTCTCCGTAGCTTGCCAAGCTCTCCAAGAGAGGCAGAGGAATCAAACCCGGGTCTGCAGCGTGCAAGGCAAACACTCTACCTGCTGTGCTATCGCTCTAGCCTATATGAAATAACCAGATTTTGGAAGGAAAAAAATGTATCCTAATACAAAACTAATGTTAGGTATGCAAATTTGGTTTTTAGGATTGTTTCGAAATTTTCAATTGCTTTTTATTTGTTTGGATGCCACTCCTGGTGATGCTCAAATGTTACTCCTAACACTGTGCTCAGGGATGGCTCCTGGTGATGCATGCTCAGAGGACTATATTAGATGCCAGTATCAAACCCATGTTGGCCTAATTTTATGACTCTAAAGATTATAGCACTGTCGCACTGTCGTCCCGTTATTCATCAATTTGCTCAAGCAAGCAACAGTAATGTCTCCATTGTGAGACTTGTTGTTACTGTTTTTGGCATATTTAATATGTCATAGGTAGCTTGCCAGGCTCTGCCATGCTGGCCGACCGCGTGCAAGGCAAACACCCTACCCACTGTGCTATCGCTCTAGTCCATGACTGGACAGGACTGGACTAAAGATTATGAACTTTAATATTTGTTTATATGAAATCTGTTACTATTAGCCATGCCCTATAATGACACTATTTTTTATTGAGCATATATGTTCAATTTGATGAGTTCAGTTGATCATTTTAGTGTGATTTTAAACTTTCTTTTTAAATAACCATAGATTCACAAAGCATTGGAAAATTTGTAGTTATCCAAATCACATCCAGTTTCTTGCTATTAAAATATGTATTTTACTTGGGGCTGGAGCGATAGCACAGTGGAGAGGGCATTTGCCTTGTGCACAGCTGACCCGGGTTCAATTGCCAGCATCTCATATGGTCCCCCGAGCACCACGCAGGAGTAATTCCTGAGTGTAGAGCCAAGAGTAACCCCTGTGCAACACTGGGTGTGATCCAAAAACAAACAAACAAAAAAAAATGTAATTATAGTACAATATCAGAACAATAATATTAACATTTGTTCTATCCTCACTGCTATTCAAATCCCACTGATTACTCATGATTTCATTTATGTATATATATATTAATAAGTTAGGCAATTACTGTTTTATCTTGTGCTGATTTGTGTATCCACTATCATAATCATAGCACAAAGAGTTTTGTATAATTTTATTGTAACCATCACCTACTGTCATCCATTTTTATAAGGCTTAAGCTACATATCTGTCCATTTTCATAATTTTTCTCATTTAAAAAACATTTAAGGGGCTGGAGCGATAGCACAGAGGGTAGGGCGTTTGCCTTGCACGCGGCCAACCCGGGTTCGATTCCCAGCATCCCATATGGTCCCCTGAGCACCGCCAGTGGTAATTCCTGAGTGCAGAGCCAGGAGTAACCCCTGTGCATCGTCAGGTGTGACCCAAAAAGAAAAAAATTTAAAAATATTTAAAAATAAATATATAATGTGCATTTTATGTGATTGAATTTTTCATTTTGCATAGTTCTTTTGATCCATTCAAATTGTCATATGAAGAAGTAGCTTGTTTCTTTGATCAATACCATTTGATATTATGAGTATACTATGGTTTGTTTAGTCATTCACTCATTAAAGAGAATTTGATACACTTCCAGCTTTTTTAATTTTATGAATAAAGTTGCTCTGAACATCTGCATATAATTTTTATGAATACAAGTTTCATTATATGAGATAAATACTAAGGAAGGAAACTACTGAAGTGTATGGAAATTGCAATGCTTACTTGTATAACAAACTGCCAATCTATTTTCAAAGTTGTCATATAATTTCAATTTCTATCAGTAATGCTTAATGCATTCAGTGCATTTTATGTGTCAATTTGTAATGTTACATTGCGATAGATATTAAGTTGTTTTTCTTAATTATTTGTATTAAAACTTTATTCTATTCATTGGGACTTGGCTTTCTCCACCGAGACCCCCCATTTTCCAGTATCTTGGGAGCCACACCCACATATTGCCCCCAGCACCCTGTAATTCCACCCACAGCCAACATCCAGAGACTATAAGACCAAGCTCTCTGAAGCATGTGGCCACTATATCTAATATCCTTGTTCTCCCTCTTGGAAAATCTGACAAACTACCAAGATTCTATTGCTCCCCATGGCGTATTCATATCCCCAATACTGTAAAAGATATATACATACCTCTTAGAGAGCCCAGTAATCTACTGAGAGTATCCTGCCCACATGGCAGAGTCTGGCAAGCTACCTGTGGCTTATTCATTATGCCAAAAACAGTAAAGATAGGTCTCATTCCCCTGACCCTGAAAGAGCCTCCAATTGTTGGGAAAGATGAGTAAGGAGAGGGTGCTAAAATCTCAGGACTGAGTGTAATAGAGACGTTACTGGTGCCTGCTTGAGTAAATTGAGGAACAATGGGATGGCAGTGATACAGTGATATTCTATTCATTGTCTTGTCTTTGTATTCATGCACTTTTATATTTTCCTATATTCAATTGGCATATATATTTTATTACCATGGTATTCTATAAATTATAATAGTTGTATAATAATTTGTGAAATATGGCATTAGTAGTGCAATTTTCATTTTGTAAAAGTTTGGTTAAGAAATTTTAGTTTCTTTGCATCTCATTATGCATTGTAAAATCATTATACGTATTTAAAAATATTTTCTTGAAAGTTCAAGTTCTATAAATTTTAAATTTATCAAGTTTGCTACTAAGTAAGAAATTCTATCCTTCAACACACAATTGTTATCTTTGAGCATATTTGCATTGTGCTCTCCTCTGGTAAACCTTGTGTTTATAAAATTGGGTTCATGGTTCAAAAGTTTGTTTTTGTTTTAGTTAGTTAATTTGTCATTTTTCATCATATATGACATTTGAATAAATCAAATGTGATACCACTTCACTATATGGTGTTTGATTTTTCTCCACTTGACCTTTTACAATAAGACACATTCTATCCATGCTGATTCAAATGGTCAGATTATATCTTAATGCATATTACACTGTATATTTAAACCACATCTTCTTTGCAATTGTTATCTCAATGTACATTTAGAGTTTTTCAGCTCTTAGCTGTAAGTAAATCTGTAATAAAATTAGTATGCATTTATCTTTTTAAGTTTTTATGTATTTTTGTTTACCTATAAGTAGGGTAAACTGCATCAAACTTTAATTTTGAGAAATCTTTATATTCTCCATAATGGCTGTGCCAATTTATTTTTTTTTCAAAAATACAAGAGACTTTCCTCTGCATTCTCTCCAACACTGCCTCTTGGTTTTGGAAAGGAGTTGTGGGTATAAGGATATATCCCATTATTTTGATTTGCATTGCCTTAATAATATGAGATAAAAAAAATCATTAACCTACTGGTCATCGGTATATGTGCTTGGTGAAATGGTATCAAAGCATTTGAAAATTCAATGTTTGGCGGTACAGTACTGACCAGCAGGTCAACCTGTACCCATAGGGCTAGTGCATCTACAGACCTTCTGGTACCTTCTGGTACCTTCAGTATTTATGAAACCCCAAAATTACCACTCTGGCAGGGCCCCAAAAGCTTGGGTGGGACCAAATTTTCTGAGAAATTAAACGGCCAAAAGTTAAGTACATGGGAGTCATGCCCACAAACTACCTCCAGCTCAGCTATACAAGGTCATTTATTTGCCTTGCTTCAGAGACCCATGAATAAATCTCAAAACAGATCAAAATTAGGCCATTTAAGCGCATTAACAGCCATGATTCAGAGTCTCATAAATGAATCTCAGAAGAGAGCAGCACACCACAGGGATGTCTCCCCAGCTCGGGACAGGCTGATTTTCCCAGAGCACCTCAGATGTGGACAGGTCTGTTCGTCCACCTGCCCCAAATGAACCCTGGCAGCTGCAAACCTCTAGAACCCAATCACCATCATAGTCATGGCCAACCTTCACAGGCTCACCCTGGACCCCCCATGCATGAGAACGAATCTGCTGAGAAATCCATGCATGCAGGACCAGTGACTGAAAACTCCAGGCTTCAAAGAGTTGGAGATGGGTGACCTCACCCCATCTCCCCAGCCATCAGGTTCCCTGGCAGTGATGCTCACGAACTGCTACTGGGCCCCATTTAATTGCATTAATGGCCATGATTCAGAGACTCAAAAATGAATCTTGGAAGAGACCAGCACGCCAAACAGATGTCTTTGGAACCCAAATATTTAAAATGGTTTAAAAATCCAGGAGTGCGTTGATTGCTTTTGTGACCATATTAAAATCTCACACTATTTATAACAAACAATACAAAATAAATTATTTAGCATCTACCTATGGATGGTGTTAGAAAAATTCGAAAAATGGTGGTGGGAGGTATAATGGTGGCGGGATTGGTGTTGAAATGTTGAATGTAAACAATTATTGTGAACAACTTTATGAAAATGAAATTAAAAAATGTAAAAGAGGGCTGGAGTGATAACACAGCAGGTAGGACGTTTGCCTTGTACGCAGCGCAGCTGACACAGGTTTGATTCCTAGCATCTCGTATTGTCCCCTGAGCACCGCCAGGAGTAATTCCTGAGTGCATGAGCCAGGAGTAACCCCTGTGCATAGCCTGATGTGACCCAAAAAGCAAACAAAAAAAAAAAAGGAAATTATCGTTGTATCACTGTCATCCCGTTGCTCATTGATTTGCTTGAGCAGGCACCAGTAACCACTTGTGAGACTTCTTGTTACTGTTTTTGGCATATTGAATACGCCACGGGCAGCTTACCAGGCTCTGCCATGTGGGCGAGATACTCTTGATAACTTGCCAGGCTCTCTGAGAGGGGCAGAAGAATTGAACCCAGGCCAGCCTCGTGCATGGCGAATGCCCTACCCACTAAAAGTAATGTGGAATTTATACCTGCTTCAATCAGCTTAATCAGTTGCTGAATTAATAGCAGTGTTCCAACATTAGTAATTAATTAAATAAATAAATGGATAAAATAGAATGTTATAGGTAAAGCACTCAAATAATTTAGATTATTTATATTAATAACAATTTTTATATTTTATGTCTTTTGTATATTTTATATATCATTTTTTATTGGAAATTGACATTGATTTTAGAGAAAGTGTAAAGTCTTTAACCTTCTAAAAAGTATTGAATTTTGTTATGAGAAATTCATTTTAATGTTACTCATGACTGTGCTTACATATAACAATTGCTCTTACTATTGGGAACTAATTTAATTTCTGAGTTGTGCCCTTTCTAAGTTTAAACTCCCAAATTAGGGTGCTTACTCAGTGCTTTTAATGTAGCAGAACTAAAAGCTCAAACATCCCCCTGTATAGGAAACTGATGAAATCTTTAAAAAGATTTCATATGTAATCTTCCATCTGTAATATTTCCCTAAACTGTCTGAAGTCTTTGTCATTGGAATTTCAGGATAAATGTCAACCAAGACGCATGTTATATTTCAAATTATGTTCTTAGAAGTCTGATTTGTAGTTCCAATATATTTCATTTTCTTACAGCTCAAATCGTAATCGCTGACTTTTACACCTAAGGGACTACTGTGTTCCCAAACACCCTAAAACAGAAGAATACCTGCAGGAAAAGAGATGCATTAATGTGAATCACACACAATGTTTAGCTCCTCTTAAGGGACATATTCCATACAAGTTCTGATTTGGGGGGCCTATTTTTGATACATTCAAATAGTTTTTGTTTTACTTTATATTTCTTAATTTATAATTGCCAAAAATATAGGTTAAAGTAGTTATTTCACTATAAGTATAATCTATCATCTTTACTCTCTATATTACTTTTGATCATGCAGTTATGTTATTTATATTTTTGGTTTGTTTGGGGTTGCATCTGGTAGCATTCAGGGGCTACTGCCAATGTGTATACTCAGGGATCACTCCCAGGATCTTAAGCTGAAAGGGTTTGAACCCAGGTTCCTACATGTAAGGCATATGTTGAGTACTTTGAGCTATATTTTCAGTTTCATGAAATATAATATTTTAAGCTTTTGTGCAGATGCTTTATCTTAGTAGGATTTAAAAAATATATATATATGCTTGCAACAGATATACATATATCTTTATCCGTATCTATACCATTACTTATATCTTATTTATTTCAACATTTATACTTGTAATTATACATTTTACAAAGGGTGACACAACTAAACATTCTAAGTCAATTCAACCTGAGTAAAATAATCTACCTGAGTAGAGGAAAATCATTTTCAAATATTAGGCTTTTACATATCTGAGTATGTATAAAATATTTAGACTTATAATTATCTATATGAATAAAAAAGGCAAGAATGGAGAATGGAACAATACAATTAGCAGTATTCTAAATCATGGTACCTAACATTTTTTAAAGATTATATTTAAATGAATTTTTCAACCTAACAATTTTTTAAAGATTATATTTAAATGAATTTTTCAAACTATGTGCTTATGCACTGCAAAGTTTAAATACGTACTTTATGTATACAATTAGCCAAATTGACTCAGTTTTTTATATTTAAAGAAGTATGCCTATGACCCACCTCTTCTTCTGCTTGACTATTTTATAACTCTTCCCTGTACAGAACGTTGCTTTCTAAATATGAGATATCAGTACCTTTTAGGAAAGAGTATATAAGATAAGGAGCGAAGCAGCAGAAGGGATAAGTCTTACATGTTTCTTTAAATTTAAAAACCTCTGAGTCAATTTAGCTGATTAAATATATAAAGTATTTAAGCTTTGTGATGCATAAGCACGTAGTTAGAAAAAAATCTATTTTAGGAATACAAAACACTTTATAAATCAATTCCAAAGCATTAAGAGCAAACCAAGGCCAAAGAAGAACGCTCAGGGAAAGTTTCAGAATCTCTGTTTTATATAAGGTCAATTAAAACTTTCAAAATAGTCAATCAAATTGTCGTTTATGATACATTTAATAATTTGCATCTATACTTTCTCTTCAGTATTTGATAATAATACTCTGCAATCACATATTTAACAAAAATATGCTACTTGATTTCAAAGTTATTATTGAGGTTTACTGACATATGCCATCATAGCAGAGCTTAGCACACCAGCTATAACAATGGTATTACTCTAATGGTTGGGGCGAGCTAAATGGAATTTATATGCTGAATTAGTTATAGAGAGAGGGAATAAAATTTCAAAAGAGTTTGACAATTGAATTTCTTGTCTATAGTATCCTCTTTCATATTAGAATCAATGTAATGCAAAAATGAAAAAAATCATACACAATAGAATGTTCTGTTTCTCTATATTTCATAAACACCTAGTGCAACATTAGATACCTTTGGAAGAAGTTTCCTACCTCTTAAGGAGGATCTACTTTTAAGGCATTTTGTTTTTTGTAGAATAATAGTTGGATTTTATTTTTGCAAAGTATAACACATCTTTTAAGTGAGTCCATTTACAGAACTGAGTTTGCCAATATGTGACAAGACAAGTGGTGGGAGATAACTTTGGGACATCTGTGAAGGAACTTTGACTTTCTGGTGATCGATGTGGTACTGTAAAATGTGTGTGTGAAACTCTGCCATTAACCATATTTTAAATCATGGTGTCTAAATAAAATTTACGAAACATTATATTTGTTAAGTAATTTAATATCGCTGTATTTCATTTATTTATAAAATTTATTACCTACTAGAACTGGCTGGAGAGATGCACAGTGGGTAAGAGCTAGCCTTAAGCACAGCAAGGGTGGCCAGGGTTGTTCCCTGAGCAAAGAGCTAGCAGTAAGCACAGACTATCACTGATTGTGGCCTCCAAAAAAAAGAAAGAAATTCCATGTAGAATGATAACAATAAAAAGATTTGCTTGGATATGATATAAATATTAGCAGAGGTAAAAAATGAAATTGGTCTCAATTGAAATGAACTATTGTGAAAACAAGGACACTATTAAGATAGTGAAATGTGGGGGGCAGAGAAATATAATACAGGAATAAAGCAGTTGTCTTCCATGTGGCCAATCCTGGCTGCATCCCTGGTATTGCATATTATTCCCTGGGCACTGTCAAGAAAGATCCCTGAGCACAGATTCAGGAGTAATTCCTTACCACTGAGAGGGTAGTGAGTAATGCCCAATCCCAAAAAAAGATAGTGAAAAGCTAACACGATGAAATCAAATATTTGAAAGTCATATAACTGATATGGTACTAATTTCCAGAATTTACCAAGAATTCCTCAACTCAACATTCAACAAAAGCAACCAACCAAATTCAATTAAAAGTTGGATACAATATATGAATAGACATTTATGAAAGGAAGATCTGTAAAGGAACAATAAGCAAATGAAGAGATGCTCTCAGCCATCAATTCTGTTTGCCTGCCTTGTAATTCCAGGCCTGGTAAGTAGTGTAAACAATTGCTTAACAGCTGTTTTCACATTCAAACCATTTCTTGTCATCCCATAAGAACTTAGCGCCTTTGAAGAGCTTACCAGCAGTCTAAAATAACAATTCCTTCATGGTTAGCATATGCATGGTTATCTTTATAGTCATGTACATGTAGATACACATACATAAATGTGTATGTGTATAAACAGAAATGTGTATGTGTATATGATATGTTCATGTATTATATGTTTATTATTGACAAATGAATGCTGAAAGAAAACCTCTACTAGAGAAAAACTTTTACAAGTATAAGTAGTAAGTGATATATATCATATATGATATAATATATCATATACATGTGATTACATACCTGGGCTCCTCTGTCGGTACCTCCATATGTGAGGCCTGTCCGAACATGTGGAGAGGGGCCTCGAGCATGGCTGTAGCTAGGTTCCAGTGGTCTTCAGCCACCGGGAGCTCTGCTCGGGGTGAGAGCAGGTGTGTGTAATTCCATCAACAGCCAACATCCAGAGACTTAAAAGCAAGCTCCCAGAAGAGAGCGATGCAGAGTCTCTTGCCGGCACGCCTGGCTCTCTTCCCCGGGACCCCTCGGAGAGGTTGGGCTCCAGCTTCTCTCCCCACCCCGTGTGTAATCTTATCAACGGCCAACATCCAGAGACTTAAAAGCGAGCTCCCAGAAGCGATATCTTGTAGCCTACTTCTCCCTCTGGAAGAATCTGGCAAGCTTCTGAGAGCTTCCTGCCCACATGGCTTGCAAGCTTCCCATGGAGTATTCATATGCTAAATCCAGTAACAATCTGGATCCCATTCCCCTGACCCTGAAAGAGCCTTCAGTGCAACATCATTGGGAGGGCCGAGTCGAGAGAGACTTCTAAGATCTCAGGGAAAGGACAAAATGAGATGCTACTGAGCCCGCTCGAGAAATGGACGATTAATAGAATTTCATGTGATCGTGTGATATATGTGATATTATATATTGCACATGATATACAATATATACTATATGTGTCTATCTGATATAAATCCGTATATATAGGCATCTATGCATTGAACATTAAAAAATGCAGGCTTTTAAAAAAAAAAAGTTATTACCTACTAGAAACCATCCAAAAGTATGAAACTCCATACTAATAACTTTGTTTAATGACATATTAATTATTCTAACTTAAACAAATCTTTTAATAATTTTGTAGTCAATATTTACTTAGCTGTGGAGAATTAACCCAGTCATTAAATACATATATGTATGTGCATACACGTATATGAGAATGGAAAATAAAATACCAAGATTTTACAGTAACTATAAATTATAAATGGAGAGTTAAAACTTCCAGAGAGGAAAACAGGAGCATAATTATGCCAAAAAATTTATTATGAATTACTATTGGATAGTTTCCATTATGCACAGGATGGCTGATTTTTATACATTTTAAAAATATTTTATCTATTTAATTCTTCTAACACAGCATACAGAGTAATAGAGGAGTTATTTACATAAAAGTAAATTCCATATTTGGTATAAATAGTATGAGTAGGAAAATGCAAGTAGAACCAAATTATGGATGAGTAAATATTATGGATAGATGCAACAGATAGGTGTATAATATTATGCTGTTATTGGTGTGAGAAATTAAAGCATGATCCCTTTCCTTAGAACCTTATATGTTAACAAGTGGTAACAATGCAAAGTAATAAAAAAAATGACTTTTGGAAATTTATTTCAGATAGTCCATGAAGGACCTTAAATATCTGAAAAGGTATATCCTTCTGATGCTTTGGTGGCTCACTTGAGGTCCTTATAATTGTATTTTAAAATCTTCAGTGTTTTTAAATAAAGTAAGCAATAAAGAAGATCCGTATATGTAGTGATAACTGTTTTGTGATTTCAAGCTTGCAATTGATTATATTGATTTAATTTCCACACAATTCCACAATGTTGGAGAAAAGCAGTTTTCTCTAGTAGAATCTTTAAATCTTCAAATTTCAAATTCTAATTTCCACTTTGTTTCTTCCCAAATATAAAATTCTGTATATTTGTAATCTATTGATATATTATGAGAATTTTATATATTATGATATATTTGATGTAGTATGAAATATTACTTTCAGATATTCATTTTGCATTAAATTTTTACATATAGTACTTTCAAAAAATGCATATTTGTAAATGCATAGGTTAGGCATGTACATTATTTTTGTTATTATTTTGTCTTCTCTGTATCAAAATACCATTCCAAAACATGCCAAATTTCTTTGCCATATATAAAGCCTAAAATAGATTGTGCAGTATGATTTAGTAAAATGTCAATGTGATGTTCTACTTGATAAAATACTGTGGAACTAAAATCAAAATTAGATTGATTAGCACACTCATCAATCACTCTTCCATAGTTTTGCATGTGCATACTCGTGTATGTAATAAGAACACTAAAACCTAATAAAATATAATAACACACGTAATAGTATAGAGCAGTATTGTTATCTATAATCATTATATTATACTTTAAATTTTTATAGCTTCCTCATTTTATGCTGAAAGCACAGTTTTTGAACTATACAATTCTGTATTATACAATTTGTCAATCTTACTAAAATATATACGAGATAAAAACTTTTTAAAGAACAAAACACAATATAAATTTTAATAATTTAAAAGATTGTGAGTCATGTTAAAGAGAAATTATGGTATCAATAAATTGAAAAATAAACAAAACTCTATTATAGTACATCCTCTAAATTTTTGTCAGGGTATTTGTTTTACAAAAGGAGAATTTTCAATATAGTGCCATAGCACAGACTCGATGTCTCCGTATAAATAACTTAATAAATTTCCTTAATATCGCCATGTTCTTTGAGAAGAACAACCAGTTAACAAAGTGTAGATATGTAGAGCTCCAGGGTAAGGCAACACACAAACAAGCTTCTAATATATTTCAGAGAATATTGTGAAAATAAGCAGCTATATCCTGGAGGTATGGCAAGGAAGCTTATAACTATCAAGGGAAAATAGAAAAGAGCAGATTTTTCTATTATTTTTTAACATGGGAATCAGAGATACATATTTTGGATTTAAGCACAGAGAGATTAAACGTTTTCGTCAATCGACTGGGGCGTTAGTTCCAGAGTTAAGTGCATGCCCAACTCTTGAAGATGAACTTTGTCCGAGTTCCACATGCTTGCTTTCACCCGTCCCGAGTATGGTCCCAGTGACCCCAGAGAAGGGTTTTCTCAAGAAATTCTAGAAGTATCCCAAATACCATGAGCACCACTGGTTGTGTCCTCTGTAAGTATTATCATTAAAAAGAATAGTTTATTAAATTTCAAGAAACTAGAAATTTGATTAAACTAAGGTATATTTATTAACAATACTAAAAATGTATTTCCAGATAAGAAAATTTTGTAAAAACACAAACAAAAAACACTGAAAGAATGCAACAGAAACATAGTGGAGAGAAATACAGTCCAATAAACAATAGCTTTTTCAAATCTTGAAATAGTTCTTTTGGCCTTTTGGACCCGGCTGTGGAAGGAGCATGATGGAGGGGCCCGAGGGAGCGCCCTCGGACCCCAAGCAGCCCACTGAACTAATTCCGGCATGGGACCAGAGACCCCACGGCGTGCTGAAGCTGTGGGACCCGGGCATCCCCCAATTCTTTTAACCTGTCTCTCTCTCAACTCCTCCCTCCCGAGCACAGCGCAGGGGCCGCGGTTTTCCTGAGCGCAAAACGGAGACGCCGAGCCTCTCTCTAGGTTTCTCCATCTTATGAGCACCATAAAAGGGTAAAAGTTTATAGTGATGTTATTTCTGGTTGTACTTTCCCTGGACTTTATACAGAAACCCAAAACCGCGCGGCCGCTGCCGCGGCCGCGCGACTTAATGTCATCTTAGTATGAGCAATATGTAATGGTTCCTTTCTAATGGGGCGGACTTTTGTGGGAGATCCTAATAGTAAGTCTTTTGCTGAAATATTGAAGGCAATCAAAGTGGTAGCCATCTCACTAGACTGAACTAAGCTATATCCCCACGCCGGCTGAGAAGAAATTTTCTTCTTTCTCGGGAAGAAACGCGGTGTGTCATCAACTACAGTGTGATGTCCATTAAGCAAACAGACCTGGTGGCGTGGGAATGGGATATAAGGGGAAAAATTATGTACAAGGAACAGCGGGACGCTGGTGGAATCTCGAGCCGGAGCCGACACCAGCGCAAGACCGTCGGTTCCAGAGACTGCTTGCAGATACTCTACAAGTCTATCAACTAAGCCAGAGCCCCACGCCTGCTGATGACGGGAAATAACCATCCTTTTCGGTTTTTTTTTCCCTTGTCAGGCAGCGTGGCGATTACTAAAACAGGCGTGAACTCGGTGGCGCGGGGCAAGGGGGAAAAAGAAAAACTATGTAACAAACAGCGGGACTTAATATCTCTATATTCTTAGCAATGGAGAACTATCAAATGCCTCCTTGGCAATAGGACTGCTTTTCTTTTTTGGGGGAAACCCCAACAACGGTAGTGAGTTGTGTGTTGAAACATGGAATGTAATCGAAATAAGGCGTAAACGAAGTGAAACATATCATGTGCAAGGGTTGGGACTGGGGAGGTGGGAGGGGGCGGCAGGTATACTGGGGGGGTTGGTGATGGAAGATGGGCACTGGTGAAGTGAAGGGTGTTTGAGAACTGTATAACCGACATAATCCTGAGAACTATGTAACCCTCCACATGGTGATTCAATAAAACTTAAAAAAAAAAAAAAAAAAAAAAAAAAAGAAATTGGCATGTAGTAATAATATTAATATTTTCAATTAAATTTAGTTACAGTACACCAAATGTACTATTGTTAAACTTCTTACTTTATAGGTTTTAATTCATTGTAATCAGCACACTCAATTTGATATTTGTATATACAATTGGGGAAGGAAACAAAAAAAAAAAAAAAAAAAAAAGAAAAAAAGAAATAGTTCTTTTGTACCCCTAAAGTGTGTTTGCATATATATATATATATATATATATATATATATATATATGTGTGAAACCCTGCAAAACAGTTTGTATTGCAGAGGTAGAAGTAGGTATTTTGTTGTTTTCTATATTGGTTATCATATGTCCCAGTATAATTCTTATTCAAGATTAACATAATTTCAATTTTTAATTTTTATTTAGTAAAAATAAAATATGAATAAAATATGAATAATAATGATATAAAATATGTAAATGAACAGTTCAACAGAATAGAATGATGAATGCTACTTTATAATTATAATGATTTTAACTCCTTATACACTGGTAAATATTAGATGAACAGACTTCCTTTTTTAAAAAATGTCCTTTTAATGCTCTATTATTGGTTTAAAAAACTGTAGTTCTATAAGCTTAAGGTGAACAAAATTCCTAAACCACACCCATTGCCAAAGTTCCAATATATCTCCACTACCTATAGGACATTTCCTGCCCACTCACTGAATATCCATTTAAAAACAGTTGCCTTTATATTCTTATCAGTTTATGCTAATTATATAACTACAAAGTTTCAAATGTTCTTTTCTTAAAGTTTCTGATAAATTGATATTAAAGCATTTAGAATGGTTCCCCATAGTTATAATATTATTAAGAATATTCATGGTCTCAGACTAACTCCCAAATCATTGCTTAATCTAAAATGTGATAATAAAACATAATAGAAAAAATTCTCATAAAGCATTAATAAGACACAAAACAAAAAGACATTAAATGTAATAAGAACTCATTTTAGGTGTATCATGATGCTGATATGTAATGATTAGCAGATCCTAATTAGAATAGAGTTAGAAAGGAGAAATTATTATTATACTCGCCAAATGAGAGTTTGGGGGCATTTAAAAAATATATCATTGTTACTGCTTTAGTTGCTGTTAATATTTTCATTGATTCATGTTTAAAAAATCTGAAAATCATTCCTGTTTATTTTTTATAGTATTGTAAATAAATTCTTAGGTACAAAATACTCATATTATAGCAGAACTATTTGACTTCTCTTCATGGGTGAGGCTATTATATGACTCATATGTAAAAATAGGAAAAAATAATATATAATTTAATAGAGAAGAAAAGTTGGTTGAGTGTATGTTACTGTATCTTAAAATGAGTAAGGAGATAATATGTCTAAAGAAGTTCCTGTGAACAAAGCTCAGAATAAGCCCTGAAATGTTGTGGCACAAACACACACACACACACACACACACACACACACACACGATTCTGTGCCTGCATTAGATTTCTTATTATAAACTTCTAATGTTTTTCCTAATCAGAATAGTAAGTCCATTGAAGAGAGGTAGAACAATAGTTATTAACATTTAAAGTACAAACTTAAAAACAAAAAAAAATAATTGAGGTGAGTGAATTACCTTGGGTTGCAGGAACAACATTCTTCAATGAAAGACACAAATTAACAGAATAATTAAGAGAATTAACAGATAATTCTGGTCTATATTCTATAGAGTTTTCCCTCATTATTAAGATTTATCAAGTATTTTATAGAACATTTAGGCAAATACAAGTTTATGTTAGTCAGGCTTCTCATTGTAAAAGAATAGAGTTCTGTTTATTATTTAATCTTACTTTTAATACCAAACTATTTAAAATAAAAGAAAGACTTACCCACTTTCAATTAGCAGAAAGATAAGATTTTGGGGAATATAGCTCTTCTGAAAAAATGACAGAGAATGTTAGATTAAAAGGTGGTAAGTCAGTAGTTCCTTACTAATAATGAAAAATAAAGCCAAATAAACTCAAAGCATATGGAAGGAAATAAGAAAGCAAAAATCCATGATTTAAAAATAAAATAATAAATAATTTTGCATATTATTTAGACTAAATAATAGATTAGTTAAAATATATTGATATTCAAATAGCCATCATAATGAATAAAACTGGAGCCATATTGATAGATGATAGAAAAAGAAAGAAAGTATACAACTATCATCATGCAAATAAAAATCAGGGGATTTATTTATCAATTATCATTAAACTTAACAAAAATAGTAGCATGGTCTAACTAAAATATGGTTGTAAGTAATTATAAGGTATTTGGAAAGTACAAACTGCAACTATTACTATTTATAGATTGAAATTGTCTATGAAGAAAATTCAATGAATATGCAATAAGCTCTAAAATTTAAAAAAATAACAAAATTAATATATAAGAGAAAAATATTCTGAAAAAAATCTGTGCTACCTTTATCAATTCTAGAGCTACTTACAATAGTGGAGATATGCAATGAACACACATATCCAATAATGGATCAGGAAACAACCAGTTCTGGATGGGACATTATGAAAAAAAAAAAGAACCAATTCACTGTTGGTGAGAATGCTGTTTGGTGCAGCTTTTACAGATTTTAGTGGACATTTCTCAAAAAATTAAACTTCTCAGTAAAACACTGAGTTCTTTTCTTGGCATACACCTGAAGAATAAAAAGAATTTACTTGAAAAGATATATGTACATCCAAGTTTATGGCATTGTAAATACAATAGCCAAGATATAAAAACAAGCCAAATCTCCAATGAAGGATGAATGGATAAAATTATTGCACTGGTACGTGTACACAGTGGAATACTACACAGCTATGAGAATAGGTGAAAGTATACACTTTGGGAAAACATGAATGGAGTTTCTGAAGTAAGCAGAAGTTTCCGTGTTAAGCAAACTAAGTCAGAGTGAATATGATTATGAATATAATTATAAATATGACATGCACCATGTGCTTTTATTCATATGTAGCATATAGAAAGACAAGGCAGAACATTAGATAGCATCCAATGATAATAAATATACTGTATAACTGATCACCTGTCAGAAGTCCCATTGAGTTCAGCTGGTTGTTTTACTCTAAGTTAAAAAACCTGAAATCAAGTGCTCGCTTTGGCAGCACATATACTAAATTTGGAATGATACAGAGAAGATTAGCATGGCCCCTGCGCAAGGATGACACGCAAATTCGTGAAGCGTTCCATATATTTTTTTGGAAGCTGGCCTCACACTCTGGGGGAAAGTCATTCCAGATAGAGAAGGGAACACCAAGTAATATCTGATTGGAGATCCCGCTCGGGAAGGGAGATGCGTGCTGAAAGTAGACTAGAGACTGAACAGGATGACCACTTAATACCCCTATTGCAAACCACAACACCCAAAATGATAGAGAGATATCAAATTGGAATGCCCCGCCCCAGAGGTGGGGTGGGGTGGGAGGATGGGATTGGAGGGTGGGAGGGAATGGACAGTGGTGGAGGGATGGGCTCTCAAACATTGCATGAGGGAAAAACAAGCACGAAAATGTGTGAATCTGTAAATGTACCCTCACTGTGACTCACTAATTAAAAAATAAATAAATTTAAATAAAAAATTAGAAAAAAGAAAAACAAACAAAACAAAACAAAAAACCCTGAAATCAAGTGCCTACATGCTAGTTTCTTCTCAAAAATTTCTGAAGACCTGACCATTCAGAATGTTGTCAGAATTCAGTATTGAAATTCCAAGGCAGTATTTCAGTCTGAATTGTGTCTTAGTTTCTGAAACTGTTAGTAAGTTGGTCTTCCAGGTAGTAGCTTTTTACTTTTGGGGTCTGTTTGGATTGTTGAAATTTCTCATTATTTTTTTCTTAAATTCTTGTGCTTCTTTACAAGACAGTGGTGTCCCCTCTCCTCCACCCCCTGCATATGCAACCGAACTTTGTGTCTGTCAGGATCACTCAGTGCCTGGGTGCAGAGATTAAATTCATGGTCTCATACTTCCCCAAGTTGTTTTTTTTAAGCTATTAGATCAATTTAGGGTCCACAGTTGATATTTTTGTATTTTTGTTTGGATACCAGACATTGAGATATACACACACACACACACACACACATATGCACACACACACACATACACATACACATTTGGATGGCTGGGATGCTTGTCCAAGTGATTCTCATAGGCCTGAAGATTCCTGCCTGCAAATGTGCCTAAAGTCCAGTGGGAGGCTGGACCTCCAATGTTGCTCTGTTTGGAATCTGCAATGTCAGGGATAACAGAGACCAACCATGGTGTTTGAAGATGCCAGGGAAATGCCTGATAACTTTCATAGGACCACATGCTGACAGACCCAGGCTCAGCTGTATATATGTCATATGCTTACTTGCTCTTTTCCCCCCAATAGTGATTTCTTTGTTGTTGATTGATGGTTACTTTTTGTATCCATATTTAAATAAAAAATATGAACATGTGAACTTTGCTTGGTACTGTTATTTATAAACAATGTTTTTGAGCCAGAGAAATAGTACAGCAGGTAACACCCTTGGATTACATGTTGGTCAATACAAGTTGGACCCCCAGCATCCCATACGACCCCTTGAAACCCACCAGAAGTGATCCCTGAAAACAGAAAGAGGAGGAAATCTGGAGCACACAATGTAAAATAATGTGTTTTTGCAAAAATATCATGGATACACGGTCCCAGTTGAGACCTCCACCATGAGTTGGCGTAGTGGTGGGCAGACCCCGTTCCAGCCCTACCAACGCTCTGGCAGCCACTCACACACCAACAGCTGTCTCTAGGCCTTTGGCGAGACTGCCCACTTAAATATTCTAGATTTTCTGGAGCATGCAGCCTTAGACATCTCCAAACTCTACAATATTAACATCCCAGTAGGAGCACACCAGATTAAATGGGAAATGTGATGTAACAGCCCACTAGTCTCGACTAAAAATGTATTAACACAGAAGGTTTAATTGACCACATTGTAGTAGACCTTTAGAGTAGGACTTAATGTTCTTAAGGTCCCCATGGTGAGATACAACAATTTTCACAAATTTTCTTTTACTGAAATATTTTATCATCATTCCATTTGCCACTTAGTGGTAATAAGCAATATATTATATTTTATATATTGTTTTTAAGATCATAACTTACTCAACATACTTTTCACACCATTACTAGATTTACCAGGACCCATCTATTCACTATCTTGTGAATTGTGATATTTCACATCTGTCAAAATGGAGAGATCTGTGTGTAGTAGATATGCTCTATCAATTTCTGACATATTTTTCCTGCTTAGTTTATTTCTCTAGAATGTAATTATGTTATTAATATGCAGTTGCATACTCACGATGGAAATATTCATGGTTTTTGAATTGTTTTTATGTGCATCTCTTTATATCAGAAATTTTATTCTTCCTCTAGTTATGTTTTCTATGTTCTCTTAGCTCCATATCATAAATTTCAGATTTTAACCAGCCTCCATATGCTATTGTTTCCCTGTACCAAAGTTTACTGATTCTAGGAAGAAAACTAATGTAGTTTTTCTGTTTGTCTTGTTCATTTCCCATTATTGATTATCTCATTTCTTGATGAGCAGTCTGATGTCATAAAAACCCATTTAATGTTTTCATTTTTGCATTATTTTTGCTATTTCAGGTAGGAAGTCAAATACATCTTGGCCTGTGCTAGATCCCTTATACAATTTTATTACTAAAGAATTGGTGGAATCAGTTTTTACTTAATGTGTAATATATGAGTTTGTTTTTTTATTTGGCTGTGCAAAACATATATTACCACCTAAAGGAGACATTTCTTATGATGGCTCCAAATATAACTTTCAATGAAAAAAACTAATAGTTTATAACTTGTCATTAATGCAGAAATCTTGCTTTAGTTTACTTAAGTGCTGTGAATATTGTTTATGTAATTTGTTTGGGTATGACCTAAATAAAAGCTTTGGGTAAATGCTTTTAAACTGAATGGTGACTCAAAATGAATGGGTATACCTATCATATGTTCAGCAGGTATATGCTGTACTATTTCTCACACTCCAACACACTATTGTTAAATAACAATACTAAGCAAAGTCCAAATTGTTGTATTTTTATATGTTGTGCATACATTTATTTGCCAGAATTATACACTATAGCAAAGTAAGCCACTATTTTAGAAAAAAATCCATAAATGTCATAGAAATATCTATTCATTTTAAGTGACCAATAATTTTTAAAACATGGAGAACATTTATTTGAGGTCACACTAAGCAGTTCTCAGGAATTGTTCCTGTCAAGCATCCTACAGGCTGCACTCTCTTTCCATCCCAACAATATTGCATTTTTATACAAGTGAACAATATCTTCAAATAAGTGATTTTGTGGGCAATAGATAAAATTTTGGCAAACAGGCCTCAGCAAAGAGGCTATCAATTTACTTTATGTATGTATGTGTCTGTGTTTAAATCTTTTTGTTTGCTTAATTTTAGGCACTGTGATTTACACTGTTATTGCTAGAGTTTCTCACATTTATTGTTCCAACACTACCCCCACCCCCAGAGTCCCACTTTCTTCTACCACCGTCCCCATGTGGTAAGCTCAGTTCTGTCATCTAGTTCTCAGGCGCTGTTGCCTTTGGCTGTTTGTTATTCCCTTACTAAGTTTCCAGCCCACATGGGAGAGCCTCGCAAACTCCCCATGGTGTATTTATATGCCAAACCCAGTAACAATGATGGATCTCATTTCCCTGACCCTGAAAGAGCTTCCAATGCAGCACCATTGGAATGGACATGTAAAGAGAGGCTTCTAAAATTTCAGGGCTAGGATGAATGGAGATGTTACTAAGACTGCTTAAGAAATTCGACAATCAACTTGATGATGATGATGATGATGATGATGATGATGATGATGATGATGATGATGATGATGATGATGGGCAATAGATTTTACATCTGTCCTCATAGACAAGCTATCATTCCACCTAATTCCAAATCAATGTTTCTGCCGACAGATCTTTTGAATTTAGATTTTATTACTCATCTCCTTAAATGCACAAATATCCATTAGATATTCATCTTAATTCTAAACTTCAGTACTTTTATCAATATTCAAATACTGTTTTATCAACAGAGTTGATAAAATGAATTAAGATGGTACATGTTAGGTCAGACGATTTGATGAGAAAATTTACCGAAGTATCTCAAAGCAAGTTTTAAGAAATATTAGTGAAAATAAATGGAAATAATAAAATATGATGGGATTCATTATCTTTTCATCCAGAAAAGATTCATCATTTATGTATAAATTGAAGCAGCCTTAGTTATTCAAACATTAAGCACAACTAATTATAATAGGTACATTCTTACATATGTGATGAAATGCTACCATTATTTCTAATCTGAAAATTCTTATCATAGTGTCCTCAAAATCACAGCTTTCTGAAAACAAAACTGAAACTTTCTGGAAACAAAGGATATTACATAGTGAATAAGGCACTATTTTCTGTAGGTAGAGAATGTGACCACATTTTGAGAGAACGTTTTTATTCATTTGAATCTACATCTTTTGCACAAGTTTAATCTCAAAGGTAAATCGTAAAATATTTTTTTCACCAATTTCTCTGGAGGTTTCCTTTTGAAGTTTGGGTGAATACCAAAATGTACCCTTTGTTTTTCTTTTGATAAACTTATGTACCAGGAGAATTCATATGTCTACTTTGAAGCAATGCTCTCTGCTGTTTCTCTGATACTTGTATTCCCTTCTAGTTCTGCTTGCTTTTGGCTCTTTTCAACTTACTTTTTCCTCTAGTTCTTTATCTGTACAATTCCTTGGAGTCTTATGCTGGAAATACATGACTTGACTGCTAGCTTTCAAAAGTCACGAGTGGAATGAGCTCAGGAACTTTAAATATCCTGGAATCAAGTTAGAAAAATGTCCTAAATGCCGCAGTGTGGACAGTTAAATATATAAGCCTATGAACACATATTAACATAAAAATTGAGGGAAATGCCAAGTGGAATATTAGAATATGAGATCCAATATTAAATTAAAGAATGTAGTTTATTTTCAATTTCATTTATTAAGAAAAGTATTGAGAAATACTAGACTTCATTATTCCAGCCACTGAAATATGGTTATAAGTATTATACCAAAATTCTTAGAACAAAAACCTTGAAGTGATATAAATTGGTTTAATATCAAAAGTAAGAAAAGCTAGAGTCATATGTAAATTCAAAACACCTGAATGTTTTGTCCAATTTACAAAGTAGAGTAATGGTATCATTAAGTAAATGTTGAAGGTATAATCAGGTTTTCAATGTGTTAGCTAAAAAGCAGTGTTAGACCTGGTACTGTATTATTTTCATCCTAACAGGTCATAGAATGAATAAACAAAAACATTTATACATATAGCATAAAAGTTAGGTTTTTGCCGGGTGGGAAGGTCTGAGAAATGCTGGGGGGAGGAGCCACGAGAATTTTAGACCAATGAAGCCTCACTTCATTGTGAAGTTCCAAGGATGTCATCGTTCTTGGGTCCTGAGGTTCCAGGGATATTTGGGTCACCCCTGTGGTACTGGAGTTTGACCTGGCAGTGCAGTGCTCTGGGGACCATGGGGTACTGAGATATAGTTTTGGTTGGGTGACGTGAATGTGTCCTAAATGCTTCATTATCTCTTGGCCACTGATGTTCAATTCTTTAAATATCGACATTGAAAAAGCACTTTAAAAATAGAAATATAACTATAATGAATTGTTCAATGAATCTTATAACAATACAATATTTTTATTTAGTGAGAAACTAAAAAATAGTAAAAGAAAGAAGTTCTCAGCAAATTATAGCAGTTAGGAGGAAATTTATTACTTATAATTTTAGGGAAAATTCTGAAATTTCTAAGTGCATACATATAATTGTGGGCTTATTTACAAATCAAAATAAGTATATTTCAAGCTTATAACTTCCAGCAACATCTGTACAGGTCCTGAGATTTTTAACATAAACTAAATTTAGCTATTTTCTTTTTTAAATGTGTCCATCTATAGACTACAAGCAATTTTTTATATTTGAGTTTGTTACACATTTCCTTAAAGAAGATGCTAATAATCTAGTCACTGTAACAAGATATCATAGTGCAGGAAGCCTTGAAATTGCATGAGATCTTGAGTAGATATCCTGAGATTTCTATTCTGGTTCCACCACTCATGAACTCTGTCATACAGGATGAATAATGTACTAAGTGCTGGATGTCTTATATGAAAAATAAAATATTCATAAGAATATACATACTATATAAATATGCAATATATATGAGAACATTTCATTTTAATAATTATGTCACTTGATCTATATATAGTTATCATCTACCTACTTCATTGTTTTATGTTCTTCAATGAATCACAAAAGGCTTTCCCACTAATGTCCACTCATCATTATATACGTAATTTCATATATTCATGTTATGAATACTAATATGTATATTTGCCTCATGATCTTCATTTTAAAGACCAAATTGAAACCTGACAAGGGAATAGTTCATTAACATTTTAATGAAATTGACCTCAAAATAAATGCATATACACTTGCATGTTTATATCATTAGTATATGTATATATATATATACATATATATATATATGAGTGATAGCACAGCAGATTGGGCGTTTGCCTTGCACGTGGCTGACCCGGGTTCGATTCCTCTGCCCCTCTCAGAGAGCCCAGCAAGCTACTGAGAGTATCTTGCCCACATGGTACAACCTGATGAGCTACCCGTGGCATATTCGATACACCAAAAGCAGTAACAAGTCTCACAATGGAGACATTACCAGTGCCCGCTAGAGCAAATTGATGACCAACAGGATGACAGTGATAGACTGATATAAAATCCACGATGATCAAAATGCTAAGAAATATTTTTTTCTTTTTAGGCCTGAAAGTCAAGTCAAGCTTGCTTAAGATATATATATATATCGTGTAAAGATATATATATATACATATATATATATGTGTGTGTGTGTGTGTGTGTGTGTGTGTGTGTGTGTGTGTGTATAGTGTTGGATACATCCAGCAAGAAAAATGGTATTACTCTTGGCTCTGAATTCAGAAATTACTTCTGGCATTGTCCAAAGGACCACATGGACGACGAGAATTAAACCCAAATTGGCTACATATTATGTACAAGGCTCTAGCTACCTTACTATTGGTCCAGCTCCATAAATCCTGAGATCTTCATGTATGTGTATGGAAACAAATACATTATATGAATGTGTATATCAGAATGGGAATGATGCATACTAATCTCTGAATCTTCCACATGCAAAGCACATGCTTAACCCATTGAGTTATATGTTATATCTTCATTCTCTATTTTATTTTAACTTATAAATTAGATTGAGAAACGTCCTACAACAATGAAATGGTCAGCAATCTTTTTTTTTTTACTTTTGGCTTAATAGTCGTGGCTTGCTTAAGAGACATATATCATGAAAAAGATACAGATAATATTACTCAAATGAAAGGTTATTTTTCATTTTCAAAAAAGATATCTTAACTAGTTCATAAGTTATATCTTTTCATCATAATTTTTGAACTGTGAAGATCTTAAATATTATACATTTAATGATGTGTATAAGGCAATGACCTCTCTCAGTCAAGCCAATTTATTTTAGATGCTGAAATCTTTATGTGATATTCATTACATTCAGAAACTGATATGTTATTTTCTACACATGTCTCATATTACTAATTTTTTCAGTTTGATTACTAAAAAATCACTATAATTATAGCGAATTACCTTCTTAAAATAAAGGATGTTGTTTCTATTACTGTTACCTGAATAAACAAATCTAGAATATTTTTTGCTATTTTTATGCATTTTGTTTTCAAAAAGTAGTTCACAATATTTTATTACAGATAATATTCAAACACCCACCCAACCAGCGAGCATCTTCCCACCACAATAAGAGGGAAGTGTGTGGAGGTTTTTGTATTTCATTCTGGGGCCATTTAAGCCTGTATATAAGAGAACGCAAGTAAGTATGTTAAAACCAAACACATGTGTGCTGCTTTAGGTGCATCAGTGGGTTAAAGTATAAGAGGTAGCACTCCAGGAAATACTGTGTCACTCTCTTCCAGGAGCTTTCTTTATAGTCTCTGGATCTGGGCCGTTGATAAGATTACATGGGAACAAGGGAAGTTTGTGGGTGTGACTGTCAAGCTACTGGAAAACTGGGGATCTGAGTGGACAAGGCCCAGTCCCAATACGAGCAGGCTTGGAGATCTCAGCCATGGGTCCTGCATACCTAGATTTCTTAATGGTTTCTTCTGGATGAGACTCATCTGAGCATGTGGAGAGTGGCCTTGGGCATGGCTGTGGTTGGGTTCTGGAGGTTTTCGGCTGCTGGGGTTCTGCTTAGGGCAAGGAAGGATACTCAACCCACCCACCTTCGAGGGCCCCATGTGAGGACAGCCTGGTGTGGGGGTAGGAGAACAAATCTAGAATATTAAAGTCAATTTTAGCTAAAATAAATATTAAATATTTTAATCAATCAATATTTGTTATTAATAAATAATGAATAATACTTTTTAAACTATATGTAAAATATATGAGTGAGAAGGCAAAACTCTTGTTAAAAAAACAAATAAAGTACTAAGTATAAAAATGATAATGGTATTTAAGATTGCATTTCAAGTCATTAAGGTGTAATTGAGATCCAATTCTCTGAAGCGTTTTTCTGTGGACATATTTAAAATAATATTCTACTAAAATTCTTTTTGCGTCAAAATAAAGGATAAAAATCTAATTGTCTAAATGCAAAATGAGCAAAATATAGAGTTGCAAGATTGCTTCCCTTATTTAACAAACATTAAATGTGGTATTTTGAGATTCTCTGGGGACACAAAAATAAATGATGTATTATCTTCTAGAAACTCTCCATTTCAAATGCTCTGGTTAATATTTTAATTTTATCACAGAATCATATATTTTGGATGTGATAATTTACTTTCATAACAAGTGATATAATTCAGTTATAGAGTGCATAATTTTCATCTTGCATTATATAGAGCAGGATCAGTAGTCAGTTCAAGCATGAGCATACATACACTACAATTTTTCTTTCCTTACTATCTCTACACAATTCAATTTGAATGCTGATTCAGTTTTCCAACCCTTATATTTTCTCATGATTTTTCATCAGTCAAAACACCTGTCACGTCATAATGTTATCATGCAGATGTTGAAGAGGAACTATTTTAAAGAAAGTGCCTGAATTGCAACCCCTCTTCTTGTTCCTTTTAAATCAGGAACAAGATGAAAAGAACAAGAAGAAAGGAAAAGAGAGAATAAATTTTGTTCCAAGCAATGAATCTTCCATAGATTTTATCATAGCTCCTTGGATAACTGAACAGAGTTTGGGAACATATTCAAAGCAATAAAATATAGGTATTTACCTGGAGTTAATATCCTTTAACCTAGAACAACCAAAGACTATGTTAAAAACTAATGAAAGGGAATATATCATTGAGGCTTTCTGTAGCTCAATTACTGCACATGTGAATTATTTTAGGATTGTATTATTTAATAATTTCTACAATGACAGGCAAATTATGTTTTCTAGCACGTTACAAATAGGACACTGGCCTCATTAATTTTTCCTGAGATTGCAAGCCTGAAATAAATGCATAGCATAGTTTGCAATCTAGTTTACTATTATTTCATACTCACTCTTCACACATCATGTTTGTCAACTGAAATTTATGTTAAATAATTGAGTGAAATAATATGTGAATAACCAATACCAAATCACATTTTAGTATATTCTTATAAAAAAGCTTTTAATTTCATATTTAAAAGTTTAGCATGTTTAAATAAGTTTTTTACTTAATGTTTAAAATGTGATACTATATTGATCAGAATGTTTCATAGAATACAATTATTCGCATGATGAAAATGCTCAAATTAAGGCATTGTGGCCCTAGTATTCACAAAACTCAAAAAAGTCAAGAGAAATGAAAAATGCCCTAACATATGATTCTAAAAACTGTGCACTTAAAAATATTTGTTTAAAAGGTAAAACAAATAATTGAACTGAAAAAGAAATTATAGCAACTTCAGTGCTTCTTGTTTTTATATGTTTTGGGTGATCTTCATTTTGAGGTCCTCAGGGGCTATTCCTGGGTAAGTACCTGTCAGTGTTCAGGGAACCCTGTGACATGTTAGTGAAGACAATTAGATCTCCTGCATGCAACACATATGTTTAAGTCAACTGAAATATCTATTCTTCCCCAATATTTTCTTATGCTCAATGATTACTATATTAGTAATCATTGTCAAATGTTAGAATATAGAGAAAAGCTTAGATCAGAAATGTAGAATAATATTGTTATAGTCTTCACATGAGTATGATTCATTTCAGACTTATCCTATTATATTCCTCTTCCTACTACTAAAACTTAAGTTAATAGGTCATTGTCCCATGTCATTGAGTGACTTTCTTAAAAAAATATTGTCAAAAGAATAACAATTTTACATTTTTAAATATTTAAATAACAGTTGCATTTCTGGCAAATATCCAGAAGAACTAAAAGCAAGTACTCAAATACTCAAGATTACTCTCACTCTTAGCTACAAAAATTAACTACTAAATTGATACTCATTAACAGATGAATATATAAAATATGGTATATATATATTTATTTTTAATATATATATGTTAATATATATTAATATAGCACAGCAGGTAGGCATTTGCCTTGGACGTGGCCAACCCGGGTTCAATTCCTCCATCTCTCTTGGACAGCCCTGCAAGCTACCGAGAGTATCTTGCACGCACGGCAGAGCTTGGTAAGCTACCCGTGGCATATTTGATATGCCAAAAACAGTAAAAACAAGTCTCAAAATGGAAACGTTATTGGTGCCCGCTCGAGCAAATTGATGAGCAACAGGATGACACTTATACAGTGATACAGCGATAGTCTTCACAGGGAACACAAATATCACTCTGAAAATAAGAAGACATAAATAATTGCGACTTTCAATGTTATGAAAAAAACATGTAGGAAGAAGAATGAATGAGTCACAATAATAATCTCAGGATTTCAAAATTTTCAGTTTTCAGTCTTCAGATTAATTTCTGTTTACTAAAAAAATTCCTGAATGAGAAAAATAGTCAAAAGAATATTTAAAGATTATTAGTTAAAGAATAACTTCTAGAAGAAAATGTCATGGTTGATATCATTGACACAATTTGAAATATTTTAATAAGTATAAAATATAATTGATGTTTACATTATAGAAGTAGAGAACAAATTAGACATATGCATATTAACTAATACTAATTTCAAAGTACACATACATACAAAATGATCATGTATACAGTTATATAATAATTTAAACAGAAAACGTTTAAGATGTAATTTTAAAATATCTTCTGACTAATCAGAAAATTATAAAACTTGAGTGTAGTTCTAAATATTTATATTAAATAATTGATATTGAGTTCAATCAGATTCTTGTGACTTTAATTTCTTTACTATTTCTCCTAAATTTACTATGTTACCTACTGCAGACTCCCTTGACTATGTATCCAGAGGATAACAATCCATCATTATTTTTTGTCAGACACTAATCTATTATAATACTGTGTAAGTAGACTGACAAGTGAAATGTGTCTTATACAGTACTAATATGAAAAATTTAATATTATTAAGTACATCAAGTACTATTGCCTATTGTTCACAGGGTTAATATTAATTTAAAAGTATATTTTTTATCAGAAAGTCAGAAAACTTTGCTCCTCGTGTTTATGTTGAAAATAAAAATATATTGATTGCAAGAAACTTTAAAATCATCCAGTTGTGGACTGAATAATAAACACAAAGTAATCCACTTTCTAATTCTGGACACTGTGACTGTTAACTTCAATCAATGTCCACTAAATTGCCAAGATCTTGACGATGTGAGATTATTTTTAACTTCCAGGTAATTAATCCTGCATAACCAAATGAACTAAAAATACTTAATAACCTGTGTCCATTTTAAAGAAATACAGGTAGAAATCTGGACATCCAGGAGAAGGCAGTGCTATGCAGACACCATAGGGAAAGAAAACAACCTGAGATACCCCAGGTAAGGACAGATTCCACATAGACTCCACAGAAACACCAGCCTTGCTGGCATACCTGGTCTGTAGCCAGCAAAACTTACTTTGGATTCCTTGTCTTCAGAACTGTAATATAATTATGATAATTCTGTATTGTTTTTTGCCGAGTATGTGGGCATTTGTTACTCTAGCACAGAAAGCTAATATTAATTATTTACTTTCTTTTTGTTTTAGCGGGCACCAGTAACATCTCCATTGTGAGACTTGTTAATGTTTTTGACATATCGAATACGCCACAGGTAGCTTGCCAGGTTCTGCCATGTGGACGGGATACTCTCGGTAGCTTGCCACGCTCTCTGAGAGGGGCAGAGGAATTGAACACAAGTCAGTCGTATGCACAGCAAATACCCTCTCTGCTGTGATATTGCTCCAGTCCAAAGGCATTCGCCTTGTACGCAGCTAACCCGAGTATGATTCCTCCATCCCTCTTGGTGAGCCTGGCAAGCTACCGAGAGTATCCTGCCTACACAGCAGAGCCTGGCAAGCTACCCGTGGCATATTGCATATGCCAAAAACAGTAATGACAAGTCTCACAATGGAGATGTTACTGGTGCCCCCTCGAGCAAATCCATGAACAACGGGATGACAGTGCTACAGTGCTACTACCTGTTCACTTGTTGGTCTTGCAGAGAGTACTGTGGAAAATGTTCACAGGAAAACCTCCAGTTCTTACTTGGCTGGTCAAGTAAAATTCTCTGATTTATTATTGATCACACTATTTTTCTTATAATATGAATTCAATCACTTATGGTATCTCTATCATCTTTCATTAGAGTGCCTACAACTTCTCACCATTTTGTCTTCATAAACTACAGCAACATACTCCTAAATAGGCAAAGAACTTTCATTTTACCTCTCTGCAATCATCCTACAGAAAGGCACTTTAAAATGTCAATTATGCCAAGTCACTTTCCCGTTCTGGAAATCACATTTCCTGAAGACAACATCTTCTCTTCACTATTAAAGTAAAATCAAATTGCTTACTGTGGCAGGAAGAGCAAACTTTATCTGCTCCTGAATTTTTCTATTTTTTTCTCTTTGGGGTTCACTTTGTTTCTGTTTCAGCCACTATGTTCAGGAAATAATTTCATCATTCTGCATATCTCTTCATATTTATATTTCCCCTTGTCAGGAAGAATATATTTTCTCAGAGAAATATAACCCACAAATCACTGTCCCTTTAGCCTAATGTCTTACTGCTTTTGCATTTTATATTTTGTTATAAAAATAATTATTTACATTGAAGACTAAGTCATGATCTTGGTGCAAATTTGACATCAAGCTGTTGTGCAATCTGAGACAGCATTCCAGACAACTCAGTAAGATCTGTCTCTGATGTTAGTAAACAATGATCTAGTCAATGAGTAATAATGGTCTAGTAATCAAAATGAACACAAGGTTGCATACAATTTACAAAGAGTCAAGTTAAGAGGCAGGAAGAAAATGACAGTGATCCAAGATTTAGGTTTTAAATACTTGGGAAGAAAATATGTCTTAAAAATAGTACCTAAGGATGTGCACTGGTGAAGGGATGGGTGTTCGATCATAGTATGACTGAGATTTGATCCTAAAAGCCCTATAACTGGTCTCACGGTGACTCAATTAAAAAAATAAACTATTAAAAAATTAAAAATAAATTAAAAAATAGTACCTAAGGGACCGGAGTGATAGTACAGTGGGGAGGGCATTTGTCTTGCATGTGGCTGACCGGGTTTGATTACCAGCATTCCAAAGGGACCTCAGCACTGCCATGATTGATTCCTATGTGCAGAATCAGGAGTAACGAACCCCTGAGCATAGCTGGGTGTGACCCCAAATGCAAAAAAAAAGTACTTAAAATGACTTATTTTGTATCAAAATTCAATATGACATTTTATAGAAAAAATAATATCAAACTGATAAATCAGGACTTGTTTCTTATCTTTATTTTTGCATATACTTCCATCCCTTTATCAATTTATATGACTATAGGAAGGACCATCATTTTAGAAAGAAGCAATAATTTTTATTGAACCATTATGTTATTTTCTTCAATTTCCCCCGTTTTTATATTAGCCCTTCATGACATTTTGCTTTGTTTTATTTGGGGGGGGGCATCACATCCGGCCATCGCAGGGTTTACTATTGGTTCTGCACTAAGGAAATACTCCTGGTGGTGCTTGGGGGACGATATAGGATACTGGGGATCAAACCTGGGTCACTGTATGCAAGGCAAACCCCTACCCACTGCACTGTCATTCTGATCCCTCATCACATTTTGAAAGTGCATTTTGTATTCATGTTGCTAAATACTCTCCCAGAATAGAAGTGGATGGAATGGTACCATGGTGCAAAAGAGAAGCGAATAAATATTGATCATAATAATTTTTAGTCAGTAGATGTTGCTCTATTTTTTGTCTTTTGTTATTCCTTTTTTTTCCTTTCCTACCTTTCTCCATCCCTCCCTTCCTTCCTTCCCTCCTCTAATCCTCCCTCCCTTCCTCCCTCCCTCCTTCCTCCTTCCTCCCTCCTCCCTCTCTCCCTTCCTTCCTTCCTTCCCTCCTCCCTCCTCCCTCCTCCCTCCCTCCTCCCTCCCTCCCTCCTCCTTCCCTCCTCCCTCCTCCCTCTCTCCCTTCCGCCCTTACTTCCTCCATTCCTTCCTTCCCTCCTCCCTCCTCCCTCCCTCCCTCCCTCTCTACTTTTCTTCCTTCCCTCACGCCTCCCTTATCCCCGTCATCCCCTCTTCCCTCCTTCCTCTCTCTCTCCCTTTCTTTTTCTTTCTTTCTTTCTTTCTTTCTTTCTTTCTTTCTTTCTTTCTTTCTTTCTTTCTTTCTTTCTTTCTTTCTTTCTTTCTTTCTTTCTTTCTTTCTTTCTTCCTTCCTTCCTTCCTTCCTTCCTTCCTTCCTTCCTTCCTTCCTTCCTTCCTTTCTTTCTTTCTTTCTTTCTTTCTTTCTTTCTTTCTTTCTTTCTTTCTTTCTTTCTTTCTTTCTTTCTCTCTCCCTCCTTTCTTTCTGTCTTTCTCTCTTTCCTTCTCTTTTTTCTCTCTTTCCTTCTCTCTTCCTCCCTTCCTCTCTCCCTCCCTCCCTTCCTTCCTGCCTTCCTTCCTTCCTTCCTTCCTTCCTTCCTTCCTTCCTTCCTTCCTTCCTTCCTTCCTTCCTTCCTCCCTCCCTCCCTCCCTCCCTTCCTCCCTCCCTCCCTCCTTTCTTCCCTCCCTCCCTCCCTTCCTTCCTTTCTTCCTTTGTACCTTTCTTACTTTCCTCCTTACTCATGTCTCTGCATTCATAAATAACTGCTGGTGATGCTCAGGGGACCATTTGGGGTTTTGGGTTAGCTACAAACAAGGCAAGTGCCCTACATGCTATAGTATCACTCTGTCCCAATATTTTGGTTTCTTATTCTCTATTACCTTCTTTTCAAACTTATTTTCATCTATGTTTATGTTTATAAGTTGTTTAAGAGCAAGTTTAAAATGTTATGTATCTTTTCAATTGGGAAATAATTTTTTAAAAAGTTCCCAGAAATTTTGAAAATTTAAGACATTTAAGACATCTTTTGTCTTCTGAGATAAATATTTAAGACAACATTTGTTTTTGGAGATTACAGCTTGGGAGACTTTATTATGTCTTTGAGGAATTTAGAGAGCATTGTAAATGTTTGTTTTAGGGAAGAAATTTCAGTGATTTTCAATCAAGTAAATCAACAATTTAGTGTACCACAGTGAATATCATTCATATCAGTGAGCAGTTGTTTTAGCATTCTCATAGGAAACATTAATGTTTCATTTGATGATAAAAAAGTAGTTACTTATTGGAAAATAAATTGAAATGCTTTTCTAGAACTTATTATATAAAAAAGCAAGGTGTTTTTTAACTGAATTTTGACACAATAATAGCACCAGCTCTTAATTTTCAAAACTTTCTAAAGTGGTAAATGATAGGTTCTTGTTTATTTCATATAGCCTATACACATATACTGAACTCAGGTTGAGATGACCACTACTTGTGGGCCAATATTCAAAGAAAATGTTTTGCGTGACAAAATTAGTTCTATTCAGGAGCTAAAAATCTTAGGGTTGGTAGACTTATCTACTCTCAGTTTGGAGGTAGTGGTTTGTGTAGAACTAATTTCAAAAGTAAGATAGAAGAAAATTCTGGGAAGTGGCTTAGTGGGAGGAGAGATTTCAATGACCCTCAGGGGACTTTTCAGAAAGCCTGTGGTTCACTCCACCATAGCTACTGTCCACTATCCAAAGCGGAACTGACTTAGCATCATACACAATGCACAGGAACATTCTGTAAGATTGGGAGACTGAACATGAGCCACAGTTGGGTTAAAGGTTATAAGAAATAAAAATTTGAGGAAAAAATGGAGGTGATTTATTTTTTATAGATTTCAAACATATTGCACATACATGTATTCTTAATCTTTCAAACATATTTCTTAAATACTGTCTAGACAAATGAAGCAACAAAACCAGCAGAGTGATAAAAGGGTGTGCATTGGCCAGTGTATTTTTAAAAATTTATTTATTTTATTAAATCACCATGTGGAAAGTTACAAAGTTTTCAGGCTTATGTCTCAGTTATACAATGCTCGAACACCCGTCCCTTCACCAGTACACATATTACTCCACCAAAAACCCCAGTAAACCTTCTACCCCCCACCCCCGCACCCCCACCTGCGTAGCTGATAAATTTCACTTAATTTTCTCTTTACCTTGATTACATTCCATATTTCTTTTTTTTAACAACAAACTTAATTTTATTTTAAGTTTTTCATGAATTACTTTACTTTTTTTTTTAATTTTTATTAAATCACCATGTGGAAAGTTACAAAGTTCTCAGGTTTATATGTCAGTTATACAATATTCAAACACCCATCCCTTCACCAGTGCCCATATTCCACCACCAGAAACCCCAGTATACACCCCGCCCCCACCCCCTACCCCCTACTGTATAACTAATGAATTTCACTTCATTTTCTCTTTACCTTGATTACATTCCATAATTCAACACAAAACTTACTATAGTTGTTGGAGTTTCCAACCAAGAGAGACAGACCTACTACATTTGATAATTAGATTTTCATTGCTGGAAATGAAGAGATATGTAGCCCCACTGCTACAAGTACATAACTCTCTCTCTCTTTTTTTTTTCCTTTTTCCTTTTTTTTTTCTTTTTCCCCCTCATCCCCCTTCCTGCGCCTCATAGTATGGTGTATGCCACGCCACGTCAGCCAGCGTGGGGCTTTTGCTTAATTCACAGTCCACAGGTGGCTGCTACATTAAAAACCTTCAATATTTCAACAAAAACTTACTGTTATTATTTGGAGTTTCCCCCCCAAGTCAGACCTGTTCAAATGGAACCGTTTCACATTGCTGACAATTATAAATGTTAAGTCGTTTTGGATTTCTGTATAAAGTCCAGAGAAAATTCTGCCAGAAATTACATAGCCCAGCTCACAGTCCCAGTGCATTGCTGTAAGAAGTCTCTGAATTCAAAGTATTTAGGCTCAGAGGGGCCAATTCGCGCTCAGCGGCTCCGGATTTATCTGGACCAAGGGCGTGCCGGTTACGCCCCCTTCCCATGAGTTCCTGGGAGCCCCAAAAGTAAAAACCGAATACCTGTGGGTTTGGAGTCACAGAAGATGGCGCCTGCCACATGGGTGCCGCCAGCCCGCCGCTTTCCGTGCAGGAAGACAGGGTGGGGAGGAAAAAAAAATCCACCCCCGGCAGCACAGAGTTGTAGCCCAGTTCGGTGTCCCAGTGTATCGCTATCGGATGTTGCGCTGGATGCCCGAATGTGTTACATCTTTGGAATCAAAGTCTTTAGGCGCAGAGGGTCCCACATTCCATATTTCAACACAAAATTTACTATTGTTGTTGGAGTTTCCCCGAAAAAAAAAAGCAGCCCTGCTGACAAGGAAGCATTTGATAATTAGTTTTCCATTGCGAGACTGTGAACTAAGCCATAGACCCATGCTGCCCCATGAAGGGAAATGATGCAATTTCTAACATAAATCTCCCTGGACTTAATTACTAAAATACTAAAATACAGAAATCCTAAACTGCTATTGCGGGCGTGCAACTTCATATCTCCTCATTCTCAGCGTTGGCCAGTTTATTTGAACCATTTGAACCCTGCTTAAAGAACCAAAGATCTACACCTTTAAGTTCTACCTTTATCTATTTTCCTAAAACGGCTTTTGTTCAAATTTCCCTTAGCCAAAAACAGTAACAAATCTCATAATGGAGAGGTTACTGGTGCCCACTCGAGCAAATCGATGAGCAACGAGATGACAGTGACAGTGACAGTGAGTCACTCTTAATTAGTTACTTTGTTTGTAATTAAATTTTACTTTTATGTTTCTTTTAGGAGCTTGATTCAAACATAATTGACATATAAAAACAAAAAATACCCAAAAAAAGTATGTATACATAAAATTTCTAAAACTTCTTCACTTTCTATGACTGAAAATTTATACTTGTTATCTCCCATTTACTCTTTTACGCAGCCTTGGTTAGCCATTATTGTGCTCTTTATTTATGAGCTGGATAATGTGAAATAAATATTTCTAAGAGATATTTTTATTAATATATATATTGTGATGTTATTCATAAAAATCACTGTCACTGTATCACTGTCATCCTATTGTTAATCTATTTACTCCAGCTGGCACAAGTAATGTCTCTATTACACTCAGCCCTGAGATTTTAGCAGCCTCTTACTCGTCTTCCCCAAGCATTGGAGGCTCTTTCAGGGTCAGGAGCATGAGACCTATTGTCACTGTTTTTGGCATATTGAATATGCCATGGGTAGCTTGCCAGGCTCTGCCGTGCGGGCGGGATACTCTCGGTAGCTTTCTGGACTCTCTGAGAGGTATGTATATATCTGTTACTGTATTTGGGGTATGAATACACCACGGGGAGCTTGCCAGGCTCTCCCTAGCAGGGAATAGACTTCATCAAAATAACGTCATGGAAATAAGTTAATATATTACATACTTAAAGTGAGCTATAAGTATTAAAATAAACAGAGACTGACATAAGTGACAACATGCATAAACTGAAGGGCATTATATTAATTAACATAATTCATAGAGGATATATATCCTAGCTTTATTGTAAAAGAATAAAACAAGCATAAAATCATTATCATTTGCTACTCTAAAGCTTAAATGTGAATTATTGTGCTACTAACCAGAAAATATGTAGAGAAAAAAAAAGTTAAAAACTACAGCATGAAAATTTTCATTATAAGAATCTTGTTCATGTTCACCGAAAGATTATTTCATTGTCTCCCATTATTTCACATCTGAGTCAAATCAACTGTAATGAGTATTGGTTTTTGATGCACAATCTGTTTTTCTTTTTTTCTTTCTTTCTTTAATTTTTGAAAAAATTTGGCAACACCTGGCAGTTTCCAGAGGTTACTGCTGGTTTGGAACTCAAGAATCACTCCTGGAAGTGCTCGGGGGACCATATGGGATGCAAGGGATTGAACTTAAGTTAATCGCTTGCAAGGCAAACACCCTACCTCCTCTATCTTTGCAGCACCACAATCTGTCATTCTTTAGCTATAAAAAACAATGTTTGTAGCTGGAGCGATAGCACAGCAGATAGGGCGTTTGCCTTGCACACGACCAACCCGGGTTTGAATTCCAGCATCCCATATGGTCCCCTGAGTACTGCCAAGGGGAATTCCTGAGTGCAGAGCCAGGAGTAACCCCTGTGCATCGCTGGATGTGACCCAAAAAGCAAAATAATAATAATAATAATAATGTTTATATTTATATATAAAATATAAAATCGTGTTTATCAAAACATAGCAAGAGCTTATTACCTGAAAATAATAATTTGAACTATAGATAATTGCCCTTTTCTGATGATGAGCATATTTATTACTAGTCATTTGTGAGTTCAATATAGACAATAGCTGTCAGGAATATCTTTAAATAATTTCAATAAGAAATATAAATGTATAACTTGATACAAGTTATAATTGTATATTGTCAAAAATATAAGAGTACAATGATATTTCTTCTCTTGGCTTCCCTAGTTCATAATAAAAGGAGATTTTTCTTGATGAACTTCATATTTTCTTCTATAGTAATGATTGTATAAGAATTCCTTGTAAAGAAAACATTTCGGACTAGTACTTACTGAGGAGTTATTGATCCTCTAAAGATTATATAACTAGGAAATACATTTCACTTCCAATAAAGACTTACATGCATATCAAAGTCATAAGCGAAAACATCAGCAATATCTGGCCTCTTGAGTTGAATTTAACTTGTTTGCAACTGAATTTGTTAAAATTCCATTTTATCAAATATTAATTATAAAATATCACCCTCTAATTGTAGAATGTGAACTGAACTACTGCTCCACTTTAATATTGTTTCTGAATCATTATTAAAATGTATTATTGCTATATACATTACATCCACTGGGTTGCTGGGACTCAAGGGAGGCAATTATTTTGCTTGGAATTTGGCAGAAATATGAAAAATAATCATAATTTTAAATCTTTGCATTCTGTAATTTTATAACCTACATTTGGATTTTTGTACTCATAATAATAGTAATTATTATTAACAATTCATGTTGCATAAAAATGGAATGGAATTAAATAGAAACTAACTTCAACATGATTATGCTGTTGAACGATTTCACTGTTCAATCCAAGAGACTGAAAATTAGTCTGTCCCATGTATAGGGAATTATGACAAATTATGATGGGTGATAAAATTGAAATAGGCATATTTTCATGTTCTAAGCAAAATAATATTTAAGAAAGAATAATATAAAGACAGAATAAAATATATATTGCACTGTCAGTTCACTGTCATCCTGTTGTTCATCAATTTGCTTGAGTGGGCACCAGTAATGTCTCCATTGTGAGACTTGTTACTGATCTTGGCATATCAGATATGCCACGGTTAGCTTGCCAGGCTCTGCTGTGAGGGTGGGATACTCTCTGTAGCTTGTTGGGCTCTCCAAGAGGGACAGAGGAATCAAACCTGAGTGGGCGGTGTGCAAGGAAAATGTCCTACCCACTGTGCTACTGCTCCAGTCCAATATATATATTATAGTCATAAAGAAATACTTTGAATGCTATGAAATTCTATTCATGAGTTTTTGAAAATATTGAGTTTTTTAGGATGATCTTATTTACCTGTGGTATCTAAAATAACTATGTCACTGTCACTGTCATTCCGTTGCTCATCGATTTGCTCGAGCGGGCACCAATAATGTCTCCATTGTGAGACTAGTTGTTACTGTTTTCGGCATATCCAATACACCACAGGTAGCTTGCAAGGCTCTGCCATGCAGGTGAGATACTCTTGGTAGCTTACCAGGCTCTCTGAGGGGCAGAGGAGTCGAACCCGGGTCGGCCGTGTGCAAAGTGAACACCCTACCCGTTGTGCTATGACTCCAGCCCTAGAATACTATACAAGAAAATTTAGTGACTGGGGATTTAAAGGTGCCTAGATTAGCCTTCCAGAGAATAAGGAGGGAAAGGACAGTGTTTAAAGAAATTAAGTGGGAAAGAAGATGATGAAAAAGGGATGGAGTGGGGGCAGCTGTCAAGGTCCCTGGTTATACCAGTGATGTGGGAGACTGATATATCCATATATGAAAAGCACAGACTCAACAAAATTGTAAACATGAGATCTAAACTACACAGGTATAAAATATGCCTGTCAAGGGAGGTGGGGGAAGAGTAGGATGGGGTGTCAAGAGGCAGCAGGGGAAGATAGGTAGAGGGAGGTTGATATTGATGGTGTGATTGGTACTGAAGTATGTCTAAAATCTAACTGTCAATAACTTTGTTAATTACAATTTTTATTAAATATATTTTATTAAATATATGATATATATTTACTAAAATAGATATTGTGCTTTTCTTGCTTGAGTCATAAATTTAAAAATATATATTGGCAACCTACTGCTTAAAATACTATCATATATGTATAATCAGAAACATAGCGTTATTAGTGGAAAATACATTTTCTGAGAATTTTGTGTATCCAGAAAAAAACAGTATAATTGTAACTAAATACAGTCATAATTGTAACTAAATGCAATCATAATCTAAATGATAGATTTTTTCCTCTATAAATTTGAGTTTTTTACATATATTTTATTGCTGTTTTTGTTTTGAAAGAAATGGGGATCAAATTCAGGGCCTTATAAGTGTTCCATCATTTATGCACAGACATGGGTTTCTGTAATTTATTTTCATGCCAACCTACGATAAATTCAATATGAATTTTGGAAGCAGCACAGAGTACATTAAAAAAAAAAGTTCTTAAATGAAAATGTGCTCTGTCCTTTTTTATTTTGTTTTGTGACAAGAACACAAAATTGAAAAAAAGGCACTATCATATAAAAATTTGTTGGTGAACCTTCATCTTTATTACAGTTTATAGGCAACCATTCACTGACATATTTTGGGAATTGCTTCTTTCTCAAATCAGGTAACTGTTTCTGCGCACATATGAAAATTCTATCTTCTTTATGAGGAACAGCTGTGTTCTTTGAGGGCCAAAGGACATTGTCTATGCATACATTGTGATTTTTGCTAGTGTAAATTCCGTTCAAGTATAACTGAAGGCAGTCTTTTTAAAAAATTTCCATTGATTCTTTTTGCCAGATCTATATAAACTCAGTAACAAGTAAATTTAAAGCAGAATTATACAAAGGACTTCATAGGCAATTTCATGTCACTGGCTGCTAGGTTCCTGGAAATGTAGAAAATCAAGCCAGACTCCTAAAATCCCGAGTCTTAGCAATTTGATCTGACAAACAAGAACTCAGCACTCATAGCCTGCATTCACTTGTAAAATAATTAAAACTTCAAGAACATTCTACTGAATGGAGGAAACTTTCACACACTACTGGAAAAAGGGTTAATATCGAAGACATATAAATAACAAAAATGATACAATAGAATAATATCACTGTAAAAATTGGGTGACTGAATAAACAATTCTTTAAAGAAGACAAAGCCTTCTTTAAAGAAGACATGGCCTGGAGCAAAAATCTAAAAGTTTGTCATAACTTATAATCAGAGAAGTGCAATTAAAATTCAGGATGAATCTCACCCACCCCTGCGCCACCATCCTGCAGCGCAGCTCCCAATTTTCTCCTCCCAGAGGGGAATACTGATAGTGAACTGGAAGGTTCCACCACCACCCTACTACAAAAACATGAAGAAACAATGAAAATCTCTATCACAAGGAGAAGATGATGAAAAGAGTCCAGATGCCTCAACAAGCATTACCCACAAATACGATCTCTCCGAAAAAGAATTCAGAGATGAAATGTTGAAGATGTTCAATGAACTCAAAGAAATGGTTCAATAAACATCCAGTACATTAAAGGAGGACATGAAAAAAACAATGGAACGAACAGCCGAGAAAATACAAGAAGAAATGAGAGCAGAAATAAAAAACCTACAAAGAGAAGTGTCACGAATTAAGGATTCTAGAGAATCCTTAATTAAATTAATTAAATTAAAAACTCAGTGGGTACCCTCAATAGTAGAATGGATACAGCTGAAGACAGAAGCAGTGAGCTTGAAGATGAGCTACAGGAAAATTACAGGCAACAAAAAGCAATGGGAAAAAAAACTCAAAATAGCTCTTAGGCGAATCAGAGGCCTAGG
The DNA here is from genome assembly GCF_027595985.1 of Sorex araneus. NCBI lineage: Eukaryota > Metazoa > Chordata > Mammalia > Eulipotyphla > Soricidae > Sorex > Sorex araneus. The sequence goes on along the minus strand of NC_073303.1, from coordinate 340,710,157 downwards.
GGATTCATTAGGAACAACATTAGAATCATTGGAGTACCAGAAGGACAGGGGGACAACCCCAATTAAAAAGCCACAGATAAAAATATCATTGCTGAAACATTCCTAGAATTGAGAATGCAGGCATCCAGATCCAAGCAGTCTGAAGAGTTCCAGGTAAAAGAGACCCTAGTAAAAAGACTCCAAAACATATCATAGTCAGAACGATGGATGCCACATATAGAGATACAATTCTGCAAGCAGCAAGGTCAAAGAAGGAAACCACATACAAAGGAGCACCCCTCAGATTTACAGCAGACCTATCCGAGGAAACCCTCCGAGCCCGAAGACAATGGTGGGACATAGTGAAAAAACTCAAGGAAATGAACACCTCACCAAGAATACTTTATCCGGCTAAACTCTCACTCAAACTCGAAGGAACCATACACTATTTCTTGGATAAATAACAGCTCAGGAACTTCATAGACTCAAAACCAAACTTAAAAGAAGGAATAAAGGGGCTACTGTAAGAAAAGAAAAAACTCTACAAGCACAACAAACCCCTACAGATCGATGGCACAAAACCCATGACAATAAAATGCATCAATTAAGAGACACAGAGTGGCAAAATGGGTTCAGAAACTAAACCCAACATTCTGCTGCCTACAGGAAACACATCTGAAGAGTCAGCAAACACAGACTCAAAGTCAAAGGATGGAAAACAATCCTGCAAACAAACAACTCCCTCAAAAAAGCCGGAGTGATACTTTCCATGTTGATCCACTTATATGCAAATTTCATGACTTCATGTTTTCTGACAGCTACATAGTATTCCATTGTGTAAATATACCAAAGTTTCTTTAGCCAATCATCTGTTTTCGGGCACTCTGGTTTTTTCCATATTGTGGCTATTGTAGACAGAGCGGCAATGAACATGGGATGCTGAGTGAAATGAGTCAGAAAGAAAGAGACAGACATAGAAAGATCGCACTCATATGTGGAATATAAAGTAGCTGAGAGGTACAAGCTTACAATGTTGAGATTCTTGGCAGACATTTCTCTGGATTTAGTTACTAAAATACTAAAATACAGGAATCCAAAACTATGCTGCTGCTAGTGCGGCCTCCTGACTTCATATCTCTTCATTCTCAGCAATGGAAAACAAATTACCAAATGCTTTCTTTTCAGCAGTTTGACTTTAGGGGGGAAAAACTCCAAATCAATAATAGTGAATTTTTTTTGTTTAAATATTGAATGTAATCAAAGTAAAGTGAAAGTAAAGTGAAATTTCCCAGTTACACATGCGGGGTGGGGGGCTGGGGAGGTGGGGGGGAAGGGAGATATATCGTGATTCTTGGTGGTGGAATATGTGCACTGGTGAAGGGATGGGTGTTTGAGCATTGTATAACTGAGACTTTAACCTGAACACTTTGTAACTTTCCACATGGTGAATTAATGAAAGAATTAAAAAAAAAAAAGCCGGAGTGGCCATACTAGTATCCGATAATATGGATTTCAGGTTGAAAAAGATTAGAAGGGACAGCTAAGGCCATTTTTTTACTAATCAAGGGATATGTGCAGCAGGAAGAAATCACACTCCTAAATGTGTACGCACCTAATGAGGGACCAGATAAATACTTAAAACAACTGCTAACAGATTTTAACAGGGACATTGCTAGCAACACAGTAGTAGTTGGAGACTTCAACACTGTCTTATCAACTCTAGATATATCTACATGATTAAAACTCAGCAAGAAAACACTGGCTTTGAAGCAAGAGACAGAAGAGAGAGGGTCAATAGATCTAGACAGGGCTTTGCATCCCAAAAAGAAAGAATACACATTTTTCCAGTGCACACAGAGCATTTTCTAAAATAGACCACGTGCTGGGTCACAAAACATACCTCAATAGAATCAGGAAGATAGAAATTGCATCAACTACCTTTTCAGATCAGGATGCACTGAAGATAGAAGTTATTCACTTACAGACTGCTGGTGGAAATGCCGAATGGTTCAGCCCTTTTGGAAAATGGTGTGGACGCATCTCAAAAAATTTGACATTGAGCTCCCATTTGACCCAGCACTTCTGGAAATATATCCCGGAGATGAAAAAAGTATAGTAGAATGGACATTTGCTCTTATATTTTCATTGCAGCACTGTTTACAATAGCCAGAATCTGGAAAAAAAACCAAGTGCCCGAGAACAGATGACTAGTTAAAGAAATTTTGGTACATTTACACATTGGAATACTATGCAGCTGTTCGAAAAGATGAAGTCATGAAATTTGCATATAGGTGGATTAACATGGAAAGTATCATGTTAAGTGAAATGAGTCAGAAAGAGAGGGACAGTTAGAAAAATTGCACTCATTTGTGGAATATAAAGTAACAGAATGGGAGACTAACACCCAGAACAGCAGAGATAAGTACCAGGAGGATTACTCCACAGCTTAGAAGCTGGCCTTGCATACTGGGTGAAAAGGCAGCTCAGAGAGAGAAGGGACCGTCAAGTAAAGGGTGCTAGGAGGGGCCGCTTGGGATGGGAGAGGTGGGCTGAATGTAGACTATAGACCGAACATGATGGCCATGTTTCTTATACTTGTTTAGTTACTGATATATTAAAATACAAATTTATGCTTATTTATAAGTTCTAAACATTGTATTCCTTATATTTTATTTTATAGTTCTTTTATTTTCATTATGACTTGTTTTATAAAAATGCAATCTCTACTGAAACCACAAACCCAAAAAAGAGAGAGAGAGACAGCAAAAGGGAATGCCCTGCCAGAGAGGCGAGAGGCGGGGTAGGGTAGAGGTGGTGGGAGGGATGCTGGGACCATTGGTGGAAAATGGCCACTGGTGGAGGGATGGGTACACAATCATTGTATGACTGAAATGCAAGCAAGAAAGTTTGTAAGTCTGTAATGGTACCCCACGGTGTTCACTAATAAAAAAATTACGATGAACCATAACCTAACGCTGGTGAGAATGATCAATTTTTAAAAGATGAGAAAATATCAGTGCTTATGGGAATGTGTGTGGAAGGAAACCTCACTTAGTGGTGGTAATAAAAAATCTCTATAAGCATAAGGTTTCTCTAATAAATAAAAATATAAGTTAAACATGATCAAGTTAAAGAAACCCAGTGTTGAATATCTGTCCAGAAACACTAAAAGCACTGATTCAAACAGAGGCATGCACATTTATCACTTGTCACTTGTCACTTGTTGTCCTGTTGGTCAAGCGGGCACCAGTAACTTCGCCATTTGTCCCTGTCGTGTGCTAGTGCAGCCCAATGATATCTACTTGCTCCAGGAACAGGAAGAGCCTCAAAATCATTCATTCAAGGATTTGATGAAGAAATCTAACCATCTAGTTGGTGGGCCGACACGCAGTCTTGTGACGTCCCATGGAATCCAGTCGGTAACAGCTCTAGTCCAGCGGTTGTCTCTGAATCGCATTATGTGACCAGCCCATCTGATTTTTGATGCCTTGGCAAACGAGACAGCATCCCTGATTCTTGACCATTGACGGAGGTCAGAACTCTGCATTCCTTCTCTCACTTGAATGAGACGTGATACTCCTAGCATAGCTCTTTCGATTCCTCTTTGGGGTACCCAAATAATGTTCCCATCCTCTTTGCATAGGGCTCAGGTCTCTGTGGTGTATGTTAGTGCAGGAAGAATGGTGGAATCGAATGATGTGCCTGGAGTCGGAGGTTCTTTGTCCTCTTAACCACTTCTTCAATGCTATTGAAGGCATTCCACACTGCTCTCTTCTTCCTGTGCAGTTCTGGCGCCAAGTTGTTCCTCATATTTATTTCTCTACCCAGGTACACATAGCTGCTGCATTCAGAGATGTTCCTTCCATTGAGAGCAAATGGAGCTTCAGGGACCAGTTCATTTTGCATGAACATTGTCTTAGTGAGATTCAGCTGCAATCCGACCTTTCCACACTCGTGGTCGAAGTCGGCTAGCATTTGTGCCGCTTGGCTAATGTTTGGTGTTATGAGAACAATGTCATCAGCGAAGAAGAGGTGGTGTAATTGCCGACCATCTATCTTCACTCCCATTCCTTCCCATTTCAGTCATCGCATGATGTTCTCGAGGGTGGCACTGAAGAGTTTTGGTGAAATGGTATCACCCTGCAGCACCCCTCTCGACATCAGTGATCACTTCCTTGTAGAATGGTGAGATCCTGGTGGTGAATCCACTATACAGCTCTTGGAGCATTTTGATATACTGAGTTTGAATGCCCTGTTTTGCTAGGGCTTTGATGACCGCTTCAGTCTCAACAGAATCAAAGGCCTTCTTTAAGTCAATGAATGTCAGACAGAGCGGCATCTTGAACTCTCACAAAACTTCAATGAGTTTGGTCACTGTGTGGATATCGTCTATCGTGCTGAATCCCCCTTGGAACCCGGCTTGCTCGAATGCTTGTCCTTCATCTAAGTTTTCTACCTATTCTATTCAGGATGACATGAGTGAAAAACTTGTAGACGACAGACAGCAGGCAGAATGGGCGATTCAGACACTGATTCAAACAGAGGCATGCACATTTATATCCTTTGAAAAACCATTAAAACATCAAAGTTTTAGAAACTACCCTCATGTTCAATGACAGGTAAGTATATAAAGAATTTGTTGTACAATACTTAACTACACTGTGAGAAGAAAAGATGAAATTGAGCTAGAACAAGTCAGTTAAAAGAAGTAAAAAAAAATGCCACATGACTTCATTCATTCTAGATATGTAAAGGAATAAAGGAAGAGAACAGAAAATGCCCAAGAAAATCTGTCCACTAATTGAGAACAGAACTGAGAAGAGAGGTGGGTAGAAGGAAAATGTCTTAGGGATTATGGTGAGGGGTTTTTAGCACTTTGTTTTTCAAATGGCTTTATTAAAATTGTACCCCTGAAATATATAAAGACTTATACACTTGTAAATAAAATTCACTGAAACAACTGTAAATTAAAAATAATTTTCAATAATCAATCTTCCTGCTGGTGAAAAAGATTCTTTATTCATTTGTAGGTTGATAGACATAATTAAATGTTTTTATTTGGAATAACATCAAAAATCTAAAAATATTTCTAAAAATTGAATGGCTTTGTCAGATATAAACTAACAAACCTTTAGAATTTCTTATACTTGTTTAGTTACTTATGTATTAAAATACAAATTTATGCTTATTTATAAGTTCTAAATATTGTATTCCTTACTGGTTCTTTTATTTTCATTAGGACTTGTTTTATACAAATGCAATTGCTCAAAAATAATCATTAATTTCTCTGGACTCTATGGTTTATTGTTCACTGAATTTAACATGATGATTTTTATTTTATTTATTTCTTTTTTTTTTTTGCTTTTTGGGTCACACCCAGCGATGCTCAGGGGTTACTCCTGGATCTGCACTCAGGAATTACTCCTGGTGGTGCTCAGGGGACTATATGGGATGCTGGGAATCGAACCCCGGTCGGCCGAGTGCAAGGCAAACGCCCTACCCTCTGTGCTATTGCTCTTTAGAGTTTCTACCATATTGTGTTCTGAGGCCAATAATATTAAATATGATTTAACATTCATTTGAACTCCTAAGAATATAACTACTATGTATGACAATCAAAGTTGTACCTATGATGCTTTAAAGAATTGCTTTGTTTTCATCATCACCTATTACTAGTTGAATATCCAATAATTTTTTTTTTATTAATAGTTTATTTTTAATTAGTGAGTCAACGTGAGGGTACAGTTACAGATTTATACATTTTTGTGCTCATGTTTCTCCCTTACAAAGTTTGATAACCCATCCCTTCACCAGTGCCCATTCTCCACCACCAGTAAACCCAACATCCCACCCCCCCTTCCCAGTCCCGTCTCCCCCCACCCCACCCTGCCACTATGGCAGGGAATTCCCTTTTGTTCTCTCTCTCTGGTTAGGTGTTGTGGTTTGCAAAAAAGGTGTTGAGTGGCCATTGCGTTCAGTCTCTAGTCTATATTTGGCCCGCATCATCTTTCCCCCACATGACCAACAACCACATTTTACTTGCTGTTCCCTTCTCTGAGTTGCCCAGAATGAGAGAACAGCCTCCAAGCCATGGTGACAACCTCCTGGTACTTATTTCTACTATTCTTGGGTGTTCGTCTTATAGTCTATTATTCTATATTCCACAGATGAGTGCAATCTTTCTATGTCTGTCTCTCTCTTTCTGACTCATTTCACTTAGCATGATAGTTTCCATGTAGATCCACTTATATGCAAACGTCATGACCTCATTTTTTCTGACAGCTGCATAGTATTCCATTGTATATATGTACCAGAGTTTCTTCAACCAGTCATCTGTTCTAGGGCACTCGGGTTTTTTCCAGATTCTGCCTATTGTAAACAGTGCTGCGGTGAACATATAAGTGCATATGTCACTTCGACTATACTTTTTGGCTTTTCTGGGATATATTCCCAGCAGTGGTATTGCTGGGTCAAATGGGAGCTCAACCTCAAGTTTTTTGAGAGTCGTCCATACTGTTTTCCAAAAGGGCTGAACTAGCCGGCATTCCCACCAGCAGTGTAGAAGGGTCCCTTTCTCCCCACATCCTCTCCAACAGCGGTTGCTTTTGTTCTTTTGGATGTGTGCTAGCCTCTGTTGAATATCCAATAATTAATAAACTTGTTAGTTTCTTATAATATGACTGAAACTACTGCAACATATCATATTTTTAGGGGAACAATCACTTATTCATGAAATCAAGGGATGTTAGTTGTGAGTCACCATTCATAGATTAAATTTTACATTAACTTGAATTTTGACATGTAAATTATAACAAAGTCATTATATTAAAGAAACTGAATCCAAACTATAGACAGATTTATAAATGTGAATGTGTGGTAAATGTGACAAGAATTAAGTAATCTGTATTGTTGCACAATAGGAAATATATTGCATAAGAAGCAAATAGTGGTTAAAAATTTTAGGGGTTGGATATATACATATATATACAACTTTAATATCCCATCACTTAATCCTGTATATGTACACAATAGATATAGATATAGGTAGACAGACAGACAGACAGATAGATAGATAGATAGATAGATAGATAGATAGATAGATAGATAGATAGAAAGATAGATAGATATTTTTTGAATGCCACATGCAGCTGTACTCAGAGCTTATTTCTGGCTCTGAACTCAGGAATTAGCTGTGCTCTCGGGACCACATCCAAGGCTGGGAGTAGAAACCAGGTCTGCAACGACCAAGGTAAGTGCCTTACTTGCTGTATCTCTGTGGACTATTTAAGAATGGTATTTTCATAATTACTTTATAATTTATAGGTGAAGAACAAAAATCATGGTAATTCTAGAAATATAAATTAGTATACAAAGCAGAGTAAAAATTGATATGTTTACAGTAAATAGAGATAAGGCCAGAAATGAGACTGTATAGGAAATTAAAGGATAGGTTAAGGGATATTTTACTGGGCATATTCAGAGAGTTTTAAAACAGATACTTAATATGTTAAACCGTGTGGTCTTAATTATTGACTAAATCATTCTGGCCTTCATTGTCATAATTTTCCAGTTTATTTTAAAAATAACACTTTTCCTAACTGTCTATCTTTGTATAGGCTAATTATATACATCGTGTTTAAAGTTTTCATATTTTAGAGCTTGGTAAAACATCGCATTGATTTTTTTCCCCCAAGCTTATTTAAGCACTCATATGATTTAGGCTTCATGGAACAAATTGTGACTAATATAGGAAGACTCCACTCCAATACACCCCTCTGTCATACTAATAGCAAGATTAATAAGATCCTTTACATTCCAAAGAACAGAGGTAAGATCCATGTGAGATTGGCATATTATAATAACAATAAGTTACAACTAATAAAATATTAATATTAACTACTATGCATTGAATGCTAGCCCTGTGAGAGACCTGAGGTGAAGCCCTTGAGTATTCTTCCCCTTAGCCCTTAGTCCTCATAGCAAACCGATTGCGGTTGCACTTCACTGACTAACAGACTGGAACTTCAAAATGCCCGGGCCTTACAGATAAAGACCGAAGTGCCACTCTGTCAGATTTCAAATAATCTCGTAAAACAGAAGGTTAATGAAATAACTCTACTAAACCCAATAACTAATGTATGTTCAGGATGTAATTTAGACTCAGAAAATAATGTAATATGCTCAATTACAATTAGCATTAAAATGAGATAAGCAGTTTCATTGTTAAAATATTTTATTACTCATTTAATATCTAATAGATGTAGATATTCTTAAAACAATGTATACAAAGAACATAATTTGAATTCAAATGTTATACTTCTGATTCCAGTGTAAGCGTTGGAAGTAGTTTAAAATTTTTGTATGAATATAGATAAATTGAACATTTACATGAAAGCGCTTTTATTTTTGAAGACATAATTTTGAATCTGCGGAATATGTGTGTATGTTTGTGTATAATGAGTCAAATTGGAATGCTGCAACCTATAATAATAGGAACTGTCATCTTTAAGAATCAAAAGTAGCCCACGTACAAACTATTTAATTGAAAATGAAAATAGCTATGTTACTTCTTTGATATGCTACTTGCGAGGGTATAATATAGGAATGTAATAAAAAGGTTTAGAAATTCCACTTTCTAATGACCTTAATGATATAAGCAAGGTTAAAACCACATGAGGCATCATGAAAATTTATAACAAATATATATTAATCATATGTGCTAACTTTACGGACAAAATCAGATTATTCTAGCTGTCAGCATATATGTAAAATATAATTGACAACACATATGGCATACTGTGGTCAAGTATACTCTAGTTTTTCACCTAACTTTCTTTAACAATAAACCTTAGATAAAGATGAGGATATAAGAATATGAAATTAAGCTGTATATTCTTGTTGCAAAAGTCATGTAAATTTGATTTTAAAATATCATATTTACATTCTAAAATATGTTAAATTTGAAATAATACTTTTAATGATGAGTTTCACCTTAAGTAACATTAGTTTTTATTGGTTCTTACACTAAGACTGAGGATTCTGCTAGATTATTGTTTTTGAATTATCTCAGAAATTGACTGCCAAAAGTTGAAATTACTAATATTGGCTATAATATTTGCATAAATTGGAAATGATATATTGCCTATGGAAAAACTTGAGAGGAACCACAATAACAATGTTTACACTTTATTATTATTTCCTGTACTATGTTATTTGTAACAGCTTTGCCTTTCCATTCACTTTTGTGTTCCTTCATCTTCACCATACAAATGTTCCAGTAATAGGCTACTAAATAAAGAGGTAAATGTAGGAATCAATTGGACTCAGCTATTTGTCATGATAACAATCTGTAGCTGACAATCAAATATATCAGTGAATCTAGATAACCCAGACTAAACAGCCAAACTATATACTTGTGAACTAAATGAACACATTGATTTGGGTCACTCAGGTTTGGAATGATTTTCTGAACATCACAGTAGGTTGATTCATATCCCATACTTTGATTTTAGTTTTGAATTCTTTATAAACCTTTATTGAATATAAGTATATATATAATTTAAAACGTTAATTTCAGTTATATATTTTCATATTTTTATACCTAAAGAAGTCTATTCTTTTATCCTTCCTTATTTTCTTGTTATTTTTATTGAGTCACTCAAAGATACACAGTTACAAATCTTTTGTGATTCAGTTTTAGTCATACAATATTCCTACACCCATCCCTCCACCAGTGTATGTTTCCACCATCAATGTCCCCAGTTTCTCGTCTGCCACCCCTTCCTCATCCCTCCCCCACCTGCCTCTATGGCAGACTATTTCTTCTTACTCTCTCTCTCTCTACTTTGGGGCATTATGATATGTAATACAGATACTGAAAGACTATCATATTTGGTCCTTTACCTATTTTGAGCACACATTATCATTTCAGAGTAATTCTTCCAACCAGCATGACCCTTCCCTATCCCAACTGCCCTCTCCTCCAGCACTAGAGGGAGGCTTCCAATCATGAACTAATCCTCCAGGGCCTGGTTTATATTGTCCTTGGGTGTTAGCCTCATACTGTATTATTGTATATCCCACAAATGAATGCAATAATTTGGTCTTTTCCTCTCCCTTTGACTCCTTTTTCATTTAACATGATACTCTGTGTCTATTGATTTATAAGTGAACTTCATGACTTGTTTTTTTTTTTATTTTTTCTAACAGCTGCATAGTATTCCATTGTGTCAATGTACAATAGTTTCTTTTACCAAACATCTGATCTTTGGCATTTGGGTTGTTTCCAAATTCTGGATACTGTCAACAGTATTGCCATGAACATAGACCTGCAGTTGTCATTTCTGCTGGTTATTTCCTTCCTTCCTTCCTTCCTTCCTTCCTTCCTTCCTTCCTTCCTTCCTTCCTTCCTTCCTTCCTTCCTTCCTTCCTTTCTTCCTTCCTTCCTTCCTTCCTCCCTTCCTCCCTTCCTCCCTCCCTCCCTCCCTTCCTCCCTTCCTCCCTTCCTTCCTTTTTCTTTCTTTCTTTCTTTCTTTCTTTCTTTCTTTCTTTCTTTCTTTCTTTCTTTCTTTCTTTCTTTCTTTCTTTCTTTCTTTCTTTCTTTCTTTCTTTCTTTCTTTCTTTCCCTTTTTCTCTTTCTCTCTTTCTCTTTCTCTCTTTCACTTTCTATTTATCCTTAATAAAAGGGTACAAGGTAAGCATCTTGCCAGCTGTACCATCTCTCCGGCCTCTCCTGAAGAGTATTTTTCTATCTTAAAAAATATGTGTTTTTGTGAGTGGATAGATGTTCAATCCACAAAACAAGATTTATTTAACTAGAAAGTAATGCAACAAACAAGCATTCTAAAAAAAACTGGAGGGGCCAGAGCGATAGCACAGTGGGTACGGCATTTGCCTTGCATGCGGCCGACCCGGGTTCGATTCCCGGCATCCCATATGGTCCCCCAAGCACCGCCAGGAGTAATTCCTGAGTGCAAAGCCAGGAGTAACCCCTGAGTATCACTGGGTATGACCCAAAAAGCAAAAAGAAAAAAAAAACACTGGATACTGCATTTTTGGTACATTCTGATCTTTTCACTAGAAAGACTACATCTTTTTCTTAATTCAATTTTTGGAGCAAGATCCGATTCTACTAATATAATCATCAGTGAATAGTAAATTTTCATTCCCATTAAATGTAAATGTTTTGAAACTCATTGCCACTAAGTTCTAAATAGCCACTAAATTGCCAGTAAGAAACACTGGGTTTGTCAAGTTGTCAATTAAGTGTCTAGAGCAGCTTTTTATTTTGGTATTATTTTATGGTCTTTGGTGTTCAAATAATGTATAGTTTTTATTATTTTTTTATTTTTTGTCTATAACAAATGGTTCTGAAAACTATGGTCCACTGCCAAATCATAGTTTTCAGCTGTTTCCCCACCCCAGTGTCCCAGAGGTGGTGGTGGGAGTTCTCCCAAAAGGTGCTCAGGAGGTCAGGGGACCCCGCCCAGCAGTACATAAGTGACTCAAGGAACAATGTGGTGTCATGAATCATGTATTTCATGGCCAGATGTAAAACCTGCATGTAAAACCTGTAAAACCCCTGTACTATCTGGGTCCTTTTAATTTTTTTATATCGTTTTAGTAGGGTAAGTAATGCTGATATATGTTTGTATTGACTGTATTTGTGCTACAATTTTAGAGTTGTATAGTATACAAATAGGACTATATATCAATGCTTTAAAATAAACTATTTAGCCCTTTATGGAAACTGTTCACTGACTTCTAACTTCTGGCATCAAATCATTTTTAAATTGTCACTCTTAGTTTAGAATATCAATCATATATTTATTCAATCTTGCCCTCCCGTTTTTTTCCTCTAAGTTTATTCATTTGTTCCATGGAATTTGATGAACACTTTACATTATTTTACATTTTATTAAAGTAAAGGAAACTCAAATAAAAATATGAATGGAAATCACTGTATCACTGTATCAGTATCATCCTGTTGTTCATCAATTTGCTAGAGCGGGCGCCAGTAATGTATCCACTTGTCCTAGACCTGAGATTTTAACAGCCTTTTTTTTTTTAATTGAACTACTGTGAGATAGTTACAAACTTTCATGTTTGGGCCTCTCTTTACTCGTCCTTCCCAAAGGTGCCGCATAAGAGGCTCTTTTAGGGTAGGGGGAATGAGACCCATCATTGTTACTGTTATTGGCATATCGAATATGTCATGGGAAGCATGCCAGGCTCTGTCATGTCATCAGGATACTCTTGGTAGCTTGCAAGTTCTCCAAGAGGGAGAAATAGAAAATAAAAAGGAAAATATAACTATAATTCAAAAATTTGACTAATTTTCTTTTAATAAGTCAAAGTTCTACATGTTTGCTTTATTCATCACTAAACTACAATTGATTAATCAGTATTCATTTACACTACCATTTCTCAAAAGGACTTTTGCCTTACATGAGGCCAACCTGAATTCGATTCCTCCCTCCCTCTGCGAGAGCCTGGCAAGCTACCCAGAGTATCTCACCCGCACTGCAGAGCCTGGCAAGCTCCCCGTGGCATATTCAATATGCCAAAAACAGTAACAACAAGTCTCACAATGGAGACGTTACTGGTTCCTGCTCAAACAAATTGATGAACAATGGGACGACAGTGTGACAGTGCTAATGTCTCATGAAGTAAAGTTCACTTTTTCACTCTCCTTATGTATTATATGTCCCATATTGAATGTGCTATTTCCTTTTAGGTTTCACAATATTCAAGAATCAATACATACAGGTGTCATTTTCTTCCTAAATTCATTAGTAAAATGTTCACATACTAATTGCATATTAATATTATCACATTTTTACAATCAATAATATTTATTTCCAATGTAATATTAAAAGAAATAGCTGACCTTGCAATTGTGCTATTGATATTCAAATCAGTAGCTCATACTTTTCACATACTCTGCATTCTCTAAAAAAATCAGTAAATTGCTGAATTTATAGAGTTTTAAAAACATTTTTGAATAAATGGATTATATCAGTGATTAAATCAAAGAGATTATGATGCTCAGTGATCTTAGATTTAAATCAAACACTAGTATTAAAGGAATTAAAAATGAAGTCTTTGAGACTGAGCAGTAAATAACTAAAAATAATTGGATGGGTTGAAAACAAATATGAGAAATAAAGGATAAGAAAATGTAAAAATAGAGTGAAAATTACAAAACACTGTTCACCTCTGAAACTGTGATTTATGTATTGTAGAATTTATAAATTCAATTCTTGAAATTTCTAAATCAGATTTGTTAAATATAAGAAAATTACATATATTTATAATATATATTAATATATATATGTTATTATATATGTGTGTGTGTATATATATATATATATATATATATATATATATATCAAGAGAGTCTCTTGCCCGCACGCCTGGTTGTCTTCCCCAGGGCCCCTCGGAGGGGATGGGCTCCAGCTTCCCTCCCCACCCCAAGCAGAGTTCCCGGCGAAGACCACCGGAACCTAGCTACAGCCATGCTGGAGGCTCCCCTCTACACGTTCAGACAGGCCTCATGCATGAAGGTACCATCAGAGGAACCCAGGTGTGTGTAATCCCACAAACGGTCAACATCCAGAGACTTAAAAGCAAGCTCCCAGAAGATAAAGATAAAGATATCTTTAGCCTACTTCTCCCTTTGGGAGAAACTGGCAATCTTCTGAGAGTTTCCTGGCCACATGGGACAGCCTTGCAAGCTTCCCATGGTGTATTCATATGCAAAATCCAGCTGGATCTCATTCCCCTGACCCTGAAGAGCCCCCAGTGCAACATCATTAGGAGGGCCAAATCGAGATAGACTTTTAAGATCTCAGGGAAAGAATGAAATGAGATGTTACTGAGCCCGCCCGAGAAATCAGTGATTAACGGGATACTGTGATACTGTGATGATATATAATATATTACATATAATGTATAATATATATTTATAATATATATGGGGCTGGAGCAATAGCACAGCTGTAGGGCGTTTGCCTTTCATGTGGCCAACCGGTGTTCGATTCCTCCGCCCCTCTCGGCAAGCTGCCGAGAGTATCTCGTCTGAAAGGCAGAGCCTGGCAAGCTACCCCTGGCGTATTGGATATGCCAAAAACAGTAACGATAATTCTCACAATGAGAGACATTACTGGTGCCCACTCGAACAAATTGATGAACAACGGGATGACAGTGACAATGACAAGAAAATTATATTAAATTTCTTTTTAATATTAAATTTTAATTTTTTTGTTCTCCAATTTCAACCTACAAAATTAATTTATCTTCTTTTAGGAGTCAGTTTCTCTATGAATAAGAGAAAAACATCAACCATTGATGATATCTGCTGTTAAAAGTTTAAATACAATTAATTTATCAATTAAACATAATTTATATTTAATTGATTAAAATTAATTTAAATCTTTTAAATTTTAAAATAAATATAATTAATTTAAATGTTTTATAGTGGCATCTTAATGTAATATAGCTTGATTTGCAAAAGTATTTCCCAAGAATAAATATCTGTATTTCATTCAAAGATGTTATAAGTCTTATTAAAAATCTGTTCATTTTGTGGCAGAGAGGTAGTATTGCAGGTAAAGTGTTTGTCTTTCTTACGGTTTACCCTAGTCTGACACCAAGAATAGCACATGGTCTCCTGAGGACCATGTGGAGTTATCACTGAGTAGAGTCAGAAGTAAGCTCTGAGGGCAGCTGAATGTGGACCATATCCCCTCACTTCCCCTTTCCCCACCATTTTTTTTTCTTTTTCATCCTGAAAGCAAAAGTGAAAAAGTTAAACTTGATATATGTTAGGGGTAAAAGAACATGGTGAATCAAAATATGTCAGACCTGAAATTACAGTTGTCAGATTTTGCTATCTTTTTTTTTATGTTTTATATCATGTGTTTTTAAAAATGTATGTATTTCTAAGGCATTTTTGTTCCAAAGATTTATAAAAAATAAAACAAAGGGTCTTTAGAGAGCACCTACTTACTTGAAATCCACACACAGAAGAATTTAAATCAGGATGATTCCCAAAGTAGAAGTAGAGTGATTCTATTGTTATGCTGTGTATATTACTTCAATGTAAGCATCCTTAATTTTGCTTCAAGATAATTTATTTGATATAGTTAATGGATTGAAATATACCCAACCAAAAAGAAAGATACGTGGAAGTTATCCCCCAGCTACCTATAAATTATTTCATTTGGAAATTTTTCCTTTGTAGATAAAATCAAATGAGCTAAATTATTCCATCATAATTCAGTTAGATATATGCCCTTACAAAACCATAGATACATTGGGAGATGGCATTGCTGACAGAAGTAGAAAGTGGAAAAATATACTGACAGTTATATATGTCAAATTTTCTGAATATTTTCCAAAGGAATTAGAGCAAAAAACGATTATTTTCTATAGTGTTTAGATTAAATACAGTCCCATTTGCATAGTGATTTTAGACTTCTAGGTTCCAGAATTATAAGTCAATAAATTACTCTTTTCTCAGTCACTTAATGCACGGTGCTTAATAATCCTTCTATTATTAATCCAGATTTTATTACCAAGTAACAGTGTATTTTTTTAATATCTACGAAAAAGAAATTTTTTTTAAATTTGCATAATGAACAACAGCTGAGATTTTAGGCACTTAATAGAGAAAAAAGTCTAAATTACATTGAAGAAATTATTATTAGAAAGAAGGGTGCTTTTTTTGGGTAAAGACACAAAAATAAGGGGTGAATAGTTGGATTGAGAAAATATCTTTTGTCCTAGATAATACGTATATTTTTGTAAAGATAATGTTGCATAAATATGAACACTAAAACTACAATGAAGTGTCAGAAAGTATTGAAGAACTTGAAGAAAAGTGATCTTTGTAAAAGAGAACTGTCAAAAATGATTTCTGCTAACTTCACAGTGCAACTTTGTAAGTAGTACATTGAATACTTTAGTATTATCATACTATTAACTGAGGAAATTTTTGAGCAAACTATAGAAAGCACAACCTTAGTTCTCCTTATTGCTGATAGTAAGAGTGTGACAGAAAAAGAAAAATTAAGGAATCTTTGATTAAAAATACCAACAACATTGGATTATTGTAAAATTACTTTTGTAAATTACTATTGTAAAATTACCAAGCAATTTTGATGCTGCTTCTACAATATCTAAAAATGTGACTAGACTAACTTGTTAAAATGATTATGTTTCTGACTCATTGGCCTAATCACTAATAGATGTCAGGAAAAGACATGCAGTTAATCAATAACTATCTGTGGAGGACTCAAATGGTAGTGTTCAACAAGTCATTACAAGTGATGAGGATTTTGAGAATTTTTGCCTGCAGAAGCACTGGTCTGAAAGAAATGGAAATGAGGCAATTGAGAAAAGCTTACAGTCCAACGTAGCACTGTAGCACTGCCATCCCTCTGTTCATCAATATGCTCAAGTGGGCACCAGTAATGTCTCCATTGTATATTGATAAAACTAGGCAAAGGGAGGGGGCCACGCAGGGCACCATACCTCGGGCACAGGGCACTGGGCAGCGGCACTCTATCTCTCTTGCTGCCCTCGTTCGGTAGTTTCCAGCCACTTCCCCCACCCCGGGGAGGTTGATGGTGATGATGAGGCAGGCGAAGGAAGGAACGAGGGCCAGGCTGGTTGGTCTCAGTTGCAGTTTATTCCATTCCCATCTCCATTCTCCTCTGATTCTCCTCCTGCTTCTTCCTGACTCATGCTACTTCATTCTTTCTCCTCTGGATCTGGATCTCGAACTAGCTTCTCCAGATCTGGCACTGGGATTCGCACTGGGACTGGCCCTGGGACCGGCCCCCAGCCTACTCTCACAGCCTAGTTAAACCCCCAAGAATGAGGGGTTGAGGCTTAAACATAGGTGTGGTCACCATCAATAGGGTTAAAGTTCTTTCCCTCAGGGGATGCTTCTTCTAGGACAGATTCTCTTTCAGCAGGACACCCACCCAAGAGCGGAATCCCATGGGTGTGTTTCTCCTCTCCTTGTCCAACTAACATATAAGCATTCATAGTATTAACCATTTTGTATGACCATAGCAAGAGATGCAATAAACTTATAGAATTGATCTCCTGGGGTCATCTCGATCTCAGACTACAGTGCTCAGCCCAGATTAGTCTTTCCTATCCCTAGCAGGGTCCTAGTCTCATCATTGTTTTTGGTTCATGACATGACATGTCCATGACCAAGCTCTTAACTTATAGTTAAGCATTAGGCACTTTGGCCAGGCCCAGGGTAGCACATAACTCACTGCTTGCCCTGGGTCCATCCCGTCCCTTGTCAGCATCCTACTTTTGGGGGTGCTAGGAAATTAGGGCAGCTGAGGCTTAAGTCAAGAAAGCAGATGCCAGGGAGTGAATAATATTTGAAGCCAATTAAATCCCATGTTACCAAAGCATATTAATAACTGTCTTTCTTTGTCCATACAAAAAGGACATTGTTTTAAAGTAAACTATCCAAAAGACATAAGGAGAGGAAAAAGGCAATATTAACTTACAAGTTCACTGTCCTAGCAAGGTCTGACTTTAGAAATTAACAGAGTCTTATTAGGGGAAAGGCTGATTAACTAGTTGGGGAAGGGAGCATAGAAGTGATTATGGATAGACAAAGGAATGGGAGTGACTCTGGAGCACCTTGATGGGCGTGACTGATATACCTAAGCTCCTAGTGGCAAGGGGAGCAGGACATACCAATGTAGTCTAGAATTGATTAGATATTATTACCAGATATGACTAAGCTTCTAGTGGCAAGGGGAGCAGGACATACCAATGTAGTCTAGAATTGTTTAGATATTATTACCAGATATGCCTAAACTCTTTGTGTCCAGGGAAAAAGGACAAACCAATGATATCCTACATAAAGGATACTCCTCACATCTAGAAATTTCTGTTTCTTTTCGGGGGGAGTGACATACCTGGTAGTGCTTACTTCAGCCTCTGTGCTTTGGGATCACAACAGATGGTACCCTAGGAACCATATGCATTGTCAGGTTTGAACCAAGGACAGTCATGTGCAACGCAAATGTCTTATCTACTGTACTATCTCTCTAATTACATATCTGCAAATCAAATAGAATTTGCCTACTTAGAGTATTATACACACTTGTTTTATTATTTATAACTTGATATGTGGGATCTTTGGCTTCAATTTTTATTATATTAAGGTAATACTTTAAACTTATTTTATGCTAGGTAGAATTGGTTAAGACTTTGGGGGGGTATAATATATTTCACATATGAGATTTACAAGAATAAATGATCTGTTCTTTTATTTTTGCATACTTTTCTAAATATTTTTATTAATAGTCCCAAATATTTGCTAATACAGGGTACTACTTGTTGAATGTGGTCAGCAACATAGGAAAATATATGATTCTTCTATACTGAAGATAGTTTCATTTTAGTGAGTTTTTTTAAATTACACTTAATATAATATGTATGTTTTTGACTTTTTGTCTCACACCCAGCCAAAGGGTTAGGGGTTACTCCTGGTTTTGTGCTCAGGAATTACCCCTGGTGGTGCTTGAAGAATCATATGGGATGCTGGGTATGGAATCTGGGTCAGACACATACAAGACAAACCCCTTACCCGCTGTATAGTAGCTTCATCTCCCAAATTAATACAATTTTTTAACATCATTTTTTGCTAGTGATGTTCTGGAAAATCGCCATATTCATGTTATAATTTTGCTAATCCATTAGATGCCATAAGAGGAGTTCCAAATCATCCTTACATTTACTTTTTTGACATACACCTTCTAGTAGCTACAGAAATCATGGATAGCCAGTAAATCAACAAAATTTTGATCACATATTGGACTTTCCATCAATTTTCACATAGACTTTTTTGCAAGGCTTATAAATTATCAAGTAAAATTGTAAAAATGTGAAGCACTTAGCTAAGTCAATATAGATCAGATGATTGAACTTTGGAAAGAAAAGCTGAATGCATATATATTAAAAAAAACAGAAATGCAGTAAAATGACTAAAGTGTGCTGCAACATGAAGAAACTGTGCACCAACTGCTACTTTGATACTGTGTCTGACTGGCAAAAGGAAAATAAAATAAGTGTGTTACCATAAAAATGAAATGCAAAAGCCTTCCAAATATAATTAAGATTGCCTCATGTAACTAGCGATAATGTGAAAGTATATAGAAAAAGGAAATTTTTTGAAAGAAGCATTTGTTAAATGCTGAGTTCCTGTGGAAACTAGCATATATTAATATATGTACATATATATGTATATACTATATATATACATAGTATAACCTGTGACCTTCAGGACATACTACGTATAAATTAATTATTTGCCTAGCCATGATCAACCAATGTCTCTTTACTGAAATATGGACAGGGTACATATCTGCATAAGAAGTACTAACAGAACTTAGATGCATCATGGGGAAAATTTTGCTTCCTTCCGAAGGTCAGATTATTTTCACGAGGGCACATTTATTCCAATTGTCCCTCATGCAAACCAACTAAAATTATTCTGATATTTTTATCTTTTGGACCATTTTGTAAAGGTTTCCTGACTTTAAACAATAATTATTATTAATTCTAAATAAATGTTTTGTGGAGTATGAATTTGAAGTTAATAGAGTAAGGAATTATAGAAATTTCAGAACTGTAACAAACCAGTGCTTATCAGAATCTATTGCTCTGTCTAGAGTTTCAGTTTAATGAGCATACTAACATTTCAGCATCCATTACACACTGAAAAAGTTTTCAATAATTAAGGATAATTGGCAATAGAAATGAAATGAGCAGATGAAAACGAGTCTGCAATAGGCTTTGGCAGCCTGCTCTTTCGGCATGCCTTGTAAAAGAGAAGGGAGGATGCGGATTTTAAGTTGCATTCCAAGCTGGTCAACTGTGTCCTTCTAATTCTGCACCTTTTGCAGCTCCAATTTTAAAATTGCTTTATGAGGTTTATTTGTATCTTCTACAAACACTTTTCTGAGATTAAATAGCAATCAAATTATGACTATATTTAATGTTTATGTAGTGTCATTTTCTAAGTGTCAATTAGCTTTAATTTGTAATGTCATTCAACCAACCAAGTCATTATAAACAGCTTCCTAATAAAGAATCATTGTTTATTATATCTTCCAACATAGTATCATTAAATATAACATGATTTTATTATGGATATTTTGCTATTCAAAACAATCTTCATTATAGTTTCATAATATCATGGGCTTGATTTTATATTAGTGCCTGTAGAAAAGAGGAGTGCCTTTTGTATTATGAAAAGGTTCATGCTAATGATATTGTATTCAGCTTAATTTAATATCAGAGAAAATCTTTCTATTAGATTTATTTTAAATGTCTTACATAATTTTATTAAAATATGCTTATTAAAATTAAACTAACAACGTTAATATTGCTTTATTAAAATGTTTGTGAATATATGTAATATAAAGCATATACAAATAAGTGTGCCCTCACAAAGATATATAAATCATTTATGTATGCATACATGCTATAAGACATGAACATATATATGTGCATCATCTTATGTAGAAGCCAACTCTTATAAAATACAACTACCATTAAACTTGAAGAAATTTTTTATTTTATTTTAAGCTAAACCATACTAATTATATATCCAAAGAGTTAAAAAAAGTGATAATAGCACATTTGGAAGATAGCTAAGGTCTTCATATAATTTTGAAACTTGCTGTCAATTACTTCTACTTTCTTTAGTCATATACCAGTGAAACTTAATATAAGGATTTCTTGAAAATATTTTCAAAATTTAGATTCCTAAACACCATTGGGTTTTTCTGAATATCACTAGTTGTGTGGCTTAAGGATACACATCTATTAATGTCTTGCTAAAAGCATTGTGTGTTTTATTCGTAACACAGACACACAAATGTATTAGTTGACACTGAGTTGTGCAAATAAGTGTGTGAACATGTTGAACAGTATTTTCAGGGATCATATCTGACAAAGACCTTATCAAACTCCTGCTGTGAACTTACTGAGGACTTTACTTTAAGGGAACCCAACTATCAAGTAGTGAGGTGGGGAGAAAGATGGGGGGAGGGGTTTTTCAAAAAACAAACAAAAAAGTGAAAATAGAAAACTCAACAGTAAAAGCTAATTATGTCTGTGAACTGTAAAATTTCTTTACAGATAATCAGTAAAAGAAGAAACTACAGTGGACTTTATCAGCAAATAAATAATAAACGAAAGCCTATGAATTGGCTATTATTTTCTTGTACTCTTAAATCCTCTGCCCTCAGTGCCACAGAAAGTTTTCCTCCTCCAGGCTCTGATATATATTTTTTAAATGTTTCTAATCTATATGATTTGTTTTTCAGACTGACAATTCCGAAACTCAGTAAACCATTGCCTGACCCTATTAATAATAAGCTAGCAGGAGATTTCACTCCCTTACAAAGACAGTTTGTGCCCTTTGGTCAGCATGAAGTTACAGGTACCCTTTAAGATTTAATGGGGTGAAATCTGTAAGGTGGATATTTTGGAGATAAGCAGGGGAAACCCTGGAAATACAATTTAAAAAGAAACTGCAGAGTCCGGAAATTGCCCAGAGGCGTGAATAACACCTCCCTTTGAGATGCAAATCCTAAACTCTTTGGAACTTGAGAAGCTGAGGCACTACTAAGGTGCACAAACTGAGGGCCCTCAACCAGAGAAGAGAGGACCCCTAGAAAAGGAGAAGAAGCTAAAAAGGATTCTATAGGGCTTAATAGAAAAATATGAAAGGACCTTTAAGTTTCCGTTTTTCAGAGTAACTTTTACATATCCAGAGATCTCCAGGCTAAAACAATTTCTAGGAATTGCCTATAACCTCCTCCCAAAAGCCATTGAGCCTTTTGCCTCCCTCTGAAGAAGCTTGTGTTCTTAGTTGGACATGTATCTGTATTTCTTTCTAACTTCACATCTCTCTCAATGTTTTCCAATAAAAAACTCTTTAAATTCTGAAGCAGGAGATATAGTACAGAGGATAAGGCACTTGCCTTGCAAGCCTGGTAACCAGGGTTTGATTCCTCACACCCCATATGGTACCAGGCGCCCACCAGGAAAGATCCCTGAGCACAGAGCCAGGAGTAAGCCCCAAGCACTGATGAATGTGTAAAAAGGAAGGAAGGAAGGAAGGAAGGAAGGAAGGAAGGAAGGAAGGAAGGAAGGAAGGAAGGAAGGAAGGAAGGAAGGAAGGAAGGGAGGGAGGGAGGGAGGGAGGGAGGGAGGGAGGGAGGGAGGAAGGAAGGAAGGAAGGAAGGAAGGAAGGAAGGAAGGAAGGAAGGGAGGGAGGGAGGGAGGGAGGGAGGGAGGGAGGGAGGGAGGAAGGAAGGAAGGAAGGAAGGAAGGAAGGAAGGAAGGAAGGAAGGAAGGAAGGAAGGAAGGAAGGAAGGAGAGGAAGGAAGGAGAGGAGGGAAGGAAGGAAGGAAGGAAGGAAGGAAGGAAGGAAGGAAGGAAGGAAGGAAGGAAGGAAGGAAGGAAGGAAGGAAGGAAGGAAAGGAGGGAGGGAGGGAAGGAAGGGAAACAAAAACGGAAGGAACGGAGAAAGGGAGAGAAATGAAACAAGAGAACAGGAAATGTCCAAAAACAAACATTTAAATTTTGACCTTAAATTTGAGGCTATAACAGTGGAGAGAAGTGTGCTGAAAGGATAGACATAGCGCGAAGCATGCAGAAGGGGAAGAGTAGTTTTGGTGGCAGACATGATGTTGCAGTGTTATACTCCTAAAGCACAGAGATGTTTAGAGTCTTATCAACAGTAATACTCCCTCAAGACAAATTTCAATTATGGGGGGGGGGCAGAAAAAGAAAGAAAGGTATAAAATGGGAAATGTTCAGAGTTTGAGATAAAGAACAAAAGTTTAAAGCACATGTTTGGCTAAGATAATATTTTCAGATGTTACTATGTGTCAGTGACAATCTCTGAATTAAAAATATTATTTAATTGTGTCTTTAAAACAAAACCACTATTGCTATTTTAATAAGACACTGTAAATGGAAAAGGAGGAATCAGGGAAACCATTTGGGATTTAGATACTGATTACTGGATAATGACAGTAGTAACCCAGGTGGGGGTGGTGGGACAAGGTAACAGATTAATAGAATCAACTCAAAACACATTTTCAAAGTATTATATCTGCTTTCATATCCAATAATCCAGTGAGTGTACCTCATTTATAAGATAGTTGATCCCCAAATACAAATTCCTTGTATAACCAAAGTTAATATCTTCTATATAAAAGAATAATTAGAAATATATGTAATTTTTTTTTAAAAAACTCATTCAGCAAGATTCCAACTGTACTGTCAATTTTACTGCAATATTTTGCAGTAAATTTCCATATTTCCAATTTCCAATCCCATATTTCCAATTTTCTGAATTGTGAGATTGTTTTTTTCTTTTTATCTACTTTAGATTACACTATATTCCTATAATTGCACCACAAGACTCAGACAATAACATTAAAAATACTAATATTCTTGATTTTTTCTTCTTAATGTACTTTTGTTACTCTCCATTGATTAAAAATAAGATGTTTCTCCTCCTTTATTACTTATTATTGATTCTATTTTTTGATTGTTGTCATATGATATATGCTTATTATTTTCTATATTCCACAACTATTCCTACCATATAACTAGAGTGAATCCTATTATATTCCAGGCCATGATGCTAGACCTTCTATAGGAGGTGAAAACATATATTAAAATATATATATACATATGGACTGAAGCGATAGCACAGAGGGTAGGGCATATGCCCTGAACGTGGCCGATCTGGGTTCAGTTCCTCTGTCTGTCTCAGAGAGCCTGGCAAGCTACTGAGAGTATCCTGCCCGCATGGCAGAGCCTGGCAAGCTACCCATGGCATATTAGATATGCCAAAAAAGAGTAACAAGAAGTCTCACAATAAAGACATTACTGGTGCCCACTCAGGCAAATGGATGAACAACAGAATGAGAGTGCTACAGTGCAGTGCTACATATATATGTACATACATAATATATATGTATATATATAAAAAATTGAGTTATCAGGAATAAGGAATACATGAAGATGTCATGCTAAGTGTTCTAAACTAAGATAAAAGTTGTACATTGAATTGAACCATATACTATTTAAGTATATATATATAGTTAAAACAAAGCTATATCTTCACACACATATGTATGCATATCCATTTCCCCAAGTTGCCAGATATAGTATTCTATCCCTGCAACTGTAGTAGTTTTATTTTCTATTTAGCTGAAACTCTGTTTTAATTATGTCTACCCTTTTAATAAATTAAGATGTTTAATTTTGTCTACAAAATATAAAGGAAGTAGTTAAATCAATATGAATTTGTCTGGATTGGGACACTGCATTCTCTAATATATTGAAAAATATATGAACTATTTAATACATGACAATGAAGAACACCTACAAGGAATGCATGTTTGAGTCACTGTCATCCCGTTGCTCATTGATTTGTTCGAGCAGGCACCAGTAACACTTCTGATTTTGAGATTTATTGTTACTGTTTTTGGCATATCCAATACACCAGGCTCTGCCTTTTGGGCTTGATACTCTCGGTAGCTTGCCGGGCTCTCCGAGAGGGGGCATGCTTGAGTAGTTCTATAATTAACTACTTATTTTGACAATTATACTAGGAAATGTGGTTGTAAAAACAGGATGCCTTATTTTAAAAGTGCATAAATCTGAAATATTGGTAGACATAATTTAATATTTAGAAATTAATTAATTAATTAATTTTTAAAATAATCATTTGCATATCAAAATTTATTGAATTTTCTAGATGATAATGAACTGCCTAGGAACAAAATAGAAGTGCAATGGTACTAAAGTGTTGTTTGATCTCACTTGATATCTGTAGTTGGAGCACATAAGGTCTGCTTATGGGAAACCTGATTTGACCTTTTGCAATTATTCTTACAAATAAATTACTTTAGGTAATAAACAAGTCTTTATACTGTTATCCTCAAATCAGAAGTTCAAAAAAGGACATATATTCCCTATTTTGAGAAAAAAATCACTAAATTTCTTGGATATATATATATGTATATATATTTTTTAAGTCCTTTTTAGGATTTGGCAGTGGTGGTACAGCAGAAAGGGCAATTGCCTTGCGTTTTGTTCGATCCACGTGAGTTGGATCTTTGGCTTTCCATATGGTCCCCTGAACACTGCCAGGTGTAATTCCTGAATTTTGAGGCAGGAATAAACCTAGAAAAACCCCGGGTATGGCCCCCAAATAAAAACTAATGAAAGTCCATTTTATATTTTCTCTAAGTCTTTGATAACTAATCTAGCTAATCTAATTTTATAGAAATTAGAAGAGGAAAGCACCAGACATCATGAAAATTAGGTAAGAGTAGCCATAAATTAAATTAATCCCTATTAATTTAAAAAATATATAACTGATTTCTATTATTTCTATTGGATACTCATTTATATATCTCAATGAATGAACTTTGGTGTGAATCTCTTCATAGATTGCAAGAGTTTTTTTTTGTTGTTATTTTTTTGGGGGGGGGTCACTCCCAGTGTTGCTCAGGAGGTATTCCTGGCTCTGAACTCAGGAATTACTCCTGGCACTGCTTGAGGGACCATATGAGATGACAGGGAATGGAATCTTTCTGGGCCACATGCAAGGCAAGCACTCCAAGCAGTGTACTATGAATCAACATCAGTGTTCCAGTTTTTCTGTGATTCCCAACCTGTAATTATTTCCCTAGTTCCTCAATCATTAGTTGAAATAATATTTTATTTCATCCAGGGTTCCACAGGGAGAAAGGAAATAAAAGTCTATTATTATTATAGACTTTAATTTTAATGTCTATTACTTGAAGCAGGTGCAACTTTTTTTTATAGCTAAGTACTCAATCGGAGATGGTCTTTCTCATTCTTATTTATCTTTTAGGATAGACTCAGTTTAAAATTATTAGATCCCATGAGTAAAATGTTCCCCCAAGTTTTTTTTTTTTCCTTCCCCGTGAGCAGGGGCAGGCTGTGGAGTGGTAGTTACATCCAGGTGTGCTCAGGACCTACTCCTTGCATGTACACTGGGATCACTCCTGGGGGCACTCACAGCAATATATGTTGTGCCAGAATTGAACCTTAGGTGCATTGTGTGCAAAGCAAGAGTCTTACACACTGTGTTATCTCTTTGACGCCTCAAGAGTTTTGTTTGTAGTGGCACCATAAAATTGGAAAATGGATCTCCACCTAGTGGAACTAGGGTGTTTATGCCCCTAAAACAATAAGCAGAGGTCAAAAAAGTTACTATTCTGACTGAGGATCCTGATTCCCATATTTCTTTCACGTTAAAAGTTCACAATTATAAACTTATTTTGCTGTTTCATTAGGTGCATGATATATCTTTATATTATTTCGCCTCTAATTGTTAAATAATTCAAGATATAGAAGAATATCAGAACCAAATAAGGATTAAAAATAAAAAAATATTGGACGCTTTAGGCATAAGGTATTGCAATATTCTGCATCTAAATAATTCTTATGCATATCAAGAAGGAATACTAATGCCTCATGGGAAAGATATCATTTTCAGAAAAACATGCTTTTGAAATGAATATGAAGAGAAATGAGAATTTATATATTAATTTTTGATGAAAATGTAAGATGAATTTTATAAAAAGTTACACATAAATAACTTAAATACCAGATGACTATGAATAAAAGAAGGAAATAAACACAAAACTGGTATATGCATTGGAATTCTTTGTTAAAAGCATGAAATGATTTCAACTTTTCTATTTGAATTAGTATTGATGAAAGTCAGAGTAAAATACACCAAAGTTCTATACTTTCTGGACACGTTATCCAAATCTATTTTCCAAACTTGAAGTTTAAACTATACTTTAGATTGTGATACCTATTCTTCAAGGGAGCATATTTTAAACATATCTGAAAATCATAAATGATAGTATAATCAGAGAGAACTTCTCATTATGCTCTAGAAAAGTACAAAAAAAGGAAGAGATAATGCCAACTTCTCTTTCCTTGTATTCACATCAATAAAGAAATTGATTTTAATGTCACATTAGAATAGTGATCCCTTCCATATTTTAAATTTTAATCAAGTCGGGATTAATTGGTAGCTCCAAGTGATATTGATTCAAAATCTCCTCTGTGACGATTTGGAAGTTCAGGATTTGAATGAATGGCTTCCTTTTTTCTCTCTAAAAGAAGTGCTGTGTGTACCAAAGATTGCTTTATCAATTTTTATTGGGTAATTAATTTTAAAGTTAATGATATTTGTTAATGTAACAAGCAATTCAAAAACAACACATGTTGTTTTTAGTATTTTAAGTTATATATTAAATGCTAATAAAGTTTTTCAAAAAGGATATTTAGTAAGAAACACAGACTTCTACAAAGAATCTTGATCAGTGTAGTTCACTTGGAAATTTGGTAAAGTATTAACTTTTTCTTATACTTTTTTACCTTAACCAAATTCTTCTCAATTATGCTTGCTTTTCAGGCAGTATTCCTATAAGTTTGCTTCTTTTTTTTCATCACACTTCCACGACAAATTTGACTATGCAGCCAGACATAGTTTAAGTAATAAACTTCTAAATAAAACTCTTGGATTTTCAAGTATTTTTAAACCAAAACATCAGAAATGTTTAACCTAATATTCAAGTATAAGAGATTAATAAATGTTCATTTAAGTAAAAGTAATTTTTAAAGGCTTAGAATATCTATTTAAAAACTATTAACCTTTGCTTCGTAGAAAATGTTGCCAAATAATTAGAAAATAACAAGTATATTTATATCATCTTTAAAAAAACATTTTGAAATTATAATCTAAATATTTTAATTTACTTATAAAATATGAATATATTCTATAGTAGCAATATATTTAATATAAGTGAATAGAAATTACAAACTAAAATGGGTAAAAATCAATATCCTAGTCTATATTTTTGTCATCATTTCTTGTTGTTGTCTTGGGACCACATTTAGCAGTGCTCAGAGTTGACTCCTGTCTGTACAGTCAGAGATCTCTTCTGACAGGGATCAGGGTACCACACAGGGTGCAGGGATTGTACACCAATCAGCCCCATGCAAGGGAATTGCCCTGCCAACTGTGCCTTTTCTTCAGCCCTAATATTATTAATATTTAGAAATTTGAAATTTAGGGAGTATGCAACACAAAACAAAACTCCTAATTTTATGCTGTGTTGCATGAAGTCTACACTGAAAAAAATAGTAAGACACTTATGCTAATCTAAAAATAATAACAAGATGTTCTGGGAATTAACAAACAACTAGAAAATAATCTTTTAAACCAAAGTAGAAATGAAAATTTGGAAACTGTTTCCATACACAGTAACATGGAAACTTAGTCTTACTGGATGGAAACTGAGGAAGCATTCCATGATAAACAGATTTAAAACAAACAAAAATAAGCAACCAAAAAATAATCCAAGAAGGCACATATAATCAGTTTATTTTAATGAGTAATAACAAGAGTCACAAAAATGCAAGGAATTAAACTAGTAAATGCAAATGTGGTCAGAGGGCTAGACATTTGATGAGACATGTTACCGTTTGAATTTTAGTCTTCATGTTGGGAGTCACTGAAAAAGCACAGAAGTCATGTGGTCATATTAGTATTTCTGTCACTTGTACAGAAAATTAATATAGCAATTATTGTTTAATTTAATCTAAAAATTTGAGTGCTAGAAAGAGAGTACAAGATAACTCATTTTAGTCCAGGCACCATATATGGTCCCCTGGCTCTGCCAACAGTGATCTCTGAACAGAGCCAGGAGTAAGCCCTCAGCAGCCCTCACCATGTTCTATAAACAATAAAAACT
This sequence comes from Sorex araneus, assembly GCF_027595985.1. Classification (NCBI taxonomy): domain Eukaryota; kingdom Metazoa; phylum Chordata; class Mammalia; order Eulipotyphla; family Soricidae; genus Sorex; species Sorex araneus. Next base: position 340,681,295 of record NC_073303.1, on the reverse strand, counting down.
AAATAAATAAAATATACAAACAGCCTGAGCATGGGCAGTGGGCTAGATATACTTAACAAAAGATAGGATATGGAGGGCAAGGGAAAGAAGAAATAAAATAACTCTAAACATCTTTTCTTCTTTAATGACATAACAGTACCAAAAATAGTTTTGAGATTTTATTTGGGGAAAAATATGTCAAAAGAAAATAAAACTTTCTTGGACTGTCTCAGCTTAAGCTACTATTGAACATTCAAGTGTCTATAGTCAATTGATTTTTGATGGATGTAACAATGTAGCACTGTTGTCCCGTTGCTCATCAATTTGCTCAAGAGGGCATCAGTAATGTCTCCATTGTGAGACTTGTTACTGTTTTTGGCATATTGAATGTGCCATGGGTAGCTTGCTTGGCTCTGCTGTGTGGGTGGGATACTCTCGGTAGCTTGCCTGGCTCTCAGAGAGGGAGGGAGGAATCGAACCTGGATCAGCCACGTGCAAGTCAAACGCACTATCCACTGTGCTATTGCTCCAGTCCCGCTGGGTAACAAACAAGATAAAACAAGAAGGGCTGGAGTGAATAGGACAGCCGGTTAGGCACTTGCCTTACTTGCAGCTGACCCATGTTCAATCCCCAGCATTCTCTATGGTCCCCTGTTTGTTAAATGAAATCAATAAAGGTACATTTTAAATTTTTTCAGATAAAATTCTTTATTTTTTGGACCTTTTTAGGCCATATTTAGCAGTACTCTTGGCTATATTTAGCAGTGCTCAGGGATAACTTCTGGCAATGCTTGGGGGACCATATGCAGTACTGGGGATTAAGCTGTGATCATGTCATCTATCCCCTAGGGGATAAATAGGTATATATGATACGAAGACTAAAAAGTTTACCCATTTCTTATAATGTCATTCAGGCCATCTACTTTTAAGACTAGTTTTCATATATGAACAAATAAACAAATATATGCATTTACATATTTTGCTTATACATGCAATTCTAAATCATTATTCTCTAACAAATAAACCTTATGCTAAAAGCATGTTTCTTTTGGATCACTGTAGTTATATGTTCCTCTCTTTTATTATCTTATAATTAAGTGTATTAACTTTCAAGATCGGAATATTTATGTTAACATAACATGATAATTTTAATTAAGTTACTAAACTGTTATCTTTTTCTTGGCCAGTTGCTTTTTGTTTCCTTATGTAAGTCTTCTTCCAGTTACAAGAAAGAAATACTTTTCTTTGAAAATAGTAATGTGTTTTTGAAAAGTAGCTCTCACTGTTGATGAGTTTCAGATCCCAAAAATGTACAACTGCTGAATGAAAAAAAAAGTATCAATGATCATTTTTTTTTATAAAATGAAGATAATGTGTCTCGTTTAAATTATTATGAGGATTGGGTAATATTCCTACTAGTATTCTTAGACACAAACACTGTTATGTCATACTTCCATAGTTTAAGATTTATACAATATAGACTGGAGCAATAGTACAGCTGGTAAGGCATTTGCCTCACATGCAGCTGATTCCTCGAAGCCTTTATGGTTCCCTGAGCATTGCCAGAAGTAATTCCTGAATACAGCGCTAGGAGTATCTCCTAGGTATCACCGGATGTGACCCAAAAAGCAGAAAAATACAAATAAAATAATACAATGCATTATGCTTGATTCTAGTAAATTCTAATTAATTCCAGTTTTAATATTCCATAAACTTCATAATTATACCATGTGTTTTACTAGGAAAGGATTTGATTATTGATAATTTTAATTAATTCTGTCAATGGAAGACTTTTGCAAAACACAAACATTAACTTAAATATCCCTAAGAAAGAGGAAGATGGAATCAGAAAACAAAATTTCCCTATTTTAGCACATTTTCCTTTCTTGCTTTTGCCACTATATTTAAATGAATCTTCAAATATATATTTTTGAAAATTACATTATTCCAAATGCCGTCACTCAATTCCCAATTCTATGTCACTCCTAAATAATCTGGTTCTTGACAAACTGACAGAGTCCTACTCTGTTAGACTGATTTTTGTTGCTTCTCTTCAACCTAATTAAAGATTCATTGTTTTCATCAGGACAAAGATTTCTCTATCAATTACTTTATCACTAAAGTGGCCAAGTATGATAGTGCTATAACATTTCTTCAAGTTGATCAATTTTCTTCCTCATGTACTAAGATAGGATACCTTAGGGTTTTTGTTTTGTTGTTTGATGGAAACAGTCATTCTAAATAATATAACTCCCCAAAGGAACTTGAACAATTTAACTCAAACAGTATTCCCATTTTATCATTGAATATATAAATAGGATGATCAGTACTAAAACACAAAAAAATTATAAAAAAATATAGAGGTGGAGGGTCCTGGACCTTTTAGTAGTGCTATGTAGTGACTCTGCATATCAATTCTCTAAACTTAAGCACTGCTGTTACCTAAACTTTAATAAAAATTTCAATAAATATATTTTAAAGAGAGCACAAAAAAGTGGACTAAAGTAAATAAAATTTCATGAAGGGAAAACTTCCTTAACCTTCAGATGCATTTTTTTTTTTTAATTGAGAGGGTCGCACTCAGTAGTGGAAGCCTGGACTTCTTATACAGAGGTCTTGTGGTCTACCTTCCAAGTGACTTCTCTGGTTCTGCAGCTACATAAGACCAGAGAAAAGTGTAAATATAAATTGCACCTAAGGGTGAGATATACAGAGACCTTATCCCACAGTGTTATGTTTCACTCTACAAGAAATAGATGTTGAAGTCTTTGAGTATTTGCCCTTTGTAATTATAATTTGTTACTATCATTTGTTCATTTTTCTTTATTTAGAATGCTCTACTCAGGCCAAGTTTGGAAGTATCAATAAATTTTGTTAGAATTTCTGGAGAGTGTTTTATTTCATAAGCTTCTTTAGAAATATTTATAACTCTAAATAAACTTGGAATATGTCAAAAGATACAACTTATCTTCTTACACTTCTAATTTAGAATTCAGTATTCACATGACTATTGGATAGCTCCACACTTTTTCAAGTGGAAAAAAATATTTATAGAAAATTACACATACTGTAGATATTTTTAGTTGCTTTCCAGGATATCTGGTAGTTTAATGTTCTTGAAGAAAATTTAAAACATTAAATCTAAAAATTCGTGACACATTTATTTTAGAAAGACATTTATCTATAAGTAGAAAAAATTGATTTCCAGTTTGATACCATGTGTTTTAGTGGTCTAGGGAAAAAAAGTGACTTTTACAATATCTAGTAGTAGCTATACAGCTCAAGGCACCTAAAGTCATATACATTTGTGTCCCAAACACACACACACACACACACACACACACACACACACACACACAAGTTCTAATACCTGAAACAAAAATTGTAAGTAACACAATTAATAATAATGGGACTTTTCTCTTTTAAGTTATCTTTTCTCAATTTCTCAATAATTTCTATAAGAATTTTACTGCATTTAACTCCCTGTGCACACAGAGGAAAGAATATAGGTGTTATAAGCATTATTAGTGTGTCAATATTTGAAATAATTATATATGTAATTGCCAGATTTCCATCACATTTGCATCTATTGATTAAGTAATGTGCTCACTTTTTCTATCCCTTTTAAATATTATTGAATGAAAGAAATTTCTCATTCTCAAAAAATTCATAGTCTGAATAAAAAGATGTTCAAATTACATTCTTTCCATGAACAAATTAAACCTCAATTCCAACTGGCTTTTTCTATTATTTTAAGAAGATAAGGAAAGAAATACTTAAGGTAAAGTTTTGCATTACTTAATTACCGAAGTAACAGTGGAAACAAATATAATTTACATTTTTAATACTTACTTAATGGAGAAGTAATGTCATACAGCATTAAAAATGCAATACACTAGTCCTAATCACTAGTAGAAAAGTCAACTATATGCAATCATTATCCAATGTATTATTTAAAAAGATGTTGAATTTGTATGCATAGTGTAGGTAGTAGTATATTTGAAAGTATCATAGAACCATTAATAAAGACTAAATATATACAAACACCTCATGAGCATGTTTATTTCTCGACATCAATTAAAACATTTTATTTGTGATTTTATCAAATTTATTTCACATTTTCCTTTCTGAAAGATGTGTTTAAATATTTGGTATGATCCTCATTTAGTTAATTCCTACTAAAACTGGATAAATCATGCCCTACCCACTTTGTGTATTGCAAAACAACATTATTTGGTATAATTAGTTAATAGTAATTGTATCTCAAAGATGAATTAAATATTTCACCATTATCTAGAGACTCATGCATTTTGTCCTGCATGCACATTTATTCCACAGTTTATCTTGACATTTTAATGTAATGCCAGTGTGTTATTACTATTATGTATAGCAACTCTTTAAAAGGGTCCAAAGAGATAGCAAAGAGATTTATGCACTTACCATTTACACAGCTGACCAGCTGACACAGGTTCCATCCTGGCCCTTTGTCCCCTCAGTAGAACCATCAGTGATTTCTGCAATCAGTCCATGAATAAGCCCTGAGTATACTATAAGTGGCGCTGAACACAAAATAAGCAAATTGTTAAATTAATATTTGTAGAAAATAATTTTGGTTGAGGACTGGAGCGATAGCACAGCGGGTAGGGTGTTTACCTTGCATGTGGCCAACCCAGGTTCTATTCCTCCATCCCTTTTGGAGGTCCCAGCAAGCTACCGAGGGTATCCTGCTCACACGGCAGACCCTGGCAAGCTACCCGTGGTGTATTCTGGAGTAGATGCCTTATTTACAATACAAAAGTATAAAAGTAAACATTTCCACTTATGTTTTTAAAGTATTAAATTATCAAGCAACATAAGCTGTATGAAAAATGTACTGTTTTGAGATAAAATGAATTTTCAAGTATATTATAAATGTAAACATGTATGTAAAACAGGGTTGAGGTTGTAGAACTTCTACATCTAATCAGAAAATAAAGAATTTGAATCTGCAAACTTAATTTGTATTACAAGTCTCCAAAGTCTGAGACAAACAGAAGTTCAAACTCTGAGATTAGGGGCTGCACAATTCTTTCCATGACCAGATTCTAGTATGTGTCTAAATATGAAAGGATTATTAATAGGGGAGTATCCCAACCCCATTCAAATTTGACTTAGAAACATCCAAATATATCTGGTTAAACCCATGTTGGAACAGAACAGTAACACCATATAAAACTCCTTTTTCTCCAGTATTTCTCCTTCCCTCTTTCTTTATATAGATGTGAGGCATATACCAAAATTTCTGTCTTCATATTTATTCTTTTCGACGAATCTTTTGATAGTATATTTGACAATATATTTTGTGTTTATGTATTCTTAGTGAAAAAACATAGCTAAAACAGTTGATACTAAGAATAGTCTGAGGAAATAGCAAGTAAGATGATAATTAAAGTCTAGTTAATGCACTGACTGAGAGGTAAATAGAATGTTACCTTCAATGACATAAGGAACTCACATTGCAGATGGTAATAGCCCAATTGAGAAACAGCTTCAAACAGCAATCTAGGAAAATGTCCTCAGAGAATAGACAGATTTCTTTTATAGGGTCAGAAACTTGAAATATTTAATGATAACAACTCTGTAAAGAAATAATTATTGAAGAGCTACATCAGGCTTGTATTGATACTTGTAGGAAGATCATTAGTACTGGGATCATTTATAAAAAAGCTTGCAATCTGGGTCTTATCACCACGTGTGAATGAACAAACCAACTGAGAAAGAGAATGAAAATGTAATAGAATCATACGATTTGAGAGAGATTTGTATTCTATATCAAAAAATATGTATGCAATATATAAAAGTCAGGGCATTAGTTGGGAAAATATCAACTCAGAAATATTAGAAAATAATGTCTGAATCAATGTCTTGAGATTGTAGTCCTTGGAGACCTCTCCACAATCTCCAAGTGTAGTGAAAAATTTTACGTAGACATGTAACTCTATGCCTTTAGAATGTACTCATAAATGAAGATAAAATAAGAGATAATTGCATATATAAAATAAATTAAATTGATTAAATTAAATGCTCACATGTTAAGAAAATGATGTTAAACTTCAGTCAAAAGCAAATTAAAACAAGAAAAATAAAAAGAAATCTGAATGATAGAGTTGATAAAATATATTAGAACATTTAATACAATAATTGAATCCAGAAATTTTGCAAAACATACATTTAGGCACTAGTGAGGTAGAACACAGATTTTTAAAGAGCAGTAAGGTATTGGTCATTCTCTTGTTCTAGACTTGAATATGAGTATGTATTCACAATTTTCTTTGGTGAAAAATAATTAACTTTTTAATGAAATTTTGAATCTTCATGGAAAAACATCATATTACATTATATATAATATATGTTTTAAGTATGAACCAATTTGAACATACAGACATATATGTGTGTATAGATACATGTGTGTATATATGTATGTTTATATTAAGTTCAACACTATCATTCTAATTCAATCCTGCACCATATAATTGAATCCTTGTACCTGATTTATTCAAATTGCTCCCATTCCTCCTTAATGGTGATAACTACTAATTTGGGGTTTGTCTTTTTAGTCCAAACACAAACTTTTAAAAATTCTATTGATTTATTTTCCATTCATATGATTACACAGCCATATGATGTTTGTCTCTCTACCTCTAATTTTATTTACATAATCATTTCTATGATTATCTTTATTGCTACTAGCTGTATTTTTTTATGTTCTGGCAGAATTACATTATTTGTATACATATTCTTTTTTTTTTTTTGAGTGTGGTCTGTGAGGAGGAGGGATTCTCAGTGATCCTGAGACAACTAGACTAGACCCATTCAGAAGGAGAATTTGCCTGGCCCCCTTCTGAGAAGGCCCCAGAGTTATAGTCCAGACCAGTCTACTTGGGAAGATTCAGTATTATCATGTTCTTTATGTGATTAGTTGTGGAGCTGGGGCATATCTCTGCTGGCAAGATGGCCTAAATATATTTTTTATTGTAGATATTAGATGTTCAGACGAGCCTCACGCATGAAGGGACTAGCAGAGGAACCCAGGTGTGCGGTACCCAACACAGAGATCTCCAAGCTACCCGTGGCGTATTCAATATGCCAAAAATAGTAACAATAGGTCTTACTCTTCTGACTCTGAAAGAGCCTCCAATCGTTGGAAAGAACCAGTAAGGAGAAGCTGCTAAAATCTCAAGGCTAAGTGTAATAGAGGCATTACTGAGTAAATCGACTAACAGGATGAGAGTGATACAGTGATACAGATATATCAACTATTTTTCAACAGTAAATAGTGGTGATTTACTTTTTTCAAGAAAACACGTTGTAAGGGTCAGTTATGATGTATCTAAAGCCTGGCACCTACCACATTTCAGGAGCTTTCACTAGTAGAGAATAAATAATTTGTTCATTAATGAATTCTAAGGGAATACAAATTTAGAACAATTTACTAATCACCATTCATTCCTATTTACAGTGTTTAAAAAGCCTAATTTAATTTGGCTAGATCTAAAAAAATGTTTTGTGAGCTAATTATTAACTTAGAAGTTTGAACCTCAGGATTAAGGGCTTTGTACCCTTGCTTAATAGTCTGTGGCTCATAGAAAGACCATGTTTTGATATTAGTTGCACTATTTTAGGTAGGATATTAGTGGAATTGATTTTTTTAAAATACAATTCATCTGAAAATACTAGATTGCACAATTTTGAGACTAGAAACTTAGTTCAAATGTTTGTAAATAGTATGTACATTCTTCTTATAATGATCCACTTTTTATATAGTAAAATATTTTCTTCACACTGAATGGCTTTTTTAGTCACCCTAATGCTTTATTCTCAATGGATTAAAAAATTTATAATGTATTTTCTCTTAAACTTATTTATCTTTACCCAGCTCACACCAGTGTATCTGGAGGGAGAAAGGAAAGAACTATCAGATATATGTCCCCGTTAGTGCTAGTGGCATATGACCTAGGGCTCAGCCTAGTGGCCACCTGATATAAACCTAGTGTTTCTGGGGGAGGTGGGAGGTGATGGATCTGGGCCTGCAATGCCAAAGGCTAAGCTCAAGGTCCCAAGCATGCTAGACATGTAGTCTACCACCACTTAAGTTAACCCTATATCCCTCTGAAATTCTTTGAAGGTTAACTTATAGATATTTCTTGTGTTGGAGTTAAAAAATAATTGTCCTGAGAAAATAGATCTTAAGCAGTTTTATAATGTTATTTTTGTTACTGGGCTACTTAAAATGGTATTTATGACTACACAGAGCAAGGAAAAGAACAAAAAATTAAGTAATCCAAACTCTCTAAATATGACACTTATTTTCTATTTTTGTTTGTCATTTTCTGCATCAAATAATTACATTGAAATTAACCATAAATAACTTGAATAAGTGAGCAGGTGCTTAAAGTGAAGTAATAGTAATGTGTCATATTTATAAATCCCATGGTATAGTACAATGCTTTCATTAGTAGCAATTTGGAACTATAGAATGTGTTAATTGTTGCCTACATGGAATTTACTTTTACTTGAAAACATCCTCATTTTAATAGTTGAAAAAATATGTAGCTAAATTAGCTTCACTTAGCTAAATTGTGAATAATAACTGAACTAAGTTAAACTTATTTTGTCAGACAAAAATTGGCTATTCTACTAAATTGTAAATCATATTTTCAGATTATTTTCCTTCCCTTTTTCCTAAGTGGTTTCTAGATTTGTGTGTAAGGCTCTTATGCAAGCTCCTGGAATAGAAAAGAGAAATGGCTCTCGGGAGCAGTATTCTTATTTTGCAGTACCTTCCAGGTAAGTGATTATCTTAAAGATCCCACTTCATGATTCATTGCCTGCCTGAAATTTGGCCTTACATGCCTTGTGTGAATATTACACTTCCTGTTTTTAGCATTTGTTCAATCAACTGTATCATCCCCTTACCTCCAACCCTCCAGCTCATACATGTAAACTTCTCTCCTGGAATCATAAAGACAAAATGAAACAAGGATAATGATAACTAAAAAAATAAAATAAAATGCAAATGCCTCACAATCAGCTTGCAAGTTGAACCTTTATAGATGTATTTATGTAAGGAAGAAAAACAAGTGAAATAAAAATAGTCAATTTTTTATTGTAGGAGAGGTACACATTTAAAATCCATTAGAAATCACCTTTTCTATCAATTTATATGTGTAGAAAATTATTGGAGAGGAAGAAAGAAATAGAAAATCTTAAAAAACTATTGAGGCACTATAATTTTTAAAACTTTCCATAACAGTATCATTTGAGGCATACAATGTTGCAACACCAATCCTACCTCAGTGCTCCCAGGGTCTCTGCCATTCCCTAGCTTACCCACTTGGCAGGCATATAGAAAATTTATTTCATATTGCTTACTCCAACAAAACTTAAAAATTGCAAGTGGTGTTACCAGAAGATAAAGTTGATTTGTAATTATTAATTGGTATATGATTTTAGCATATGTAAATAAGAAAATTGAAATAATTTAATACAATATGGTATATTGTATATTCTCATTTACATAACTAAGTTTTCAACTCTGGCATCTAAAACATGTTGGATTAAATTTTATTTTATACTTGAACATTATTGTGGTAACAATCATATATTTCCTGTCATAAAAAGGCTTCTTTTTTTTTCTTTGCTCCCTTGTCATGCCTGTAATAAGTTTATTTCATGTAATTTGATCAAAAACCTTAATAGAGTTATTATAAAATAAATCAATAAAAGTCAATTTATAATGATTAATTGCTATTTGTTTTAACCTTTTTTAATAGATGAAACAACCATATACAATATTAATGAGAACCACAGTCACTACCACAGGCTGGAAGTTTCTTCTGTCCTTTAAAGAAGGTCTTTTAACTCTTCTTGCAAAAACTTGTTTTAAACCCATGAATTCCCTGAGCTGTTGCTTGTCCATGAAGCTCGTATACTTTATACAAATTTGAATGATAATTAAGCTTGTTAGAGTATTTTTGGTGAGGTGTTCAGTTAATCAAGTTTTTGTACTATGTCTTTCCATATTCTTCTGGCTTGTCGAGTTTCATTTGTTAGATCTGCTGAATATCTTACAGACTTTCTTTTGTATTGAGGTTCCTTTTTTGATCTTACTGATTTCAATATTCTGTTTCTATATTTAGATTTTGTCATTTTGAGTATAATGTGTATTGGAGTTTTCCTAATTGGGTCTATTTTTAATAGAACTTTCAGACCTCTTGGATTTCTATGCCTCATCAAAGTTCTTATCAATAATTTCTTTAATTATTGTTGCTTCATATTTGCATTCCTGTTCTTCAGGGACTCCAATCATTCATATATAGTTCCTCTTGAATGCATCCCATAGTTCTCTAGGATGCTGTTTATCTCTCTTCATACCTTTTTACACTTTCTGCTATTTCCTAATGGTTTCCTCCTTGTTATCTTGGAGCTCCTTGATCTTTTGCTCAGTTTCTATTGCTCTGCTGTTCAGAACTTTTATTGACTTTTTTTTAATATCACATACAATATTCTTCATTTCTTTTTTTTTAATTTTTTATTGTGGAAAGTTACAAAGTTACAAAGTTTTCAGGTTTAAATCTCAGTTATACAATGCTCGAATACCCATCCCTTCACCAGTGCTCATATTCCACCACCAAGAATATTCTTCATTTCTGACCGTAATAGCTTTTTCACTTCAACTCTCATATTTCTTTGTTCTTTGCTACCTGTGCAATCTTTTCTTTGAATTCATTAACTTCCTCATCAGTGTCATTAAAGAAGCTGTTTGAGGATTTATTGATGCTTACATCTTCAGTGGTATTGCTTGCTCTCACTGAGCTTGGTGAGTGTCTACATGTTTTATCATTGGCTTTCTAGCGTTATTGCTGTGCTGGGGTTGAATTTTTATAGTGAGACCTCCAGGAAGGTGATGAGGATTTAGCTTGAGGTTGCTCTCTGTCTTCTCTGCTTATCCTCATAGAATGATAGGTAGAATAACTTGAGTAGCATATTATCTCTTGAGTAGGTCTATCATGCAGCTTTGTATGCAGCCAATGAGCTTCCGGACTTGCATGCACTATGGGCCCTTAGTATGATGTAAGTTGGGTGTGAAGTACGATGTTATTCCTCTTACTGGGGCTCTGCCTCCTGTTCAAAATAGGCCCTGGAATATCAGCCAGGGGACAGCCTCACCTGGGATGGTGGGGCAGCACGCAGAAGATCAGGATAGAGGCTTGGAGTGAACCCTTATATCAAAATAGAGGAAATTTAAAATTCCTGTCATGCCAATGCATTTCCATGGGTAGGTGACCTACTGGTTAAAAAAATACATTCAGAAGGATAGTTCAAAATCTGGGTTCAGGGGCCTGATACAGCAGGTATTTGCCTTTCACATGGCTGATTCAAGTTTAATCCCCAGCATCCTATATAATACTCTGAGTACCACCGGGAGTAATTCCTGAGTGCATACTCAGGAATAATCCTTGAGCATCAATTGAGTGCTACCCAACAAGTATACAAACAGAAACAAATACAAAATATGGGTTCAAAAGATGCCTGGACTTCTGTGAGAGAAGGAAAACTGGAAAAAAAAAGATGCCTGGAACGTGGAAGGTTTGTAGATTTACACTTCTATGCAAAACAATTGCAAGAGATTTATGTTTATGAAAAAAACAAGTGTGTTAGGGTATTGTAATCCCCTGTGTACCTGTTAATTTTTTGCAAAGCAGTGATATTACTTCAGTTTCGATTGCTGAGGCATCCATATCAAAGAGGCCATCACTGCGAAGAGGCCAGTTAGATAAAAAGCCTCAAAATTACTTACGAGCCAGCAGCTCTGTCTCCAATAAGTCTCTTTTGTGTACAACTCTCTACTGGTTTACATCACAGATATGTAGAACTAATTTGTATTTTACTTTCTAAATTTCCTTCTTTTTGTTTGCTCCCAAGCTTTAAATTTCCACATTTGTTTTTGTTTGTTTTAATCTACCGATAGACTAAAGTTTTGATTGATACCCAGTACCCAGCCCCTATCACTACCAAAAGTTAAATGCAGAACTACAGGGCATGAGAGATATTATAGAGGTTTGTACAAGGGTAGAGTCTCAGGCCTGACTGTGACTGACCATGGTTTGATTCCTGGCACCATACAGTCCCCCAAATGTCACTGGGTACAGTTTGGAGGTCCTTGAGCAACAATAAGGTAGCTCAGGTAATGGGTAATCCTGTCACCATAGAGACTTAGCGTCATTACTCCCTCATGTTCTTACAGGAAATAACTGACTATTTGGCTGAGAATCAATGGGAGGGGCCCTCGGAGCTTCCTAAGTACTTCTTGGAAGGGCCCACCTTCCTAAAACAAGACAACAATCATGGCACACATCCTCCCAGGCGCATATAATCTCTAACTACAAACACACTGTTATGTACACAGATCTTAAAATTATAAACAGTAAAAATCATTATCTTAAAGTTTTCTGATAAGAGGACACCAAGTATCATTAGAACCCTAAGGGCTTATACCGTGGGAATAGTGACTTGAATGAGACAATGTCTTTGGAACTTCAATGGGGCCTTGGTGAGTGAGTGCCCAATGGTATGTCTAGCTATTAGCACTAGTAACAATAGCCTGAGAATTATACAAAACAAGTAGAGGCTTAAATCACAAATAAAATTTCTATTTAGAGAAAGAAACCAGAGCACATATAAACTCTACCTTATCCTAAACATTACACAAAAAATCATCAATTAATTGGACATTTGAAATATCTATGGGCATATTGTATATGTAATGTGAAAGAGTAGAGATAATCAAAAAGTGGCAAACGGACAGTTTATCTACTGGATTCTACTAGTCTCTATTTTCCTCTGGTAAAGATTGAACTGCAGGACAAAACACTCTTAAATTACAGGTTGATTAACAAATGAACACAGAAATTATTACTATGATATTCAAGGAGAGTTTAGTATCTTTACATTGACAATATGTCTCATTTTGGCACATTTCTGTCCACCTAGAATCTATGAAAATTTGTCTGCAGAGGCTGATGTAATGTATTATAATTAATAACAGAAGTATTAATCACTGGTGAGTGTTGTGGCAAAGGTTTTATTTGAATGGATGCCATAGACTTCAGAGGACTGATAGTTATGGTGTAATTGAAACATTCGGTGAAAATTTTTGTCTGGAGAGAAAAAAACTGTGATAAGATACATGAACTAAGATCCCTAGAGATGACAATTAATCGATAATAGATGGATTCATGGATAAAGCAAAGATGGTATATTCATATAAAGCATTTATTTATCAAACCCCCTCAATAACAATTAAGAACTCCCTGCCCTGAAAAAAAAGTTTACTGACACATACTGATACATGGATGAATCTTAAAACTGTTACACTAAGGAAACAAAGGGAAAGCAGGGTGAGATTCTACTTACATGAGTTATGTAGCCTAAATCATAAAAACTGAGTATTATGTTGTGGCAAGGGCCATCCTGTTGTGGCAAGGGCTTATGACTACTAATGTAAGTATGGAGTTTCAGTTTGGAGAAATGAAAAGTTCAGCAGGTGGATGATAGTGGTGGCTGTATAACAACATAAATGCCCCATAATACCAGTAAACTCTAAAGTTTAAAATTGTTTAAATAATTGCTGCTTCCTGTCATATATATATGTATATATATGTATATATATGTATATATATGTATACACATTTTCCTAGTATTAAACATTTCACACAAAAAAAGGAGAGTGTAAGAGAAAAGTGTGAAAAAAATGGTTTTGGAGTTGAAGAGATAGTACAGTGGGTAAGAGCTTGCCTTTCTTGTCCCTGAAATGGGTTCGATCTCCAGCATTCCATATGGTGCCCCAAGTACCACCAGTCGTAATTCCTGAGTGTAGAGCCAGGAACAAACCCTGAGCATTGCCATGTCTCACTTAAAAACTTAAAAAAATAAGTTTAAAAAATTTTTAAATAAAAATATAAAAATATTATTAATATTTGAAGTATATCTGCACTAAATTTGATTCTTTTTATAAGATGAAATTTTTATTAATTACAAATTATTTGATGAATCAAATAATTATTTTATTCATCAAACAATTTGTCATATCTTCTATAATCTATAGAAATAGAAAAATTAGCATATTTTTAATAATTTCAAATGCATAATAGCTCTGTAGCACTGTCATCCCGTTGTTCACCGATTTGCTCAAGGGGGCACCAGTAATATCTCCATTGTGAGACTTCTTTTTACTATTTTTTGGCATATCTATCGAATATACCACAGGTAGTTTGCCAGGCTCCGCCATTTGGGCGGGATACTTTAGGTAGCTTGCCGGGCTCTTCAAGAGGGAAGTAGGAATCAAACCCCAGGTCAGATGCATGCAAGGCAAATGCCCTACCCACTGTGCTATCACTCCATACTGGTTGCCCTCAAATAGAACTTGCATTCAAATTACATTCAAGCAACTTAACATGGAAACACATAATCACCTACTTCAATACAACTCATATTTTCTACACTATAATCAATATGGTACCCAGTTATAACCCTGCTTACTATTTATTCTCAGAAGACATCTCAAATCAGTATTGCTCAAACAATTTCCATGTGCATGTCTGGAGCACTTATATTTTCAGAGTTAAAATGTTAAGAATGTGTTGTGTAAATACATTCTATCTGATTCTAATAGGATTTAACGCTGCCTATCCCAGTCTTCATTTGCATGAAAATGCATTTATTTGCTTATAATAATACTATGTATAGTCTCCCTTGTAATAAATCATTTTTTATTTTACTGTATATTTAATGCCATGTACTAGACAATAGTCAATAAATCATGTGTAATTGCACTAAAATCATGATATATTTTTCTATTATAACTTTCTAATTTTTTCCTATAACATTTATTTTAACATAGAATTACATTAAAAAAAGACAATCATAGAGACTAATTGTTTTAAGAATAATAGAGTCCCTTGTATAACATTAACATACCTTATTTTGAAATAAAATGAACAAGAGCTGTTAGCTTAATTAGATATAATAATGAGTAAGATGAAATTCATTTATGTCAATTATTTTCCTCCTTGTTGTGATAGAATTTCACATTTGGGGGAAAGAATGCTAACTATATATGTAGCTTTCTCATTTATCCAATTTCAATGGATAAAAGTAAATGTAGATATTGATAATCAGAGCAATGCTACATATAAAATAAACCAACAAAATGCTTATAGAATATTAGTCTGTATCTTTTTATATGGTGATTTTATAAAAAGTGAAAAAACGATATGGCACGATATTTAGATGCTTATATAAATTGAATGTTAAGTACTAATTATAGAGCTTCTAAAATCATGTTTCAAGATATCAAATTCAGCTTTATAGGAAAGGTGCAAGAATTTGAGAGCACTAGCACTCTAGAAAACTGATGATTCATTTCAGATAACATAGTCGGTAAAAAACCACCAAAAATCACAAACAAATGTGTTTGAGTAACAAATTTTAAGCATTGGAACTAATTTCTTATTCAAGTTGATGCAATTTTCAGAATGAGAATGCTTCAAATTGGTAAATCTATAAAATCATATCACTTTAAATCACTGTAAATTGGTGAGAAGAAGGTTTTGGTAACAAGTTTCAAAAGTATAATATTTCTCAGACTTACATTAGCAGGTTTGAGTATTATTAAGACACATGCATATAGTCCTACAAAATCTGTGATGAAAAAGTATCTGAATTAAGGAAATATTAATTTTGAGGTATTGTAAAACCTTGTCTTGTTAATATACTCTGAGGATGATGATGTAGTTGAAATTTAGTTGTGATTGTCTATAGCTTTTGATCTTATGATCTCAAAGCTAATGAAGAGATATTAACAGCTTTTCTGCAATGTCAGGAAAATGCTATGATTTGAGATTAATCAGTTTCCATGGCAGCCATCTTTAGGGACATCTAAACCTCTATGGCAAGAGAAAGGAGTAGCAACATTAAGTTATAAGCATAAACAACAACAACGACAATTAACAGGAAAATCCCACTTTCACTCCTTAAGATATTGCAAGGAAAATTTGATCTTGGATTTTATGGCACCTTTATGTAATTTAAACAACCAGCATTTTCATATCCTTCTTGATGTAAATCACAATTGAAAAGGCCATTTGCCACCCTTAGAATTTCCTACTCTGTATCACTGTGTCAATGTCATCTCCCTGCTCAAAAATTTGCTTGAGTGGGCACCAGTGATGTCTGCATTGTGAGATTTATTATTACTGTTTTCAGCATATCAAATACACCACAGGTAGCTTGCCAGGCTCTGCCATGAGGACGGAATACTCTCTGTTTCTTTCTGGGCTCTTCAAGAAGGGCAGAGAAATTGAATCTGGGTCGACTACGTGCCAGGCAAATGCCCTACCACTGTGCTATATAAATCAATTAATCATTTCACAATTCAGAAATTGTGACAAGTTACAGGCATTTGCCAGTGAACTGTGGAATTCATGACTCATTGATTTTTAATTGGAGATTGAATAAGTTCTAAAATGATTTAAATAGAAATAAAATAAATCATTTTATAATAGGTTTATCTTATTTTACTTTTTAATAAAACTTGGATTATAATGTACAGAACTTCACAACAACATTAGTGTAGAAAACTCTGATTCATAATTAATCATAGTTTATAAAGGCGACATAACCTTAGCATATATTTGAGTCAAAATGTAACTTTAAGCAAAACTTCATATTTTTAATGAATCATTCATAAAGATGTCATTTTAGACTATAATTATTATAAAACATCATTTTAAGAAGAATAAGTTTGAGACTAAAAATGTACATGAAATAATTAGGTGAATTCTAAGATATATAGAATTATATATTTTAGTCTGGTTGACTATATATATATGAACTCTCTACCTAAAATGAGGAGCAATTTAGCTCTATACATTTATTAACACAATCCCCATCACTTTTCTAAAATAACCCTACGCAATTAAAAGAAAATATTCTAAAATAAAGGCTCTCCAGAACTCTTTAAAATAATCAAAGTTATTAAAAGCAAGGACAGTGACATGTCAAAAGTTATTTAAAGAGATATAATAAGTAAACATCGTTTAGTATCCTGAATGGAATTCTGAGCCAATACTAAAACATTAGGTAAGAATTAAGGAAATCTGAATAGTATATTGACATTAGTTAGTAGTACTGCTAAAAAAGCAAAACTGATTTTAGTTGCAACAAAAGTTAACTTACTTGTACAAGTTATTAATGATAGCAGATATGGAAGGATGTATATGGAAACTCCATATTTATATTTCTATAAATCTAAAACAATTGTAAGATACAACTCAACTCAAACAAATGATCCTTGACAACACTTTCTTCCATTGACATGAGTTTTGGAAGTATATTTTATAAATAACACATTAAGTACAATTTTGAATTTTAATATTTACTTATATTTATTATGGACTGGAGTGATAGCACAGCAGGATGGGCATTTGCCTTGCACGCTGCCGACCAGGTTCAATTCCTCCATCCTTATCAGAGAGCCCAGTAAGCTACTGAGAGTATCACATCCCCACGGTAGAAGCTGGCAAGCTCCTCACGGTGTATTCAATATGCCAAAATAAACAAGTCTCATAATGGAGACATTACCGGTGCCCTCTTGAACAAATCAGTGAAGAACGGGACGACAGTGCTATCGTGCTACTGATATTTGTTGGGTGTTTTTTTTTTTAAACTTGTAAATCACAGTGAAACTAAGAACACTGAAAATTGGCATATTTAATCCATCCTCTTCTCGGTTATTTCTAGGCATGAGAACTATGTCTAGAATGGTAAGAATATCTCAGAACAATCAGATTATTTTAATTTTCATTCTATATTTCTCCATTAAATTTTAAAGAATTATTGTTGAAGTTATGCATAATACACCACTCTGTGGAATATGAAAGCAATTTAATAAAATTTAAAGTACACTACATTTATTTGTATATACTTTACTACTTTATTATGCTGCTTTTGAGAAAATGTACAGTGCATGGGTACAAAAATATTTTTAATAGAGACTATCTTAACATAGATTGGTTTAGAAACTGCTAAGACAATTTTGGAATGAAATTATTAAGATGGTTAGTGGCATTGAGAATGGGTTGGGGCTTTATCTTTTCATTTAGAACATATTTATTAGGTCATCTCCCATTATCACTCACACTATTACTCTATCCTTCAAAATTCCTGTTAAAAGTCTAGTTTGACTCTCCCAGTAGTTATTACATTCTACAGAGAACTGAGATACTTTAATCTCTCCAATAACTACAAAGACAGATAGATTATTATTATCATTAAACACAGGAAGTCAATTGGATCTCAAAGGGGAGAGGTGAAGTAATTGAGGATGAGAGGTAAAGATACTTAAGGTTCAAGGAGTCGCCTATGATTTGCTTTGCTTTTCTCTCTCACTCTGCTTTAATCTTAGTGAATTTCTTTTACCCAATCTTTTTGATAACTTGTTAAAATTTATAGCATTTATCCAGAAAAATAAAACAGGGATTAAAGTTCTTCTTTTAAAACAGCTTCTTGGAACCCCCACAATTCATATGGTCTCATAAGCCAAAAGAGATTACTGGGCACAGACAGATGTGTTCCAATCTATGCTCGCCATAACATCTACAAAAAAAAATGTACATGAGAATGACATTTATTTTAATGTCATACATTTAAGGCAATGTATGTTTTTCATCATATAGTAAGACTAGCTGTAGAGTTTATTCAAACATTTTACATTAATTTTTAGTTACATATATTGGAGAGAAAGTTTAATTGAGATCCACTACATAAAAGTTTAGCATATGTATTTATTTGCTTTTCTATTCATCTTTTCTGATTTTGAAAACCATCAATTTGTGCCTTCTTTGATTTAATAATGAATATTTCAGTACATTTTTTGATATTCCACATGACTCTGACCTTGGATATTATATAATCATGTTTTTTTTTAATTTGAGTTTTTATAAATTGCTTCTCACATTCTCTGGGTTTTTGTTGTGTGTGAGTGTTCAGTATGTCTGAGAAACATTCAAGAATAGCACTTACAAAGTTCACTTTTATATATTGATGCATTGTTTCCAGACTTTTATCATTAGCTATATTAATTGAGATTGTGGAACTATTGTTAACCTTAGGTATCATAGTAATAATCAGAAAATAATAAATGCTGAGTAAATGATTAGCATATAATGTTTAGATACCTCTAATGTTGCACATTGTGGCCAATTTGAGCAAAACCAAATTAAGTTTGATAACAAATAAGCTAAAGTTTTCTAAAGCAATGACTACTTTCTAAAACAAACAAAAAGCTCCCCTATATTTTAATAGTAGCACTGTAACCCCCTTGTTCATTGGTTTGCTCAATCGGGCACCAAGTAACGTCTCCATTGTGAGACTTGTTGTTATAATAGTATTTATATAAATTCATTAAATTTATCCACTTATTTATAATGACTAAGTTATGAATGAACTACACATTACATAGTAAATTACTATACTTGTTAAATAATACAAAAATTCTTTAAATTTGTGAAATGTCAAACGTGTGTAGATACATGTATTATGCAGTGCTCTGTATTGTTATATATTTTACATGCATTTCGTAAATCACTAACAATATTGCAAGTCATGTAAAGTTTTATAAAAATGCTTTATATATCATTTATGCTCAGTGCACGTTTAATGAAGATAAAGTTTAGTTCTTAAATCCACAGGAGAAGGAGAAACAGCAATACAAATCAAATGTTACAGTTGGAGGAGAAAAAAATGCATTAAGTAATATAATTTAAACTCTTAGCTTGGAGAAATGAACACTATCCATTATAGTCAACAACATTATATAGAATTCACCAAATATCACAATTTTCTGAATCTGAAATCTAACATCACTGTACATTATAAGGAGAGTGTTTCAGTACAAAATGCTCCAAAATACAGGTCATGCTACATACCTATATTTGCATAAGAATGTTCTTTCTCAGAATGATACTTTTAAGTACTGTGCTATCATTGTGACATATTTGCAATCTAGGGAAAAATAATTCATAATAAGATGAAGCATAAACCTCTAGCAGGTGTTCAGAAGGATTTTTATGGTTGCCAAAATAACCAGGATTTGAACAGTACATTCTGAAAATCAGTAAAATATATTGCCTCACTTGATAAACAGTAATCACACATACACACACATCCACACATACAATTTTAAAAACATAAAATGTGTTTTTACTTATGAGTCAACTCATATAATTTTATTACTGTTTGACACAAATGGTACTAAAAGTTTTGTACAAATTGTTATGGTTAACTACTTCTTTTTATATTGGATATGATACACTTTGCAAATTAAATTGTGGGGTAAATATTTGATTAGCAAGCAGACTTTTAGGGGATGTGTGGAAAAATAATGGTGAAATTTTAATATAAAAAGTGTCTGTTCTAGGGTGGAATACCCTTACACACAACCCCAAATGTATGATCATCTAATCTTTGATAAGGGAGCAAGAGATGTGAAGTGGAGCAAGGAAAGCCTCTTTAACAAATGGTGCTGGCACAACTGGACAACCACATGCAAAAAAATGGGCGTAGACCTTGACCTGACACCATGCACAAAAGTCAGATCAAAATGGATTAAAGACCTCAACATTAGACCACAAACCATAAGGTACATTGAAGACAAGGTCGGCAAAACCCTCCACGATATTGAAGATAAAGGTATCTTCAAAGGTGACACAGAACTAAGCAATCTAGTAAAAACAGAGATCAACAAATGGGACTACATTAAACTAAAAAGCTTCTGCACCGCAAAAGATACAGTGACCAGAATCCAAAGACTATCCACAGAATGGGAAAGGATATTTACACAATACCCATCAGATAAGGGGTTGATATCAATGGTATATAAAGCACTGGTTGAACTCTACAAGAAGAAAACATCCAACCCCATCAAAAAATGGGGCGAAGAAATGAACAGAAACTTTACCAAAGAAGAAATACGAATGGCCAAAAGGCACATGAAAAAGTGCTCTACATCACTAATCATCCGAGAGATGCAGATCAAAACAACCATGAGATACCACCTCACACCACAGAGACTAGCACACATCCAAAAGAACAAAAGCAACCGCTGTTGGAGAGGATGTGGCGAGAAAGGGACCCTTCTTCACTGCTGGTGGGAATGCCGACTGGTTCAGCCCTTCTGGAAAACAATTTGGACGACTCTCAAGAAATTAGAGGTTGAGCTCCCATTTGACCCAGCAATACCACTGCTGGGAATATATCCTAGAGAGGCAAAAAAGTATAATCAAAATGGCATATGCACATGTATGTTCATCGCAGCACTGTTTACAATAGCCAGAATCTGGAAAAAACCTGAATGCCCTAGAACGGATGACTGGTTGAGGAAACTTTGGTACATCTATACAATGGAATACTATGCAGCTGTTAGAAAAAAGGAGGTCACAAATTTTTTATTTAAGTGGATCGGCTTGAAAAGTTTCATGCTAAGTGAAATGAGTCAGAAAGAGAGAGACAGACATAGAAAGATTGCACTCATCTATGACATATAGAATAACAGAGTGGGAGACTAACACCCAAGAATTGTAGAAATAAGTACCAGGAGGTTGACTCCATGGCTAGGAGGCTGGCCTCACATTCTGGGGAAAGGGCAACTCAGAGAAGGGATCACCAACTATAATGTAGTCGAAGGCCATGTGGGAGAAGGGAGTTGTGGGCTGAATGAGGGCTAGAGACTGAGCACAGAGGCCACTCAACACCTTTATTGCAAACCACAACAGCTAATTAGAGGGAGAGAACAGAAGGGAATGCCCTGCCACAGTGACAGGGTGGGGTGGGGGGAGATGGGATTGGGGAGGATGGGAGGGATGCTGGGTTTACTGGTGGTGGAGTATGGGCACTGGTGAAGGGATGGGTTCCCGAACTTTGTATGGGGGAAGCATAAGCACAGATGTGTATAAATCCGTAACTGTACCCTCATGGTGATTCATTAATTAAAAATATATAAATTTATTTAAAAAATTCAGGAAATTATATCAGAAAAAAAAGTGTCTGTTCTTAATAACGTAAAGTTTGAGTATTTTTTGATACTGAAGATTAGGATAAAAATGTTACTTATTACTATTCCACTGAGAAAATAGTTATCTCCTAAGAGTTGTAATCCTATTCCAAGTAAGCTCATTAGCAGAATTTTGTTCTTGTTTTGGGGCATTGTTCAAGGTTTTCTTCTGGCACCGCACTCAGGATCACTTTTGGTGGTGTTCAAGGGACTCACATGGAGTACAAGGAATTGAATCCAGCTTGACAGAATGCAAGGCAAGCACACTAAATTTCCGATCTTTCCCTCCAGATCCCCAGTTTTTTATGAATTTCTGCTCAAGTTTACGGGGGCACTTGTAGGAGTTCTGTGTACATACTTGGGAAGACTATGAAAGGATATAAATGTTCAAATTATACAAATATTTAAGTAAAATAAAAATATTTTAATACTCTTTGAGTAAAATTGTAATATTGCTTATTGCCCATTGTCTATTTGTTTGAAAAACTAAAAATATTTGTATGATTTTATTCTGTTTTCTATGTGGAAAACTAAGTATATATAAATACTTTGGTCCTTAATTTCCAAAAATCAGCTTATAATATGAGTGCTCTCATTTCCTAGTTTTAAATTTAATGACAGTATTACAGAATATGAGAATGATGGATCATGCAATATATTTTTCTTGGTTAATGATTAGAGTTATTGGCATTCTGATAGACTTCAGTGTTTCACTCCTGACTTATGTGATGAGCCTTCAGTTATTTGATATTAGAAATAATGTTGTAATGCTCAAAAAATATAATAATGGAGTAAATATTTGATTGTTAGACACAAAAATCATCACTGTATCACTGTCATCCCGTTGCTCATTGATTTGCTCGAGCAGGCACCAGTAATGTCTCCATTTGGTAAGACTTTCTGTTACTGTTTTTGACATATTGAATACGTCACAGATAGCTTCCCAGGCTCTGCTATATGAGAGAGATACTCTCAGTAGCTTGACAGCCTGTCTGAGAGGACAGGAGGAATTGAGCCCGGATCGGCCACGTGCAAGGCAAATGTCCTAACCGCTGTGCTATTGCTCCAGCCCACTCATTAAAGAAAACAATTGACAAAAGCCTTCATAATATTGACATCAGTGGTGTTTTTGAGTATGACTCCAAATACAACGGAAAGAAAAGCAAAAATAACCAAACTGGAACAAACATTTGTTATATATATATATATATATATATATATATATATATATATAACATTTGTTATATATATATATGAGTACTACATCTCACTCGAGTAAAAAAAGGAATCTGGAGTTCTCACCTCCGTCGATGGTCAAGAATTAGGGATGCTGGACGCTGTCTCGTTAGCCAAGGCATCAAAGATCAGATGGGCCGGTCATGTAATGCGATTCAGACATGACCAATGACCACTGGACTAGAGCTGTTACTGACTGGATTCCACTGGATGTCAGAAGACCGCATGGCCACCCAACAACTCGATGGTCAGAGTTCTTCGTCAAATCCCTGAATGAATGATTTGAGGCTCTTTCTGTTCCTGGAGCAAGCTGATACCATTGGGCTGCACTAGTACTCGACAGGGACAAATGGCGACGTTACTGGCGCCCACTCGAGCAAATCTAAGATCAACGGGACGACGAGTGATACGAGTGATGCATATATATATATATATATATATATATACCATGGCAGAGCCTGGCAAGCTACCTGTGATGCACTTGATATGCCAAAAACAGTAATAACGACTGTCCTCATTCCCCTGATCCTGAAAGAACCCTGAATACGCCATTGGGCTACATTAGAACATGACAGACTAATGGAGACATTACTGGCACCTGCTCGAGCAAATCAGTGATACAGTTATATATATATAAATATGTGTGTATATATATATATATCAAGCTTATGCACTTTGAAAGTAACTATCATTACAGTGACAATAGATTCAACTAGATAGAAAAAGTATTTTTAAACCAGACATTTGACACAAAGCAAAACCAAGAAGAAAAGAAGCAATGCAATCAAAAAATGGAGAAAATTAACTGAACTGATTTTAAAATCAAATATACAGATGGAAAATAAGCATATAAATATATTTATTATCATTTATTGTAAGGAAAATCTAGTACAAGTGATAATGAGAATATCACCTCATACATGTGTGTCTGACCCATACAAAACAAAAATTTTATGTTCTGGTGTGAATGTGGAGAAAATGGAATCTGTTTTACACTGTTGATAATTGAATTTGCTTTATCTTCTATGATAAATAATATCGAGTTCTCAAAGCTTAAAAAAATTCTGCTATCTGATTCTCCTAGGGACCTTTAAAAATCAAAATAATTAAACAAACAAATAAAACCTTGGTAGCAAAAAAGATCTATGCACATCTATAATTATTTACTGTTTGTCTTCTTTAATCATCATGAAATTACAAAATTATTCACAATAAGGTTTCAGCATACAATTTTTGCTCCTATAGGAGGCTTATATATATATATATGCTTGTGGTTTACAGTACTGTTACTAATAGCATTTTATACAGAATACTTTACTAATGCTTCTCTTCACCATAGAATTTGCCACCTCACTGCCCTATCCCCTAGTCTCTTAAAGTGACTGAATACCAGCTTTCATCCTTTGTTTCTATACTCTCTAGGTCCCTTCAGGAGCAATAAATTTCATAACTTTATATTTTCTTATGGCTGAGTAATATTCCATGTGAATATGTACCATAGTTTCTTTTTTTTTTCTAATTTTGTACACTTGGCTTGTTTCCAGGTTTTAGCTCTATTCTGGATAGTGTTGCTAGGAACTTTTGGGTGCAAATATCTTTTCTTGGTTTTGTGTTAGGCCCCTTGGGGTATATCCCAGAAGTGGAGATCTTAGGTGAAATGGAAGCTTACTTTCTACTTTATTTATAAATGTTCATATTGTTTTCCACAAAGGCTAAACCAGTCAGAATTTCACCAGCAGTGAATTAGAGTCCCTTTCTCATTACCAGCACTGGTTGTTCTTGTTCTTTTTGATGGACACTCACCTATATTTACTGATATCTAGTTAATATAGCTTAGATATATAAAACCTATGACAGATATTGCAGACAAACAATGAGATACTACTCATCTGTAATTAATGATGACACTTTGCATTTGGCAATACTTTGGATGAAACTGGAGGGTTCGTTCTTAGCAAAGTAAGTCATAAGGAGAAAAACAACTATCAGATGATTGATATGTGTGTTATATAAAGAATAGGAGATGTCAACACCAAATAAAAACAGGATTTTGACTACAGAACTAATGTGACTAAGGGGTAACAGGAGAAGTTAAACCAAGATGTGAGTACAAATAGGCTAAACTGATCACTTGTATCACTTGTCATCCCGTTGATCTTCGATTTGCTCGAGCGGGTGCCAGTAACGTCTCCATTTGTCCCTGTCCTGTGCTAGTGCAGCCCAATGATATCTGCTTGCTCCAGGCATAGGAAGAGCCTCAAATCGTTCATTCAGGGATTTGACGAAGAAATCTGACCATTATCAGGCTAAACTGATACATGGTGGATATATGCATCTTGAAAACCTGTAAAATTGTACAAATAAAAATAGTCTTGTATACCAACATAGTTTCTTGAAAAATACTAAGGGCTGGATAGATAAGCCAATGCTTTGCACCCAAGAGGTCTTGGTTGATCCTGGGCACCACAAGGCTCCTATATCTCCAGGATCGTGGACAACACAAGGTCCCTAGATCAGCAAGTGGGGTGAGACTTTCCTGGTCCCCTTCAAGAAGCTGGAAGTTGCTCCTTAGCACTGCTGAATATATGCAAAGTAAATCAATGCCCCAGCCAAAAGAACAAAAATCAAAAACCTGTTTATAAGGGAAAAGTAAAAGTGCATTCACTGCCTTGAATCTCCCAATGATTTCCTTTTCAGTTATATAATATAATGACTTTAAAACCAAGCTGAAGTTATGCAGAATACTGGAGAAAGGGAATATGACATCCATTAAACAATTAAATAGCACTGTAGATTTAGCAGGTGTCAAAATAGGTTCAGTAAAACAGCAACCAATTTACCATTCCTGGATTGCTATGGACTTTCATCATAAAACATATAAAGAAAATAGCTTTTTCTGATCCACTGACTAGAAAAGCAAGGTTCAAAGAAAAATGTTCTGGACATACTATCTTAACTTATTCCAACAGTAATTATCCACCTACATATTAACTCAGACACTTTAGAATAAACCTGTATTCATTTCCTTTATCAATGAGACAAAAAGATAAACTTTTAAACATTTATAGTTCTTGACCTTTAGTACTATTTTTAAACCTATGAATTTTCTTGAATATTTAATGTTTCAATCATATTACAGGATACATCTGTCCCAT
The DNA here is from genome assembly GCF_027595985.1 of Sorex araneus. NCBI lineage: Eukaryota > Metazoa > Chordata > Mammalia > Eulipotyphla > Soricidae > Sorex > Sorex araneus. Next base: position 340,654,775 of record NC_073303.1, on the reverse strand, counting down.
TTCCAAAATGTCCCGTTAAAAACATCAATTTATGTG